>NC_135019.1:926875-1235833 GCF_051020955.1 Megalopta genalis | reverse complement strand
CAATGATCTGGAATGCGCCGCCATCGAAAGGGCCGGGCATTTTCGGCGAACGATCCGAAATGAATTACGTACGGGCCCCATTGAAATAGTTTGAGTTATCGCGCGAGAATCGTAACCGACTAACTGCTCGGTAATTACAACGGAATGCATTAATATCGAAATGTATCGGCCGTGCCGAAACGAATTCGCGGCACGGTCGAACCTTCGGGGTGTATCGGTGCGTGCGCCGATGCAACAGACCGTTTCAAATAGGTAATGCATGCGATATTAACATTGGCAATTTTTCGTATTAATTAACCGAGAATGCACGGCGGCGCCCAATTAAAGCCGATAAAATGTGTATGCCGGCCGCCGACATTGGGATCCGGAAGGATTCTTTCCGCGCGGCGCCATCTAATAAATAAAATATTATTTGTACGCGACGCGTGTTGCATACTTATTGCGTTTATTTCACCCGGCGGCCCCATAAATGCACGTCGAGACTATCGGTGATAATGAGTTGATTTGTTCGGATTTTCCATTGCATAATTATCATTCGGAGAGCCGTCGTAAAATCTCGTTGCCGGGGCCGCGTCTCCGTTTTATCATGGGCTTATAAGTAATTCGAAACCGCGGAATTTAATGCGTTTGCGCGCCGCCTCGTTGCCCGTGTGTAAAACGAAATTCTGTAACTCCCATTACGTTTTATGGTGTCGTTACGCCGCGGTTCTTTATGCAAGCCTCGATTTTTATCGGCTGTTACGTGGAAATCGGGATCAAAACATTTTCATTCGGCCGATGCCGAAATTCCTTCCGATATCATATCGTGTGCGTAACAATTCGTGCTTCTAACGTCGCGCTATCGTCTAAATATTGCTGCGAACCTCTCTGTTTTTCTCGCGTCCAGGCATTTTATTTACAATTAATATAGAATATAACGCAACGCAATTCGATTATATTACAGATCGTTGAATTCCTAATGTTGATCGTTCGACGGTCCGATCTCGACTCTCTCGACTGTCTGTTCGTATAACTATTCCGTGGGTACCTCTATCTTCCATTATTTCCTAAGGACAGCGACTTGATTTGGACAAGTCGCCGTAACAATATGTACAGGCTGTGAAAAGAGTAACGATGCCAGTTCGAAGTCCAGCGAATTTTCAAATATAAAGTTACAATTCATAAATATAACATGCAATAATTGACGATAAATATCGTCAGTAATCCATGCGTAAAGTACACAAGATGGCGCTAGAAATGGCAATATTTTGTATTACAACGCGTGCAAAAAATGACGCATGCGTAAAAAGTATTTCACTTCAATTTAAATTTGCCGTTTAAGTACAACAATTTTAGCGAAAACCGAAACATATTCTTAAAGTTTAACCCTTAGCGCTCCGCGCGTTTCTCGAGTACCGCCTACCAGCAACTCCGGCATATTTTTTGAGCGGAGCGCCCGAGATAAAGGAAATCTTATTTTCAGCGGAAAAGATTACACGTCCTTGCGAATGCATTTGATTTTATTTATTTCATAAATATACATTTTCCTATTGTAAATAAAAGATCAATTTTAAATTCTGTAATTCACCATGGTGCGATATCTTTGGTAACAATCTCCCGTGTGCATTCTGGGTTTACTTGGACAAGTGTCACAGTATTCGCTTTGCCAAATAAAGTTACCAGATATTTCTTTCAAGTTTAGAACATTTTCTGCGTAATCGTTGGTTTCCTTTATAATTTCATTTACCAATTCGTCCGTGAGAAATAATTTAAAATATCGTATCGGCTGTTCGATGTTTGTAGGAACTTGTGGTCCAACGACCTGTGGCAATACGATAAAAGGTATTCTATCTGGAATATGTAATTCTTCCGTAACATCGCGCCATTCGTCCAAGTCTTGTAACGAATCTTCGCTTTCGCTTTCAATAATTCTCATTCTTCGTCTCTTTGGTAGTATAATTTCGCTACTACCACTCGAAGTGTCAGAATCATACCAACATTGTCGTCCACAATGTCTTTTAACTCTTCAAAATCAAATACGTCTTCGGTATCGCTCGGCTCTAAATTCTCATCGTAATATTTATTTTTCTCCATGTTGCTAACCATAGAAAAGGTGAAAAAATGGTTTAATCGTAATGGTACAGACTCAGCACGTTTTAACTACAGATAAGAATTGCTAACGCCGACGATAACGTATGGTAAAAACATTTGGCTCCGCAGCGGAGCCTTCGGAGTTACGGAACAAATGACAAATGTCTCCGTAGCGAAGCCTTCGGAGCGCTAAATAAAGAGCGCTAAAGAGCTAAAGAGCGCTAATAAAGATATTGTGAACCTTCGAATGCTAAGATGAAATAAAACGGACAAATAAAACAATATAAACAACCATCGTGAAACCCCCATGCGCGGCACGAACAAATCCCTTCCTTTGCGACACATTTTACGTGCACGCTGTTCGAACAAGTCGCAACAGCTGACCGGTTAAATGACACCGATGTCGCGAGAATATTTGAAGTCGACGCTCGCCGTTTAGCCTGTCGAAGCAAAAAATTACGGTTCGATGTGTTCAGCGTTAATTACGGTTGCGCGAGTATACGTGTTAGGGAGGCGTCGGCGGTGATACGCGACGCGGATCGGGATTTTCGACAGTTTTCGGAAGTTCCGGCGGCCCGATACGAATATCAAATCGATATCAGAACCAGAGTTGAACGCCTTTGTTGCCTGACGTCATCGTCTGTCCGTAAGTTTATGCAAAGGGGTGGCAGGACATCGGGTCGGCGGGCAGTGGATACCTACATAGGAGAACAAGATGGCGTCGTCCCATGAGGATTCCCGAACGAGGCCGCAATCCAGCGGATACACGTCCCGTCGACAACGTTGGAAACCTCCCCCTACGTTCTCCCCGGCGCCGTTTCTGTTCTTCGTCGTATCCACACTTTTTTCCCCCGCTTTCTTCTTCCTCGTCTTGTTTCGTGCGTGGCTTAGCCGCGTTCCGCGGCGCCCGTCTCGCAAGCCCTTCGCCAACTTTTCTCCATACAATACGAACCTACCCTAAACACGTGAACATTTAATGGGGTCTGCGAGCGCGCACGCGAGCACGAGTCTGCGAATTAGCGGCCGGTGATCCATATCGACGAGCATCAGACCCTAATCCACTTAGAAATCGTGGACGAACACGTTCCCGATCTTCCACGGAATCGTACACGTAACACGGCCCTTCGATTGTCATTCGTCCGACGTTAATATTTATTTATCATCGATTTACCGATCTTTATGGTGAACGAATTCCTCGGGGTTCAAATTCAACTATTTTCTGTTTTTAGATTATTATTTCTTCGATTGCAGCGTTGTAAATGTTTTAGCTTGGAAATAATAATAATATAATATAAATATAGTAATATATGATAATAATATGATATAAATATAGTAATATATGATAATAATATAATATAAATATAGTAATATATGATAATAATATAATATATAAATATAGTAATATATAATAATAATATAATATAAATATAGTAATATAGAATCACAGTTGTTTTAAAGTCTACAGCACAATTAACTGAAGCGAGAAGTTAGTTTCTTTCGTGCAACTTATTTCTGAAGAACGCACGAAGGTTAACCCTTTGCCCTCGAAATTATTATTTCAACTATAAATCTAAAATAATCTTTCTGATTTATAGTATCTTCATTTTATAGAACAAAGTGCATTTTATGCATACGAAACAATTTTAACAATTTTTTAAATCTAAACTTTGTTAATACAAAAATTATCTTAGAACGTGATATAACAATCATTCGAGCGCGAAGGGTTAATCAATTGGAAGTAATAAATTAATCCAGCGACGAACATGCATCATCGATGAATGCTTTCCATCTTCGAAAGGGTTGAACAGCCTCTCGATTATTGCAGAGCTGACGCAAAAATTATTAAAATATCGGAGTGACTTTAATATTAATTTTAACACGTATCGATTACAAGAATTTCCATTTTCAACAAATTTCTTTAAGTAAGTTACAATTCTTTAACACTTAGCCAACCGAATGGGGAGATCTCCCCGTTTCAAATCCAGTCGATTGACGACCGAATGGATGATTAATGAAACATTAAAACTGATTGCTTAATTTTATTAAGAATGCTGAAGAAGTAATTGACGCCATATAAGTTTGCTTCGTAATTTTTGTTCAATAGAATAAAATATTTTAATTTTATGAAAATCTTCGAGGTCTCTAGCGCGGTCGTGGAAGTGTTAAGATCTAATCTCGAAAACGAAAAGTATTTATCTAGAAAACTCGCTTCATTCTCAGGCAGCGCAGAATACCGAAGTTCGATCGTCTACTTCGGGGACACCCCGTATAAGAAGTAGCAATGTGCGGAAATAACAATTACATCGGAACCGCGCAGTAATACAGACGCCGCCGATTGCGCGGATTTCCTATCTTACTTATAAGATACTCATTTGCGAAACAACGGTGTGTACATCGCGGGTCCCGGCGCAGGTTCCGTAGGATAGCAATCGACATCGCCGCTAATTGTAAGTACTCCGAATTACCACTGACCCTGTACATCGGCGATTTCATTCGAGGTTCGTCGAGGGGGCGGAAATGCTCGTGCGCCGAGTCGTTAGCCGATCGTTTTGGGGATGAACGCGGGGAATTCGGCCAGTTAGCCAAAGTGTAACGATGCATCCAGGTCGAGAAATCGTTCCGGGGAGAGGCGATACGGTGATCCGAGGGTGGAGAATGCGTCGGTCGAAGCTAGGACACCCACGAGGGCCGTAGGGCCGCGCGGCTTCCACCTGGATGCGTGTACTAAAAATTATCAAAAGTCGAACCCCGTTCTTCGGGAACGCTTTTCGAAGTAGCCTCCTCCGCCGCACAGATGCACGGTAGTGAACGAAATTATGCGACGCTTTGAGTTATCACGCTAAATCCTTCTAGGCATAGCGAAAAGTAAAAGTGAAGTCAATAAAAAATAAATAAATAAAAAAATAGAGTCAATGAAAAATAAACAAATAAAAAGATAGAGTCAATAAAAAATAAAAAATAGAGTCAATAAAAAATAAGCAGATAAAAAAATAGAGTCAATAAAAAATAAACAAATAAAAAAATAGAGTCAATAAAAAATAAACAGATAACAAAATAGAGTCGATAAAAAATAAACAGATAACAAAATAGAGTCAATAAAAAATAAATAAATAGAAAGATAGAGTCAATAAAAAATAAACAGATAAAAAGATAGAGTCAATAAAAAATAAACAGATAAAAAAATAGAGTCAAAATAGAGTCGATAGCTTTCGAAACGGTTGCCACGTTTGTTCAGTATTTTCGATTACAAAAATTGTCAAGGGTCGAGAGTGACAATTTAAATTTTCAATAATGTTTTCTGCAGCACCGCGGCACGATCATTTAATACAGCGTATCAATTAGTCGTGGAGAGAATTGAAAGTGTATAACAAATTAATTAAGCCATGCTTACTACACGTGGATCCACGAAGTATTTTTATCGCGTGTGTGACACGTGCAGCAACCCTGGAAGAGTCAATATTTCATCGTATTCGACGATGCCTTTTAAATCTTTCAGTGCACGCAATTAACAGCCACGTTCTCCCTGAAATAATCATTCGAAACGGTACGACATATTTTTTTTCTCTGTTAATGACTGTCAGTCTTCATTTTGTAATTTTTGTCGATATCACAAACGCTTGTATTTGGCGGAGCGCGGTCAAAATTTACTCCATGCAATATAATAGATAAAGTAAAAATATAAAAATATATAAATAATATAAAATATATATAATATTATAATAATATAAAATATATATAATATTATAAAATATAATATAAAAGCAAAAATATTGGAAGGAGTTACAGTAAATTCTCCCCAATTTTTCATCAACTTGTAAACAAAAATTGACAACTTGGAAAGAGGAGATACGATTATTAGAGCCTCGCGGCTCATTTTTTGTAGTTATCGATTTCAACAATTATAAAAACGAAGTGCAAGGCTCTAATAATCGTATTTCCTCTTCTCAAAAATTGTCCATTTTTGTTTACAAGCTGAAGGATAATTAAAGAAAATTTACTGTAAATGAAGAACTGTATGAAATGAAGAACTGTAAATAATTTACTTCTAGGCCAAGGGTGTCAAACTCGCGGCCCGAGATGAACATTTTTGATGTCAAGTATCAGGACGTAAACAATAATTTAACTTTATATATGTTTATTACAATGTACTAGTCAAAATAATAATAGTTGTTTCTATGAACATTGATTTTTTTTGCGGCCCACCTAAAGTTAAGCATTGTTTATTTATTATTATTGCCCAAGTTAGCTTTTGAGTTTGACACCCCTGTTCTAGGCAATTAAAAATTATCGACCGAGTCTAAATTGCGAGCAACAATAATAACAGTTAAATAGTATTAAATAATAAATTAAATAATATATAATAAGTTAATATATATATAATAGTATATATATAATAAGTTAAATAGTAAAATAAATAATAATTTTAAATATCGATTTAACGAACGTTGGTCGTTAAATATGCGCCGTTCTGAATTTGCAAAATAAAAACGGAAATTATTTGTACTCGAAGCTGTTCGCTGTTTAATAGGACGACCGATAATCCGGAAAAGTGTTCTGCTGCGTGAAAAATAAATTCGGAAGCACGGCCGATCTAAAGGAAAAGAATAACAAATGAAATGTGACAATAAGAGGGGAGCGAAGGAAATCTCGCGCATTATGGGTATTGGAGGAAAATGGAAAAAACGTAACCGTGGTACGGCCGGTTCTATTCACTTATAGATATATGTCATAGGGATCGTAGAACGGACAGGAAGGTATCGAGTGACCGTGCCAGCTTATCACTAATTCACGGGAACGTAGATCCCCGGATATAAAAATAATTTGCTTTATGGAAACAGACGCGTGCTCCGATCGTGGTAGGGCGGAGTTTCGCTCGTGGTCGCAATACCGTGCCCGTGGATCCGCTTGGAATAAATCATGAACTGCTGCCTCGAACTTTCTCAAAATGTATAGAAATTTTTGGTCCCATCAAATATTTGATTCGACGAGAATTCATTGGTTCGCGCTCTCGGCTCGATCGAGAACCTTATTTCATGGAACATTTCTGTTCGTTTCTCGGGAACGCGATTTTTAACAACCGAAAAGACACGTATGTTATTTTTACGTATTGCTTGGAAGTTGGAACGTTATTAGACGTTATTAAGACGTTATTAAGACGATGGGGATGTGTTAAAAATATATAACACGATTCTCGCTAAACTTTTATGTTCAGACCCCGGATTTTACGCATTCGTAGCAAAAATGAGTAGCTGGAAGATTAAATTGTGAGAAGAATTTGATAATATCCTTACGCTATTTTCTAGTTATCAGAATTGTTAGAAGAAACAATTTATTATAATCTCGTTTCTGTTTCCTCCGATAGTTTTGTACTTCAAAATTAGATGGTCCAGTGGGGAAATAGAAAAATGTAACATTGAAAAAAATAGCTCCTTTTATGTATACTAAATTTTTTAAACGCTTATATTATTTCAAACTTATTCGTTTATATACGTATCGTGTCATGCCTGCATTTTTTCACGGGAATTCGTAATTTGCTGTGTGTTTTCTATAATCAAATAAATCAAAATCGTATAAGTTTATTTATAAGTGTTAATTTTCTAAGACTATTTTCAACACGATCTTTCCACTCTCAACTCTGTCAACTCCCTCGACTCTCTCAACTCTCCCAACCCTCTCAATTACTTGAGTTATCAGTTCTCAGAGTTGATAGAGTGTAAACTCAGAGTTAAGAGCTGAGAGTTCTGTCTGAGAGAGAGAGAGAGAATTGAAAAGAGAGTGAGTTGAGAGAAAGAGAGAGAGAGAGAGAATTGAGAAGAGAGTAAGTTGAGAGAGAGAGAGAATTGAGAAGAGAATGAGTTGAGAGGGAGAGAGTGAGAGAGAGAGAATTGAGAAGAGAGTAAGTTGAGAGAGAGAGAGAATTGAGAAGAGAATGAGTTGAGAGGGAGAGAGAGAGAGAGAGAGAGAGAGAGAGAGAGAGAGAGAGAGAGAATTGAGAAGAGAGTAAGTTGAGAGAGAGAGATAATTGAGAAGAGAATGAGTTGAGAGGGAGAGAGAGAGAGAGAATTGAGAGGAGAGTGAGTTGAGAGACAGAGAGAGAGAGAGAGAGAGATAGAGAGAGAGAGAGGAAGCGAGAGAAAGACAGCGAGAGAGAGAGCAATAGAGGGAGAGAGAATTTAGAAGAGTTTGAGTTCAAAGAGAGAGAGAGAGAGAGAGAGAGAGAATTAAGAAAGAGAGAGAGAGAATTAAGAAAGAGTGGGAGAAAATAGAGAAGAGAGTGAGTTGAGAGAGAGAGAGAGAGAGAAAAAGTTGAGAGAAAGAATTGAGAAAAGAGAGAGAGAGAGAGTTGAGAGAGAAAGAGAGAGTTGAGGGAGAGTTGAGAGAAGTGTTATCGGTACAAAGGTAACCCTCAAAGGACGGGGAACAAAAACGCAACGCCTAATGACGTTGACGCGGCAACCTGTTGTCCAGCCCTTTTGAATGGGAGCATACAAGCAAGATAACCGCGCTAATAAATGGTCCTGTCCAGAGACGCATCTGCGTTGGAAAAACTTTCGCCGAAAAACCTGAGCACCCCTTGGGGGCCACTGCGCGCCCCCGCGTTCTCCCCCATCGGAACAGAGGACGGGTATTATCATTATAATTGTGTATCGATGCGCTGATCAGCAGTATTGTTACACCAAATGCTGAACCTTCAAGTAAACGAACGTGTACATACAATGCACCAGTACCGCGATGCTCTTATTGTCGTGTTCTCGTGAATACGGTTCAATGCGCGTAAATTATACGCTCGAACTATGCGCAAAATAGTGTAACTATTACGAAATTCACGATTGATCGCTGAAATCTGTTAATTTCTCGATCGGATCTCGTCAACTCAACAAGTTTTGAATCATCAAACTCGATGAATTTCAATTTTCAGCTCGCACGAATCTAACATAAATTGAATGAACTCGATGGGACGAAAATTAGTAGCGCAGTTTACGCGATAGTTATACGACACTATACGACAATAAAGTAAAAGAATTATTGGTTATTAATTAACTGATACGAATATAGATCTAATCAACACATTAATTATAGAATCGAAACGGAAAGAAATGCTTTCTTTCGCGAACTTACTTGGACTCCGCTTATTTTCTCTCTCCAAACAGCATAATGTTTCATATTTCGCTCATACATTGCACTCGAACTATTTATTGGCGAAATACAGTAATGTCTCCCTAATTGACGCTCAGATTTTCCACAAAAATGGACAATTTTAAAAGAGGAGATACGATTGTTCGAGCCTTGTGGCTCGGCTTTTTTATGGTTATCGATTGTCAACAATTATAAAAACGTGCTGCAAGGCCCGAATAATCCTATCTCCTCTTCCCAAATTGTCCATATTTCTGCACAATTTCGGCGTCAATCAGGGAGACATTACTGTACGTAGTAAGTAACGCTTTAAAGAAGATATGAAACGATAGAATGCTGGACGCGATATCGACATCAATTTTACGAAACGTTAATTTAATTTAACGTTTTTTTTGTATTAACGTTTTTTATCAATTTAATTAATCGTTAATTCTACCACAATTGTGCGCGCAGAGGGTTAAAACGTGTCCACTAAAGTACGAAATTTCAAATAGAACATTACAGGATCCAAATAAGAATAAAAATGAAAAGAATAATCGCGCGTCATTCGTTGGCAAAAATCGACAGCAAATCCCGTAACAAAAGCTCGCGTCGAATTCGGGGTCGCCGTGAGAATATTCTCGTTGAATTTCTTTTGAATTCTCGTTGAATTTCTTTTTCGTTCTCAGCCGCCGGTTTTTCGATCGCGGCGAATTGATAAACGGCAGATAGGCCGCCGGGTCCTAGAAGACAAAAGTAATCACGCATCCACTTCACGATCCGTGCCGTGCAAGTGCAAACAAACTCCGTCATAGAATTCTGGACAGTTTTGCCCCAGCACGCACATGTTCAGAATTCGGGCGAGCCTGTCGGGGGCTGCCACCCCACATAAGCATCGCATATGTTGGAACATCTTTGGCAGGACCCCTCTCGAGCGGCCTTCGAGCAGGATACGAGAGGCAGGATACGGGAGCCGGTGCCCCTGAAGCGGGCGCATCACGCTATACACGCAGGGTTCACCTATGGATAACATTACAGCGGGGCGAATGCGGTTCACTCCGTGGACACGCCTCCGTTGGCTTTCAAAGGACTACAATATCCTGCGTCGCACGCAAATTCGCACTGTCACTGAATGGGCGCCGACAAGTGCGCGAATTACCGTTCGAAGAAATCAGCTGGACATAATCGTTCTTTGTGAACGGGGAGGCGTGCGTTTCGCGACGTGAACGTCGCCCGATGGAACTACAAATCGTTGACGAGAGTGAACATTCTTTTTCCGGTTTAATAACGCGTGTGTTTTACTTCGTTCGTCGACTATTAGACGACATTACGGTAATGTCTCTCTAATTGACGATAAAATTGTTCACGAGAATGGACCATTTGGGAAGAGGAGATACGATTGTTCGAGCCTTGTGGTTCGTTTTTTATAGTTACGAATTGTCGACAACTATAAAAAACGAGCTGCGAGGCTCGAATAATCGTATGTATCTTCACTTCCCAAATTGCCCACTTTTGTGCGCAATCTGAGCGCGAATTAGGGAGACATTACTGTAATAGAAATTTCCAATGCAGTAAATCCTCCCGAATTGTCCCTCAGATTATAAACAAAAATGGACGATTTGGGAAGAAGAGATACGATTATTCGATTATTTCTCGTTTTTATAGTTGTTGACAAACGGGAACTGTAATAATATATAATATATTAATCGTATCTTCATTTCCCAAATTGTCCACTTTTGTGCGCAATCTGAGCGCGAATTGGGGAGTAATTACTGTAACAGAAATATCCAATGCAGTAAAACCTCCCGAATTGTCCCTCAACTTATAAACAAAAATGGACAATTTGTGAAGAGGAGATACCATTATTAGAGCCTCGCTTTTATAGTTGTTGACAATCGGTAACCATAAAAACGAACCGCGAGGTTCGAATAATCGTATCTTCACTTCCTAAATTGTCCACTTTTTGCACAATCTGAGCATCAGTTAGGGAGATGTTAATATAACCTTGACATAACCTTGACATAACCTTGACAAAACCTTGACATAATCTTGACATTGCCCGGTTTTCAATGTGAATATTTTCAAGCTAGGATAAGTGTAAGTATTACTGCGATTTCTCATCGAAGGGGAACTTTGACAGAGAAAATAAGACCTTTTAGGCCAATAAATTGACAACTCGAGCTAAATCCATTATTCTTTAACTTGAATATTTATTTTCCTCGAAATATTGGATCACTGAGAGCGCAAATTTCATTGAAAAGCCTAATGCAAAGAAACCATACGCGTGCATATATTACCGTGATTATGTATATATTACTGCGAGCCAAATACTGCGGACGTTCCGATTACTGCGTGTCGAGGTTATTATTATATCACAAATTATCAATATGAAACACATAAAAGAATTATGAAATTACACACCATAAAATGTGAGATTTCACTACTTTCATAAAATACCGCAGTGTATTCGGAGCGTCCGCAGTAATGCCCACACTTACCCCAGTCTATTTTGTAACACAAAAATGTACGATACCGGAAAATTCTGCACGTATCGACGAGATTCGATGATTAATTGAGCCGTTTATTTTGAAAGTGGCATAAGTCACTTTACCGTAATGAAAAGTGGTGATATTTTAACGTTTATACGAAATTATTTATACCGAGAAAAATGTCAGTATCCTGAGACAACAAATGCAAGTAAATCTTCTCGAAAGTTAGCATCCATATTTTTAAACGTGTTAAAACGCAAACCCTCAAATATATCGACTTAAAAACAAAGTGACTTATGCCACTTTCAAAATAAACGGCTCAATTAAGTAAACGTAAAATAGGGATTTTCAGATATTTTCAATAGGAACGCGGACCTTTTGTGTGCCGCGGTCGTATTAGGAGAAATAAGATTGACGCACTCGCGTTCACGCAGACATATGCCGGCCGAGCCGCGAACAAACAGGCAAACTGGAGACGAAATATTATCATAGCCCAATAATAGGCTTAGGACACTTCTG
Source organism: Megalopta genalis (assembly GCF_051020955.1). Taxonomy (NCBI): domain Eukaryota; kingdom Metazoa; phylum Arthropoda; class Insecta; order Hymenoptera; family Halictidae; genus Megalopta; species Megalopta genalis. The sequence continues at coordinate 1,223,642 of NC_135019.1, read as the reverse complement.
TGCTAGTTGTGCGGTCGGCACCGTCGCGACTCTAAGTCGTAGCCAATGAGGAATCGCGCGACCCTACCGATGTGTTATTGGATTTAGCCGGTGCGCCGATGTTCATTTGACATCATTGAGACAAGCGTTGCCACATTGACACCGTTTACTATTGGATTTGCTGAATATTTAGGCAGCCTTTGTGGTGCTACTCGATAGCGTTTCGCAGAAACGCAGACCGTCGAAACCAGTCTATTCCTAATCATCGATTTGCAATATCTTAACACGTTCCGTGCCACGTGTACCATCGATGATACACGCTTGCATGTTTACTTAGTGAACTGAACAAATTGTTTACAAGAAATTTAGAACCGAAGAATCAATTTCCACCGCAAGAATGGGCGTTGATAAGTTTTTGTTACGTTGTTATGTGTACAATTAATAATTGCACGTAATACATCAAGTTTTAGTAAAATATCAAAGTGTGAAGATTCGAGTAAAAAAGCTCGGCACGGAACGTGTTAAAAACCTGCGATACGATAAAGAATCTTAAAGGATTTCCTTTTACAATAATGATTACAGAGACAATTAGATCATGTTACTCATCGACGAATAAAATTGCTATTGACAAAATTATAAAATTCTTAGCTGCAAACGGAATTGAATCCGGTGAGATTCGATCGTTATTCTTTAACGAGCAATTAATGGCTGTGTTGCGCACGGCACAAAATTAAACCGCCGGAAGTCGTGAGGAGACGACACGATTTATTGATTTGGACTCCACAGTCCTTCGGTTTACAATCCTTGGAGCACGGCTCCGTTCGACGTATAAGATTTGAAGCACGGCTTCGTATGAACTATAAAATTGAAGCACGGCTTCGTATGGGCGCAAGGAGCGCTAAATAAAACTTGACTGTTAACGATAACGATATCTTGGAGAATCCCCCGTTATCAAATTTGCGGCAGTATATATAGACACCTGGCCGATGTTCAAGGAGAAGCATCGTCAGGCGTCGGAGGCCGGTCATTGCCTCCTAAGGCAAAAACACCGCGTATACATTTAGGCCGAGGCGAGCGTTTGACGGTCGGACCAACGCGCGTCGATCGTGTTATTGTCTTGCCGCCTCGCCGTTTATTCGACAAAAACGGCGAGACGGCGTACATCGAAAGTCGAACGTGCGTTGACCCGCGGTCCGCGATTCGGCCGGAACAGGCTGTTTTCTCACGATATAGTTCTTCGTAGAAATTTGCATCGATTGCAATATCTTAAAAATCTGCGATACTATAAAGAATCTTAAAGGATTTCCTTTTACAACAATGATCGCAGAGTCAATTAACCCGAGAAAGATAACCTACGTCGCAGAGGCGCCTGCGAAGACTGTTGATTTTTGTTAATTTTTCATAGAGGTCTAGTGATTTAAGTTTAAAATTACTTAAAATATAAAAAAATATAATATAAATGCATTTTATTTTTACAATAATGCCAAACCTTTAAAATGACTAGATTAACTTAAATAAATATCCATTGTTAGTATAAAATTGACGCCTTAGAAAAGCATGCGCCTCTGGAGCGTATGGTTATCTTTTACGTACGTTGTCATATGGTTATCTTTCTAGGATTAAATCATGTTACCCATCTCAACGAATAAAATTGCTGTTGACAAAATGATGAAATTCTTAGCTGCAAACGGAATTGAATCTGATGAGATTCGGTCGTTATTTTTTAACGGGCAATTAATTGCTGTTTTCTCACAATATAGTTCTTCGTAGAAATTTGCATCGACTGTAATATCTTAAAAAAACCTGCGATACTATAAAGAACCTTAAAGGATTTCCTTTTACAATAATGATCGCACAGAGAATTAAATTATGTTACCGATCAACGAATAAAATTGCTATTGACAAAATTATAAAATTCTTAGCTGCAAACGGAATTGAATCTGGTGAGATTCGATCGTTATTTTTTAACACGCAATTAACGGCTGTTTTCTCACAATATAGTTCTTCGTAGAAATTTTCGCTTCTTTTATAAAGCTCGTACAATAATTTATCAACTATTTTATTACAAAATTGAAAAATAAGCTATGTTAGAGGAGAATATTGGAATATTATGCTTTACTCTGTTTTACACACATTGTCTCTCTAACTTTCTCCATATAATTCTCTATAAGTTTTAGTAATTGGGAAAACGTAGAGATTTTCGTGCCAAATAATAGCGGCACACGTTAATTCTATTCAATTATTGAGATATATAAAATTTGGAACGCAGCGTGTCCCGGCTGAAATATTGGTGGGTGGAAATCCCCAGCTTTTTGCAAGCCGCGACACGGTTTTTTCTCGGATCAAACGTTCGCGAGGCGAACGCAACAGCTCCGCCTCCAAATGAACTCCCATACTGTGGACCACTCGGCTCGTTGCCATAAGATTGCAATGTTACAGGCTGTTGGGCAGCCGAAAAGGATCTCATGAATCACGGCTCCGAGAGACGAGCGTTTGAAAAGAAAAGGAAAAAAAAAAGGAGGGAGTGAAACCGGTTTGGCACGCGCGCATCTCGAACGTCTCATAATGACGCCTGCAGATCCTCGTTAAACTTCATTATCCTATCATGCGGCGGAACAGTCGTCTGTGTTCCCGTTGCAACACATCGATTCGACACACTTGCGCACCATAAATCAGACGTTTCAACCGGGCAATCAGCCTGAATTATGATATTCGAAAATATCGGAATTATTTGTTTATTATTGTATTATATTTAGTTATAGGAATAACTTCGATACGATTTTCGCTATTTGAACTTTCAATTAGAACTTTTATTTAATTAAAAAAGATATAAAATATGTTCTCTCTAATTGGCGCGATTAATTGACACGGTTAAAACAATAACGACAATCAGCCTGACGTTTCGAAAATATCGGAATTATTTGTTTATTATTGAATTATATTTAGTTATGGGAATAACTTCGATACGATTATCGCTATTTGAACTTTCAATTAGAACTTTTATGTAATCAAAGAAGGTATAAAATATGTTCTCTCTCTTTATGAGATGTCTGCGTTAATTGACGCGATTAATTGACACGATTAAAACAATAACGATTGGGGAAGAGAAAATACATTGTCGCATGCCTTCGCGATTAAATCAGGTGGTAAATAAAAATATATTTGCTAGATTGATTTTTGTATTCAACCTATTTGTTAAGATTTAATATTTAATTATTAAAGTTTCAAGTAGATAGAACCCTTTGACAGAGGAATTTTGAGAAATTATGTATTTAGAGAAATTATAACAAATCGTTGGAAAATTTATGTATACATTTTATTTTTCCCTCATATTTTAATCGAGTAGTACTATTACTATTTAAATAATAATCGTAAGAATTAATTTTGTGAACCTTAATACGTCTCTTCCCAAATTCGATTTAGATATGTTTTCAGGCATTTTAAATAAATGCCGCAAACATAGTTATTTTGTGGAATTGGTCCAATTTTACTAGCAGGTTAATCGATATGCATGAAATATGTAAAGTCTTCGGTGAACACGAGTCAAATATTAATAGATTCGTCGAGCCGGTACAAACCAGCGACTTTTATCCAGCATTCGGTATTTCTATCGATGATAAACCCTTAACGTTATACGCATTTATTCCAAGAGAAACAGTCTTTCGATCAAAATCGTAGAATTCAAGAGTAGATACAACGTACTCGTAACATAATCACACACACGCAACACAATGCACGAAATTATTTTCATCCGTACGAATTTATGAAATAAAATGATATAACCAGACATTAGAGTGAAACTAATCTAAAGCATCGTTCTAAACCAGGGGTGTCAAACTCAAAAGCTAACTTGGGCCATAATAATACATAAACAATGCTTAACTTTAGGTGGGCCGCAAAAAAAGATCAATGTTCATAGAAACAAATATTTTTATTTTGAAACATATATATTTTTAAACATATATAAAGTTAAATTATTGTTTAGGTCCTGATACTTGACATCAAAAATGCTCATCTCGGGCCGCGAGTTTGACACCCCTGTTCTAAACGATCGAAAACATAAATTTATAGTATTACAAATACGCGTAAGAAACAACGAAAAACCTCGACGTTCGTTTTAAGGTACGAAACGGGGAATTATTATCTTCGGAAATGTTGTTCCGGTTGTTTTCGGATGCAAAGAGTTCGAGGTGCGTCCGAAGGAGGACGCCGACGAAAGAAGGACGGGACGCCAAATTACCCGACACGGAATGTATTATCTTCACTCGATAGACCCTGCGCCCTAGCAGCAGTGTTTCTCAGACATGAATCTTCCCGCGAGCGAATTTAAAAGTAATAGGCTTTCGACGGGAGACCAAGAATATTGAGAAACACTACGATCTCTCACGGCTTTGCGTTCTCCCCACGGATTCACGATTTACTGCCGCCGATTCTTTTTAACGCAGAAATTTATTCGGACAAATTCTATAATTACTTTTCCGACCGGCGTGTCACGGAACTTAAGATTTACGTTACGTTTCAGTCGCTTCGAGAAGTTCTTACACTGCTCGACCCATTAAGTCTCATTTCAGCGTCCTATTGTTACACCGTGCACCGAGATCTAATAATGTAATGGCTAATAGAGTGATCAAACTTTCGTAGAAAATTAGAAGAGAATTTTATAAACATATTTTTGGAAGCGAAGTTTAGTTATTGCATAGTTATACGTACGTGTCTTTAATTTAAAAATAACAAATTCAGACAGCGTTTCGCAATAACCACGTTTCAGCTATGATTTTCTTAGGCTTCTTTTAACCCTTTGCGCTCGAGTGGTGACCCCGAGGCACCACCAAAAAATGTTTACATCGCATTCCAAAATAACTCTTACATCGAGAAAATGTAGACTTGAAAAATTGTTAAAAGCATAAACTGTTGTATAAGTCACAAGACACAATTTCACGCGCATAAAATGCGCTCTGTCGTATAAAATAGAGACAGCGTAGGTCGGAAAAATCATTTTAGATTTACAGTTAAAATGGCTTCGAGTGCACGAGTGACGAAAATTTCTAGTATTAACATATTAACTAAGGATGTTATTCTGTCCTTTAAAAAAATTCGAGCAAATTTAGGCACACGATAAACGTCAATTTTCTTTTCCTTCGAAGAAATCATGCAATCGAAAAATTTCTAATCGCAGCAACTGCGAAGAACATGGCACGTCAAGGGGTTAAATACAGAGCTATGGTGAAATAGTTAGCAATGTGTAATGTACGAATTTCAGAGGACCTTTGTGCGATCCTTGCTTCAGCCATGGGAGTAAATATTTGCAATAAACATTCTGGTAAAAGAGGAAACACTTGTAATAGCGCAACAATATTCTTGCACTTTTCTCAAGCATGAAACAATCATTTGGCGGTGATGTCAAAGAAAATGTGAATGGACCGAAGATAACCTCGGTTTAAAACATGTCGATCTAGCTATCTATTTTTCAATAAAAATATACCTTTCGATGAAACGTTGATACATTTTCAAAGCGAAGCAGCACTCGATGCGTCAACGACACTTGTTCTTCATATCGATCAAAAGCGAAACTGATTTCTCTCCGAGCCGCATTATTATTTGCTCAACCCATTGACTGCCAACTACGAGACTATCTCATAGTAAGCGTCTGTACCAAAACTGCCAGCTACGAGATATCTCGTAGTGGGTGCTGCGAGTTTAGATTGGCTACAAATGGCTATTTGAGTTAGGGACTATTAGAAAGGATCAATGAAAAATGTATATAATGTAGAGAACGTATTGATTTTCAATAAAAAAATACTGTAAATGCCATTGCAATATTATATCGGTAACTTAATATTATTATATTCTGTAAAACTTCGTGTTTTCTTTAAAATAAAACCGTTGCACCCAAAGCAAGACGCGCTAAATTTGCGTTGCAGTCAATGGATTAAACGGATAATATATAAAACTAGGAATTTGCAGGAAGATTTTTCCAGCATCGCGCTCGGTCGTCGGAAGAAACCGCATCTGTAAGATTTTAACGGCGATAGCCGCAGAGGTCCGGACAGTTTTTGACGGGAGTGTATTTAACACGGGCCATCGGCTCGCAGGAACACGTGTAAAACAGGCGATAGACGATCTCGACAGCGGTAGATCGTAACGAGAGATAGGAGCGGAAGGGTAGCGGAGGCACGCAAAAGTTTCGAGAGCGTGTAGGAGTCACGGTGCACCGTTGTTCGCCGGATATAATTAATGATCGCGGCGCTGCGGCGGCGGTGGTGGTGGCGGCGGCGGCGGGGTCGGCAAATCGCCGATGAGAGCGTGAAAAACGACGAAAACAGGGTTTTCTTTGAACACGGATTCCTTCGAAGACAAGTGATAACCAGGTGTAGAAAATTACCGAGAACGCTAAACCTGACAAGACGACGATCGGGCAGACCAGTCGCTCTATAGTGAGCCTTCTCTCGACGGTCTCCTGAGGGAGAGGCCACGGATTTCCTCGTACTTGATTACGCTCCGATAAAAACTGGAGCAGGCTAGGTGCGAGTTCGAGGCAGCTTCCACATCAAAGTGAGGTGTTTCTTCACGATACGTGACGCACCTGCCATTAAACGTCTGCACGTCAAGATAGCTTCCTTGCCAGACGTCGACGTCTCTTCCGAAAACGGTAGCGACTACTACGCCATACGGATATATTTCAGCATACCAACTTGCAAATACTCGGCCAGCAGTTCATTGCCGGGATTTTCTTTACGGCCACGTCGATTATGCTCGCTTTTTGCATTCCATCCCCGATTGGAGTTTGTTAAGTGGTGCACCACGCCGCGACCGAAAGCGAGACTGCGCCCGGAAAAACTTCGGCCGACTTAGCGGATCGGTCTCTGTTCTCGACCGTTTTAGTTAGTGGACCGCGGATTTTGGTGCGTTTATGACGAAAATTAATACAGTGATGTCTCTCTAATCGACGCTCAGATCAAAGGCGATACAATTATTCGAGCCTTGCGACTCGTTTTTGTGATTGTTGACAATTTGTAAATATAAAAGCAAACTGCAGGGCTCGAATAATCGTATCTCCTCTTCCTGAATTGTCCGTTTTTGTGGACAATCTATATGCGTCGATTAGAGAGACATTACTGTAGATCGAATACCTACGGAATAGCAAATACGAAAATGAATACAGTAATGTCTCTCTAATCGACGCTCAGATCAAAGGCCATACAATTATTCGAGCCTTGCGGCTCGTTTTTGTGATTGTTGACAATTCGTAACTATAAAAGCAAACTGCAAGGCTCGAATAATCGTATCTTCTCAATCTGAGCGTCAATTAGAGAGACATTACTCTAGATCGAATACCTACGGAACAGCAAACACGAAAATGAATACAGTAATGTCTCTCTAATCAACGCTCAGATCAAAGGCGACGCAATTATTCGAGCCTTGCGACTCGTTTTTATAATTGTTCACAATTCGTAACTATAAAAGCAAACTGCAAGGCTCGACTAATCGTATCTCCTCTTCCCAAATTGTCCATTTTTGTGGACAATCTATATGCGTCGATTAGAGAGACATTACTGTAGATCGAATACCTACGGAACAGCAAACACGTTCAAACGATTTGAATATACTGCGTAGTTTCTGCATCTTGTAATTAACACTAGATTCACGGAGCACTAAAAGCAGTTGCTTCATGTCGCTTTGTATGCGTAACAACAATACATTCATTCCGATTCTTAACACTATGCCGTCCGGTAGCACCACGCTGGTGCCATGCGAAAACTGCCTGTTGTATGCCGATGGTATCACTTTGGTGTCATTTTAAAAAACTGAAATAACATTTGAACTATATTTCTTGGATGTTAAAAGGCAGCAAACTAACTATAGCATTGTGCATATTTAACTAAGAATTAAGTACGAAAATTCTTGGACGACGTATCTTAATTTTAGGAATTTATATTACCGCCATCTTCGACATTTTTTTTTAAATCTAAAATGTCCAAGCTATTATGCCGGCGTCAAACAAAAGAATCGTATCTAAGATCTGCGGACGGCATAGTGTTAACAAGTGTCAAATGAATAAGTCGTGAACGTCTCTTTACAATCCAAATGATCGTGAATTGAAAAATTGGTAACCGATCATTTCGGCGGGTTTTGAAAACCCAACGTTAACGAAGACAATTTCTATTTTACACGAAGACTCGCGGTCCAGTTATTATACTGTATTCGTAACAGGACTGCGGATTTCATGCTCTTATTAAAAAGAAACAATTGAATTATACAACAAAGTATTTATGAACATCTATAGATCGTTCGCAGTTCACTGAAATTATTAAAGAGAGGAATTTTTAATTAACTCACGTTCGTTGCAATTTACGAAGATGCGTATTCATTTTGCACGAAGATCCACGGTCTGTTCGCAACGAACGATATGTTTATTTATCGGAAAAATAATGATTCAAACGTCGAAGAGAACGTTCCTGAACGATCGAGTGGGATTGCCGGTGTCGTATAATAATTCTACAAGAATTTCGAGAGAATTCGAACGATTTCATAAGCAAAGCTATCACAGTTGCCATCTGGATTCCGTGGAAGGCACTCGAGCTGGTCGGCGCTGTACGTAGCGCTATTGTTACGGAAAAATCGATGATTTCGAGGAACAATTACTGAAAGCAATGCATTGCGTTCTAATACGACCGAAGATTTCGTAAACGATATCGGAAAAATGATTTGTCGAAAACGAAGCGATTACTATAGAAAAATCGAGTTACTATAAGAAACAGTTAGAATTTAAAGTCGCGTCAACGTGATCTAGATCGATTCAAATGTTTATGTATATATAAATATTATTAGAAAAATATCTGCGACGAAGAAATCTCAATTTAGGATTCGATCGAATGACGCGCACTTTATTAATACTGTTTCTGGTGCAATCGATGTATCGACAATTTCGAGCAATTTCAAAGAGAGAGAAACGGTTAATGAGCGATGTTTCGAATGATAACGATTTAAAGCAGTCGACGCATCGATGGGTAAATGTGGTGCCATTTTAAATGTAAAAAACATTGCGCAACGACGTTAGGTCGGTACCATAATTTTTGCAAGAACTTGATCAGAACTCGAACGATTTCGCGAACTACGTTATCACAGCGTTATCATCTTAATCTTCGAGCTTCGTTCGCACCTTTCGACACGAAACGCCGCGCGTTTATTAGATATAATACAACAAAATTGATAATTCCATGAAACAATTTGTCGAAGCAAACGAATGCAACGCACCCCTTGAAAAATGTTATTAACAGCTACGGAAGAGATAATTTCTCGCAGACGATTTCATTATTATTATTAAAACTGCCTATACCGCGAAGCGACGAATCCCCGAAACAATCTAAATCGACCGAATCGAATGAAAATTTCAAGCAACGTTCGGAAAACGTTCGCGCGCAAGACGTCGTCATCGCCCAATTTTCTCGATTATCTCCATCGGGCCGCAAATTTCGCGAGCGTTTTTCGCAGCTCGACAAGATTCGCTGAAAATCCGAGGAATTTTGCGTGAAAAATACCGAGTTCGCGAAAGCGATTCGTCGAAGCGACGTCGTCTCGAAGTCGGCCGGCTCGGAGAGGCGTCGCGACGTCACCCTGGAACGTCCGCGGCTCGAGCCGGAATGACAGCCTCGTCGCGTTACCGTCACGGCGCCACTGTCTTTCGGCCGGTCGGTGGGCGTGAGGGTCGCCCGGTCTGGCCGTCCGGGATTGGCCGGCGTAGCCGGCGCGGATTGGCGGAGAATCGGGGATGGGCAAGGCGTCCTCGGAGGGCTGTCCCTCGCGGGTTGTCCGGCGTGGCCACGCCCCCGGCGATCCTCGAGACCCGTCCCCGTTGGGACTGGCTGGCACGCCACTCGTGCCGGCCCTGACACATTCGACAAGCGGCGCCGTAACGGGAAGCAACGCGCGGCTGGGGACCTTGAAGGACCTCTCTTCTGGTCACGAGACACCCTACCGACACTTTCGTGCCGACGATATACGCACCGCACGCCACACCGTCGCCCGCTGCTCAGATTACCGTTGCGCTCTCTGTACGCGTATCCACCTCGATTACTCCATCCCAGATGGATCGTTCGAGAATCTCCGAGGACTGGCCGCGTGGACACGCTCCGGGAACTCGGTCGAGGAGCTAGCCGAAGAGAAGACTGCCCGAGGAAAGGACTCTGGAACACTTGAGCCGCGGCCTCCGAATTTCCGGCGGCGGTTAGCGGTCGCTGACGCCTTCGCCCAGACACCGTGTGACAACCGTGTGAGACAGTTCAGTGAAGCGTTTGTTTTTATCGGGAAGACATTCCAAACGGCGGCGCGGCGCACCGCGGAGGTCACAGTGAAAACAACGAGAACCCACGGGAACCCACGCGGAACCTCCGGGGAACTGCGGGGAGTGGTGGTCAGTGGAGGAAACGGCGGTCGTGGTGCGTGTGGACAGGTGGCAAAACCGGGGTCGGCTGCGAGCAAGCGTGCCAGCGTTTGGAAGCGTGCGAGAGCGTGCGAGCGGGGTTGAATGTTGTGAGGGGGTAGCACCTGTTACGGACGTTGATGAGGTGAGAGGTGATCTCTCCCGGTCGGTCGCAACAGGCTCGCGGATCGAGCCGAACCGGATTCTCGCGGCGGGTGTTACCGAGAAGCAGGAAGCCTGTTGCCCCAGGAGAACCCGTACGGCCTTACGACGCGGTCCGACGAGTGGAGCGGTCTCCTGCCCAGCTCCACGATCGTGGGTGCTGGGGGGTCGCCATGGCTCGGACTCGGCGCTGGGGGTGGCACGGGGACCGCCACCGGCGGCGGAAGCCCCGTCGAACTCGAGGGCCACTGGGGACGAAAACTGTACGGGGCGAGCGTAGCTCCGCCACCGCCGCCGCCTCATCACCACCCGCGGGCGCCGCTCGTTTTCGCGCCTCAGGACATGAGGCAGATACTCAAGGAAGAGCCGGTGCCACGTGCTTGGCCGCAGCCTGCGCTCGCCAATAACGGAACGTGAGTACTCTAACCCTCTCTCTCTATATCTCTATATCTCTCTATCTCTCTATCTCTCTATCTCTCTAGCTCTCTAGCTCTCTAGCTCTCTATCTCTCTGTCTCTATCTCTCTTGATCGAGCGATCGATTTCTCTCTCACCCCCACCCCCTTTCAGGACCAAGTTGTATAGCCGATTCGTCGGCGCGGGCTAAGTCTGCGGTAGAAAATCGGTGACAATGACAAAATTACAAAGGCAATCAGTCCTGGTTCAATTTCTTTTTGCTCAATTCGCCGGATAGTTTCGGGGAAATGTGTCTGTCCCGCCTATTTAGGTATTCTGTTAAACAAGGTTGAAAGAGTAACGAGCAGAACGTGGCGAAAAAATGACAGTCTACAGGTGGCAAAGCTGCAAATCTGTCGCATATGTATAATCTCTATCAGTAAGATAGAACTTTCAATATCAATATTCTCTATAACAGCGTTGTAAATACTTTTCACGTTTTACTTTTTACGTTTAGTTCTCGTACAAAACGATTTTCTAGTATGAATCGATTAAGATGGAACTGTGGCAGTATTAACGTAAGTTTCTTGTTACCAAGAAATCGTTCCGTTATTCGGACGTTCGCGTTGCTCTGCTTAGCACGGATAATGGAGGTTCGACTGTAGCCAGTTACCTTTAAACGGTTCGGTTGCAACAAGAATTGAATTCGACTGTGAACTGAAATCTGTGTGTTGTAAAAATTAGCCACGGTTATTGGGGAGATCATAGTGTAACGCCATGTTTTAGGAGACGAAAGCGTCGTGTATTATGTTATTGCAGCCAGAGACGGGCAAAAAGCAGTTCAAAAAGTATTCAAATAACGAATACATCGTCAAGTAGTAATTAAAGTAGCCCTTGAATGTATTCGATGGTTGTGCAAATGCAAAATACTTGTACTCTGTTGCTTCGTAGAACGTTGAATATGCCGGTATTTCGTATTCCGTTCACCAATAGATATAGATTATGCTCGTATTTTGTACTCCGTGTACCCAAGTATACTAAGAATACTCATATTCGCTTATATTTTCGACTGAATATAGTTTATCGATAATATTATGAATATAAATTATCGAATATATAATATCGACTGGTATCGGTTGTAAACATATTATAGATACGTAACACGCATTTCTACAAATTGCGTAAAGTAAAGTTGAAAGTAGAAAGCAGAGTTATTGCGTTTGTTTACGACAATGTACCGACGAACGTGGCTCCGTAATTTGCTCGTTGCCGTGCTAATTCATTATCGCATTAATCGTGAGATATCACAGTATAAAAATTCTATTTCTATACGTGTGTGTACATTTATCGACCTATAAAATGCGAATATTTCTTAACCGAATATTTCTTACCCGAATACAAGCCGAATTTCAGAAAGTAATTAATATTGTATTCGGGTACATTACTGCAAATACAAGTATCTCCATTCTTATCGGTCGAAGAATATGTAATATTACTATAATCGGCACTCGACTAATCCTAGAATACAAATTACAAGGGTATTTAACATTCCGTAGCACGATCAAATACAAATTGTGTAAAAATATTCGCCAATTAATTCGTGCACTCGACAGAAGTATCCAGCACTTTACACGTATTTTAATGACAGAATTATTCAATGTCGCCCGTCTCTGGTTGCAGCTCTTTTACGAGTTATCAAGCGTTCATTATGCACGTAGGAATGTGTACACGGGTACAGAGCGCATTCTGTTTCAATCTCGAAGAGATAAAAATGCGTCGCTACTAACCTTTTCTAGGTGAATAATAAAAATTATGATATTAAGAGGAAAACGTCGGCGGAATAATCTCGCTATTAGTTGTGCGACCATTAAACGTCAAAATTAAGCAAAGAGAAAGGTATAGTTCCACACGACGTTGATATTTCAATTATAACGGTTATGAAATTAAAGATTATTGTCAATAACGCTTTAGCAAAGAGAATTAAGCAAAGAGAAAAGTATAGTTCCACATGACGTTGATATTTCAATAATAACGGTTATGAAATGAAAAATTATTGTCAATAACGCTTTATGGGGTATAAAATCGAAGTTTTAAGTTTCTCAATTATCTCTTGAATGGTCCAGAATTTTTTTTATAGATATTTTATAGATAACGATGTTATCTATGGTATTCGCAATACAATTAAAAAACAAAGTATTATGAGAAATATACAAGCAAAAGATAGTAAAATAAATGATGGTATGGAATACCATGAAACTTCGCAAGAATGAGTTTGATACGTACTTTCCATATGCCCTCGGCAAATATGCAGCGAATGCGTTGCACAGCATAGCCGTTGAATGCGTAGTCTGACTATGGTTTGCTGTATCTACTTAGCCAACGTTTGACGAATTTTTGAGATCGTCTTCCCCGAGGACGCAGCTCTTAATGAGCATTTATCCCATTTGTCGATTCAAGCCAATCAGAAATTTCGAATCATCTGTAACCGATCAAACTTTCGATAAATTGGGTCGGAATTGATCAGAGCTCCAAACATTAGCTCTTGGATTTCCAAAGTGGGCACGAGAACGATCTAAGAACACGATACTTTCAGTTTCGAATGACTTTAATCCTGCATTGTTTTCCATCTAATTTTGTAAGTTTCAAAAATTAAATGCACGATAATAAATAAACGGCTCGAAAAGTGAGAGTTTTTTGAGAACAGGACTGCGAGCCGAAAACGGTTCCAAAATTAGGGAGGCTTTCATAGGTTAACCCTTTGCACTCGAGAGACGACTCCAAGGCGCCAAATCACGTTGAAAAATAATTTAATTAATCGAATTTATTTATATCCTGAAGGGCTGTTAAAAGCGTGAACTGTGTTGCACGAGTCGCAAAATTCAATTTCACGTGTATAAAATGCGCCGTGAAATGCGTGTTATGCGAAATAGAAATGTACCGTGGGTCAGCAAAATTATTTAAAATTTTACGTTAATTTGACTTCGAGTGCACAACGGGTTAAATCTTTATCAAAATTGCGACGAGTACAATTGGAAAAGTCGATTCTGAAATGCTGATGCGGTCTCTGCAACTCGTTTGGGAATTTCCTTCGGAACAGTGGAAAGTAAACAATAACGTTTCTTCTTCCCGGAAGGCAATAAAAGAATCGCGTTTAATGGGAATAGTTCGAGAGAAGTTTCGCGGGAATTTGGAGGGATAGCGGAAGGCGTACTTTTGTGTATACAAATTGAAATCTAGCGTTCGTGCAAACCCTAATATCTTTTAGCCCCCCTCGCAAATATTTTTTTACGTTTTAGCAGACACGTTTCGTCTCTCTATTTTTAAAGCAGCGAAAAGATCGTCGTCGTTTCGTCGCAACGATACGTTGTTCGGTATCGCACATTGTCATATATTCAATTTTATAAAATGAATCCTTTATCCGAGAATTTTCTCATGGTTTCTAAATTCTGAATCTTTCGCATTCGGAAACGTTAATTGCTTAAATATCACGTTTAAGATATCATGTTCCCGGCGTCGTGAAACCGCAACAGCGACACGCTCCCGAGAGCGACGGCAAAACTGTAAAACCTCGACGAAGAAATTCTGTTCGAGAAATACTGTCACAAATAAATCCCGCGCAGAAATACTTCCCAAGGATACCGCCTCTGGTTCGCAATTTATTATACATCAAGTAATTACCGCGGTCGCATAATGCAGGCTTAAGGACAGCATTATTAATCTCTCGGTCGCAAGCCGACGGCCAACCGGAGAGCCGCGACATTGCCTGCTTTTAAAATCGGCGAATAAAAATTCGAACGAAACACCGACAGCGTTTGCGATCGTTCCGTTTGCTCTTCGTGATTTCGACGATCGCGTCTCGCCGCGATTTTCGATCATTTCTCAGCGAAAATGGTTTCGTTTCGTTAACCAGTTAGCCGTGGCGCCTCCTTTTCAGAGCGCGCACTTACGCGTGCCGCGAGAATCAAGCGACGACGAGTATACTCGTCGAACGCAGAGCGAGCGTTGCTGTTGAAATATTGAATCGGAGAGGGTTTTATTTTATAAATTTAAGAATTTTATTAGCGTATACTATGTATATAATAAACGAAAGATGCAGGAGAGATCAAATAAATTCAAAAAAATTCAGCAAAGCAAGGAACGATACATAATAAATATAATAATAACTACATACATAATAAACGAAAGATGCAGAAAAAATCAAATAAATTGAAAAAAATTCAGCAAAGCTAGGAACGATACATAATAAATATAATAATAATTACACACATAATAAACGAAAGATGCAGGAAAAATCAAATAAATTGAAAAAAATTCAGCAAAGCTAGGAACGATACATAATAAATATAATAATAACTACACACATAATAAACGAAAGATGCAGGAAAAATCAAATAAATTGAAAAAAATTCAGCAAAGCTAGGAACGATACATAATAAATATAATAATAATTACACACATAATAAACGAAAGATGCAGGAAAAATCAAATAAATTGAAAAAAATTCAGCAAAGCTAGGAACGATACATAATAAATATAATAATAATTACACACATAATAAACGAAAGATGCAGGAAAAATCAAATAAATTGAAAAAAATTCAGCAAAGCCAGGAACGATACATAATGGCAATTTGCACGTCGAACACCAATATCGCGATCCCTTTCTAATCTTATTTGAATAACAATGTAAACACCTATTGAGAATTACAATTTAAATGACAATTTAAACAGCCAACGGTCACTATATTTTTACGTACGACGAGTATACTTGTCGTGACGCAAAATACCGCCGCTTCTCCGTGACGAGTATACTCGCCGAGCACGGCTAAACTGGTCGAAAGACTTTCGAGGAAAAGGCGCTCGTCGATTCGTGCGCGTGGACGGATACGGTGTGTTCGATGTCGGAAATTTTGAAAATCGATATTTTCTCGACGGTTGCCGCGCGAACAGGTCGAATTATGCCGCATTATCGGGTGAAGAGCGACGATAACCCGGAGCGGCCCGAGAACAAGCAGCTAGTTTATCTTTCGGGAAGCGACCGTTTCAAAATGATTCACACGTAGATGCATTTGGCGAACGATAAACCGTGTTTTATTGCAGCCTCGCTTAAGGGATTTGTACGACGTGCAAACGACGAAGGTACAGATACGCGGACTCGAGGAGGTAAACCGACCGGGTTGGGGATGCGCTAATCCAATACCAGTTCTCTTAACTAACCCCTTCCAAGTGGCGTGACACGGGAACCGGCAACCAGAATCGAGTTAATGTAATTGAGAATTTTAGCGCCTTTTGCTCCCTCTCTCTCTCTCTCTCTCTCTCTCTCTCTCTCTCCTATTTTCCTCTCGGGCCCTCTTTTTCGTGATTGTTTTCTCTTCGGGCTATTACGGTCGTTCGGTGTTTCAAAGGAAAACTGAAAAAACTGCTGCCCGGCCGAATCGATCGCCCGTAACCAGCGATACCGATCGACGACGATGCATTCCCCAAGATTCCTGGTAATCGTGACACAATTAATCCTTCGCACTCGAAGCCAAATTAACGTAAAATTTAAGATAGTTTTTCTGAACCGCGGTATCTCCATTTTGTATAACCTAGTGCATTTTGAGCATACGAAATTGAATGTTGCGACTCGTGCAACAGTAATGCTTTCAACCGTTCCTTGAATATAAATAAATTCGATTAATCAAATTATTTTGAAACGTGACCTAACATTTTTGCAACAGTTATGCTTTCAACCGTTCTTGGAATATAAACAAATTCGATTAATCAAATTATTTTGAAACGTGACCTAACATTTTTGCAACGGTTATGCTTTCAACCGTTCGATTATTTTGAACTATTCGTTATTTATATATATTTGTTATTTTGAAACGTGACCTAACAGCTTTCAATGGCGCCTCGGAGTCGCCGCTCGAGTGCAAAGGGTTAAAATGAAACATTCTCGTTGCACGCTGCCGATACTGTGCCGTAATTTATTTAACGCTAAACGGTACCGAACGATAGAATCGACGGTGTAGAATCGACAATAGAATCGTGCGATGCCTCGTAAAAGTGAGAAAATCTAATTTATTTAGACTTTGTACAGCTTTAGCAATTGCTGCAATAACGTAGTTTATTCAATCGCAGCTTCTATAATGTTAAATTAGGAACCGGTAATTCGACCGTGCTAGGTTCAGCGTTAATCGCAGGCGGTGCGATTTCTTTTACAGCTACGTTGTAACAATTTTCTTAATAGAACGAGGACGTTTTTGTTTCGATTTTTCTTGTAGCTCTTCGTTTACTTTCGTTCCGAAAGCTAGTCCGCGGATTTTGTACATTTGCGAGGAAAATGCATAGCTGCGATTTAAAACAGTCTTATATAGGTTGCCTTTTATAAATAATTGACGAATGTCGCTTTTCGTCGAATACCTCCTGAAAGTGTTACAAATAAGACAGAATTTCTGATGTGACTCCTTTTTTCTAACGACAGATGCAAATATGTTTTATTTTACGTAAATATCAGCGGTCCGGTGACAACTGGAAAATTAGATTGCGTTTCGATTTGGAAGATTTAGAATTCGTATCTATATAGGTAGTATACTACCTATAGTATACCTATATATACTATACTATCTATATTATATTCTACATATACTACTACCTATATACTACCTATACTAATCCTATACTACCATAGGTAGTATATAGGTAGTATATAGTGTCTATATTTTTCTCCCTAATTATATACGGTAATTTAGTATACGCTATTATTGTTAATAATAATTTTAATAATAATCATTTTAATTAATTAATTAATAATAATAATTTTCCTTCAGTTTATAAACAAAAGTGGACAATTTGGGAAGAGGAGATACGATTATTCGAGCCTCGCGCCTTGTTTTTATAATCGTTGACAATCGGCAACTATAAAAACGATCCGCGAGACTAGAATAATCGTATCTTCTCTTCCCAAATCGTCAATTTTTGTTTAGAAGCTAATGGAAAATTGAGGAGAATTTGACATAGTAACTTGCGTATGAAATCTCCGTCTCGAATTTGGCGCTTTGTTACAGCGGAAAGAATTGAAGACAGTAATTATATTCGAGCGTTGCGCAATTATATATTTTATTTGAAGCGTTACATACTAATTCCCGCGAAGAAATACGTTCCAGATTCTAGTAAGCGATTCGAGAAAATTCACCGAGCGCGGAAGGTTGATATCTTTTCGATCGGAGATCGTTGGAATTTGGAGAAGTTTCGTGCTCCATCGTGGAACGGAAGCTACACGTTCATTTCGAATGGCATATTTTATTCTCCATTTACAGAAAGCACTTTCCTTTCGACTCCGATAAACGGTCTAATAACTATAACGTTATCTTGAAATCATATTTATCATCGATAAGACGGTGAACATTTCTTCGCGATAATCGAATCATTCTTTTATTCATGGCATTCCTCTTGGATTCTTACACGTATTTGACGTCTTCCCGTAATTTTGAACTACCTATTGTTTAGAACCGATATTTCCTCGCTATTCGAGTTACTTGATTTATGGACTGGTATAGTTTTTAACGAGGATACATGGACCGTGAGAAAGTTTATTTCCTCTTCGCGGGACGCTCGTTCCTTACATTACTTTATCGATTGAAATCGTACAATTTTGAATTCAATAAACAGGCAACTGGAATAAATAATATAATAATAAATATAAACATAATATATAAATATAAATATAATAAATGTAAATATAATATAATAATAAATATAAACATAATATAAACATAATATATAAATGTAAATATAATATAATAATAAATATAATAATAAATAATATAATAATTTATCTGAGACGCGACGATGTCGATAAGGTCTTGTAGAGGTCAACTCACTCTTTTCTGATCATAGTAATTTTATCCCTGGTACGTTCTACAATAATTTTAAACCGTATCGTCATTTTATCTATATCATTACGTTACTTGATTTATCGCATTTTATCTATTCGCGCGTTTCCGGATCTGCTGTTTCCTTCTGCGATTTGTTATAATAGCTTCATAATTCGTATCTATTTGTTATTTATTGGAAGCGTCGTAGCTCTCGACTGATCGAATAATATCTATTAATTAAATTGGTAGAACATGTTCAGTGATTCGCGAGACAAATAACTGTGGCTTCGTTCAAATTATCGAATCTTGCCAAGACATTCAAGAAACGCACCACAGTCAAATATTTCCTGTCATCCAGTCAAATATTTCAGTCGATCGTTTCTCCGGATCGACGCTCGATAGGACGGAACGCTATTTGAGCCGTTTATTTTGAAAGTGGCATAAGTGACTTTTTCAAAAAAATCGAGTTAATGGTAACACTAATTACAATTAAACGGTATCTTTTCATAAAAAAAAAAAGTGACTTATGCCACTTTCAAAATAAACGGCTCATTTATTAATCGACTCGACAGAAAAGATAGACCGATCTGCGAGAGCAACGTGCGCCGAAGAATCGCCGCTGCGCGCTCCTTTTACTTTCATCCCCGCAGTTACAGCGAAAGTCATTGTTTTTCCACGGGCGACACATCTCGCCCTTTCGTCGGGCACGACGACGCGCGACGGTGTTCGCTGCTTCATTAGGTGGGCAACTTCTTTTTTTTTTAGGAGTTTTTAAAAAGCGCGAGAGTTTATGTCTGTTTGCCGGGAGTTTTAAAACAGTTTCGCCGAGCCCTCTCGCACCCCCTTTTCAAGTCGCGGGTTCGGCACGTCATCTCTGTGTGTGTGTGCGCGCCGGAAACGCTTCTCGCGCGGAGGGAAACGAAACTTTCCGCCGTAAATTTGAATAGACGCGACATCGTCCCGGTTATAGTTTTGTCTAAGCGACTCGTTTAAACGGATTTACAACGCCTTTTCCGATTAAACGTCGTCCAAAGATTCCACGGATATTGCCGAACATTGTTTCATATCGCCTGCATTGTTTTTTTTATTTGACACTTTCGAGGCGTCGTCGATTTGATAAAGGGATCTTCCTCGATTAACGTTCTAATTGTCGAACAATTTTTACGATCGTTTTTCTTTTGACGAATATACGCGTCGTGCAGATTTTTATGTCAAAAACTCAACGTTTGAAAAACGTAGCGTTTGTTTCTTTGCGAATGAAAATTTATCAAGGAAAGCGATTGCGATAAAAATGTATGAGACATTTCGTAGTCTGTGCGAACGATGCGTGAAAATACAGTAAATTCTTCCCAATTTTCCTTCAACTTGTAAACAAAAATGGACAATTTGGGAAGAGGAGACGCGATTATTCGAGTCTCGCGGCTTATTTTTATAGTTGCCGATTGTGGACGATTATAAAAACGAGGTGCAAGGCTCGTCTTCTTAAATTGTCCATTTTTTGTTTACAAGCTGAAGGAAAATTGGGGAGAATTTATTGTACTTCACGAACCAGAACGAATTAAAAATATTGAGTAACAAAAGCTTGGGGTCATCTTGAAAAAAAGTTTCAATTTTTGGTGAACGAAATGCAAATTCTAAAAAGTATTGCATAATTTTACTCGATTTCGTTTGCTCGATTTCACACGATGATGGAACACACGCTTGAATCAATCTAGAGCAAAGAGCATATTATATATAATATTTTTAATATCCACCTAATATATTTATTAGGTTTAGAATATTATTATAGAATATTATATTTTTATGGAATATTAGATTTTATATTATAGGATATTATATATAATATTATAAAGTAATATTTTATTAATATTCTATAATATCCACCTAATATATTTATTAGGTGGATATTACAGAATATTAGATTTTATATTATAGGATATTATATATAATATTATAAAATAATATTCTATTAATATTCTATAATATATATATCCTATAATATAAAATCTAATATTCTATAATATGCTTTTGCTCTAGATTGATTCAAGCGTGTGTATATAAAATCTAATATTCTATAATATCCACCTAATATATTTATTAGGATATTATAAAATATTAATAGAATATTATTTTATATAATATTCTTAATATCCTCCTAACATATAACATATAATATTAATATTACCATTAAACTGCAAACAATATTAAATTCCAGGTTGTGCTAATGCTCCTGCGTCGAATAAATGCATAAAAATCTGCAATCTCCTTCTCACCCTTAAACATTTACAGTGTGAGTTGCTAATCATAATTTTTCTTCCTTCCTAACAATGACTGAAAATTAAAAAAAATATTTCACCTCAAAGCCCTTCGTCAGCGTCAGAAAAATAGATTGCATTTTGAAGTGCGAAACTTTTCGTTTGCAAAATCTCTGCTCGAAAAGAGCTCGCGAGAGTTTTTATAAATTCAGCGCGGGAGGGCGGGGACCGGAATTGATAATCTTAAACGAATTAATAAGTTTTTTGTCGCGTACACCCCAGCGCGAAACGCCGCCGCGTTAAATTGAACAGCGTCCGTGGCAATGCGGCTTGGTCGCGAATTACATTCAGATATATTACAAATTGCTCATTATCTCCTGGCGCATTATGAATCACGCTGGAAGCAAGCGTAAATAGACTGCGCTTCGGCCAACTCGTAATAACTAACGCCCGGTGGTATACATTAACTGCGGATTTATTGTAATTCTCCGCGATTGCTTTATCCACGAATTCGTAACCGTGTATCCGTAGGTTTGTGTTATCCGCATATTTCGCTCGTAATGCATTGTGCGCAAATAGCATAGGTTGCGGCTCCGGCGTAAAGTATAGACTAGTTTGTACAGTTATTCGACGATCTGTTCCCCGAAATTGCCAGCTAGTCAATATTTAAATCAGGGACCGGTAATGGCGCCCGTTCAGTCGACCGAGATCTCCGCTCTGTTAACAATAACGCTGTTGTTCGCGGACGCATTTTCGTCTCGCAATTTCTTAACACGTCGAATGCCACGCCGGCATTTTACAGAAATTGTCCATGGCGCCACGATGAATTTTCTTTCATGTGATATATATATATATAATGTTGAAATATTATCTGCAATAAATAAGTATTGTAATATAAGTAATATTGGTATAATATTACTTATTATTTATATATATATACTTATTATATATATATATATTATTACAATACTTATATTACAATAATAATAGTAATATAAGTAATATATAATTAATATAATATAATAATATAATATATATATATATATATATATATATATATATATACTTATATTACTTATTATTATATTATATTATTATTGTAATATAAGTATATAAGTAATATAACCATGTTTGACATATTAATTGCGAATTTCATTATAAATTACATATTTTTTATACAATTTCACGTAAATTCGTATCTAAATTTTATTATAAATTCATCCGTAATTTAAATTTTATTATAAATTCATTCGTAATGTTAAATTTCGTTACAAATTCATTTATAATTATAAGAATTGTTTAAATTTTCATATACATATAACCTTAAATTTTATTCTAAATTTATTTAATTTATCTATATGCACATGAATTTATGTTTTGTAACGTTTGCGTCGAGAAACTGTATTCATTGGAGGAAAGTGATCGGAAATGTCGATCTCGATTTCAAATTTGTGTAACGATCGACGAGTCGCGGATTTCATGCATTTCAGGAGGTGAAAATGAAAACGGTAAATTGGTTGCAAGAACTTAAGTATCTCGATATACATCGCGTTCAACTCATTACATTGATTAGCGGTGATCGATTGTACCGGTTTTTTCTCTGCAACCTTTTAATGTTACTTCCACTTTCCATTCATTTACCCTGCTTTCCAGGGCTCAAGCTTTATACGTATAGGCCATTAAACTTAACGTATAATGTTCTCGCTGAGAAACATTGTTTCGTCGCTTGTTTACAAATTGTTCATCGTCGCCATTTAGGAGTGATTCGCTGAAAATTGAGAATATCGACTTATTTCGTTTGAATTGGTAATTTTCGTCACTGGCTTCAGTGTGTCAAACGATATTGGTTAACTGCATACATGTTTTTGTAATTTAAGAAATTCAGAATGAGGGAAAAGTGTGTTATAATGATTAAATTTAGTTGTTAAAATATACCTTCCCCCCTTATTCTGAAAATTTAGTTATTATTACATATTTCTGCCTTTTTCTGAACTTCTCAAATTGCCCACGGAGATGTTTAAGGTTATGTCAAGGTAATATTATTTTGTTTTATAATAATTAAATTTAGTTGTTGAAATATACCTTCCCCTTATCCTGAAAATTTAATTATTATAACATACTTCTGCCTTTTTCTGAACTTCTTAAATTACCCGCGGAGATGTTTGAGGTTATGTCAAGGTTAAATTATTATTAGCGCAGCATGATTTTACTTCGACGACAGAATAGACGTATAGAAATGTCACTGCCAATATCATTTGATATATTGCAGCCAATGATGAAAATTACTGGTCGAAATAAAATAAGTAGACATTCTCGATTTAACTGTTTTTATTAACCACTGAACATAGTTATTAAAATTTAGTAACCGACCAGTAAATTTAGTTATTGGGATACAAATATGTTGTGAAAAATACAGGTAACGTCGAACCACGATGGCAAACGTGTGCAGTATCGTCGAACATAACTAACGTAACCTTGACATAACGAAAGCAGGAGGAGGACTAAATGTAAAGGATAGGAGGAAAAGGAATACTCTACATGCGAAGTATGGAAAGATGCAGTAAAAGCGGCGAAACAGGAGCATAGAGGGTCAAGGAAAGCGAGAAAAGAAGGAGAGATAGAGCGAGAGGTAGAGCAAATAGAAGAAGCGCAGCGTTAGTTCTGTCAGTTTTAAGTATTAATTGTAAGAAGCGGAAGCCACATGTAACCCTTAGGGGAACATTAACCGCTTTGGTACAGATTTATTTGAAAAAATCCTTGCGTTTGGCACGGATTTAATTAGCCGATGCGCGAAATAGTATAATTTATAAAGGCGGTAGATTTTGTGCGAGAATTCATTTGTTTGAGCGATATAATAATAGAAGTAATAGAAGTTTGGACGACTAGTTTTAATATTATTAAAATATATATATATATATATATATATATATATATATATATATATATATATATATATATATATATTATATCTACTATTATAATAGTAGTCATAATATATATAGTACTACTATAATACTACTATAATATTTTACTATAATATATATTTTATAGTATATATATAGTAGTAGTATAGTATATATATTATAGTAGTATTATAGTAGTACTTTTATATAACTACTATTAAATATATATATTATATACTTATATAATAGTACTATTATAATACTACTATAATATTTTACTATAATATATATATTACTATATATTATACTATATATTATAGTAAAATATTATAGTAGTATTATAGCAGTACTATATTATATAACTACTATTACTATTTCGTTACTATTATAAATAGTAGTAAAATATTATTATACGAATTAGACTCGCCATCCGTAACTTAGGCAAAACAAGTGCACGACGTGCTTGGGTCGTGAAGCGTATCCAAAGGGTTAAATAAATGCACTTAATAAAAGCAGCTACGTTCGAAGAAACGTTTCGTTCGTTTCGTTTTCGCCGAACTTCTGCAAACGCGGCGAATTCTGCAATCCGGTTACGGGCGTACCGGCTCTTGTTTCAGCGAGAAGCATCGGTTATAACAGTTATTAACAGTTATACCCGTTTGAACCCGTGAACACGAGGGTCGGCGTAGGGTAAACGATTTCCTTCGCAGGCCGCAGAGGCCGCGCGCACGCCGCAGCGAGCGGAAAATGACGCCGATAGTCGTGGGCTCGATCCGCGCGCAATTTACAGCGGGTATTTCGCGCTTACAATTCGCCGCGGGTCCGTTTTCGGATAATAGATAACGCGATTGGCGTCGGCGCGCAAACGCGTCGCTGCATTACATAGGGCCCCGAGGCTCCGCGTTTCTTTCGCGATGACTGGAGTAATGCCGCCGATTCGATCGGCGAACGGAGATAACCCGATACGAGCACGCATGCCAAATACACAAATGAAGATGTAGGACGCGATAGGCGCCTTTTCGTGCGATACCAGTTTTTCGTTGCTTCGATGTGCAGGGAAATCGCGGACGCCTCTGCGCGCGACGCGTGTCGCCGATTTAAGGAAATCGAACGAGACGGACGGACGGGCGTCGATCGGCCGCGATGCAACGGCGTTTCGGTTCGATCGATATCTTCGATCTTTTCGAACAATATCTCGGATTTTCTTCCGTCTATTCTTTGCCAGGACGGTAAATTCTCTCCAATTGTTTGTCCTTCAGCTTGTAAAAATAGAAGTGGACAATTTGGGAAGAGGAGAGCCGCGAGGCTCGAATAATCGTATCTCCTATTACTAAATTTTCCATTTCTGTTTTTACAAGCTGAGGGACAATTGGAGAGAATTTACCGTACTATATTACTACTATAGTAATGTCTCTCTAATTGACGCACAGTTGTCCACGAAAATGGACAATTTTTCGAGCCTTGCGGTTCGTTTTTATAGTTACGAATCGTCAAAAACTATAAAAAGCGAGCTACAAGGCTCGAATAATTATTGCATCTTCTCCCAAATTGTCCATTTTTGTGGACAATCTTAGCGTCAGTTAGGGAGACATTACTGTACTACCGTACTACAGTAATGTCCCCCTAATTGACGCTCAAATTGTCCACAAAAATGGACAATTTTGGCAAAGGAGACACGATTTCTCGAGCCTTGTGGCTCGCTTTTTATGGTTATCAATTCTCAACAACTATAAAAACGATTTGCAAGGCTCGAATAATCGTATCACCTCTCCCTAAATTGTCCATTTTTCTGCACAATCTGAACGTCAGTATGGGAGACATTACTGTATTTACCGAAGGACAATCGGAGAGAATTTATCGTATCCACGTATCAATCATCGTCCCTTTCTCGTGTCAATTCGACGCTACCTTCAACTCTCAGAGTATACTGTTCTCCTACTCTCTCAGCAGAACTCTGGAATATATAAACTCCTCTCTCCTCGAACAGTGGAGATATCGAAAATGACAAAAGTATTTCGGCGCGACCGTCGATTTCATTCGATTCTACTTTCGCTGCTTCGGCAACGGATAAACTTCGAAATTTATCGCCGAGGATAGAAACGATATTACTGTACGCGTGCACGCGTTAACTTTCGCTGGGAACCGCGCAAAATCCACGATCGACGGTGAACGCAATCGCGATTAACGTGAGCAAAAGAGTCGAAGAAATGAAATGCGAGCGACAGCGCGGCGCGGCGCGGCGCGATGCGACGCGACGCGACGCGTTATTGTTATTTTGAACGAGGATAGTTCTTGAAACCGCGGTCGCGCGGTGTCCCGTAATCCGCAACGGTTTCGAAAAAGGCGTGCGGGGGCGGCGCAGCACCGCAGGTGATAATGTAACGGCACGGGGGTAGGACGTGCCTACACGTTATATAGGAATTGGTGCATGGCAAACAGGGCAAAATAATCGGACGTCGAGAGTTATGGGGCGCGAACCGGCGGCCGGTTAATCAGCCACCGATAATTATCGACACGGGCAGTACATCACTCCCCTCCCGGCCTCTCTCTGCCACCCCAGTGCCCTCCTACCCTCCAGCGGACCCTCTCTTCGTTCTGCACGGGAGCCACCACCCTTGCACCCTTGCAGCCTCCTCCTCCTCCTCTTCCTCCGGTCCTCCGCCTCCTACGCCAGAGCTCTGCCAGCTCCGGCAGCTATGCCAGCGTTGCTCCGGCTCCGCTCCGCTCCGCTCTGCTCCGCTTTGCTCCGCTCCGCTCTGCTCTGCCTGCCGGCAGACCGACATCCCACCGCCTCCCGTGACAAACGCACCGCCGATACCATCATTTATTTCGCAAATGTGCTGCAAAACTGCCGCTATTCATTTTCGGTCCAGTCGATTCAGTTTTCCGCTCCGAGAGTCCGTCCTGATGGCATTCCGCGCACTCGCGCGATCGTTTTATCGCTTCACGCCGCCGCTGTACGCTCCCACGATCCGCCGCCGACCAACCTAACCGCCCAGCGAACGATAATGCGATTCATCCGCGCCGATTTTTAATCGACGCGACGATACTCGCGATCGTCGAATATCTTCCGCGGTCACCGTTTTTCATCAGTCGCGATATCTCGCGGTTCCTTGTCGCGCGCGCGCGTTCTATGCGAGTGTACCGGTAATTCTATCCAATTGGCGGTCGGATTGTGCACAAAAATGAAGAATTTGGGAGGAGGAGATACGATTGTTCGAGCCTTCTAGCTCGTTTTTCATAGTTGTTGATAATTTGTAACTATAAAAACGAATCGTTAAGCTCGAATAATCGTATCTCCTATTCCCAAATTGTCCATTTTTGTGGACAATCTGAGCGTCAATTAGAGAGACATTATTGTACTAGTAATTCTCTCTGATTGGCGGTCAGATTGCGCACAAAAATGGACTATTTGGGAGGAGGAGATACGATTATTCCAGCCTTGCGGCTCCTTGTCGTAGTTACCGATTGTCAACGACTATAAAAACGGACCGCGAGGCTTGAATACAGTAATGTCTCCCTAATTCGCACAAAGAAATTGACAGTTTGAGACGAGGAGATACGATTAACCAATTTATTGTCGTTTTTGTAGTAGTTTTTATAATTTCATAGTTGTCTCCTCTTCCAGAATTGTCCATTTTCGTGCGCAATCTCAGCGCGAATTAGGGAGAAAATCGAATTACTGAAAATCGAAAGAAAATTTGATTCTTTTACCGTAAAAATCTAGGAACGACGGCGAACAAAACGCCATACGATAAACAGAAATTGTCTCAACCTATTAGGCAAATTATTTATTATTTAATTAATTATTAAGCGCAGATAAGCGCTAATCGTCGACGCAGTTACGATAGAAATTGCAGTGCATTTAAGAGTATCGCTGTGCAAGGAAAGCATAAATTTGAAAGTTCATTTCCTCATTCGATGACGCAAATAACGAGCAAATCCAGACTCGGTAGATCGCAGAGCACGCGTACCGCGCTTAAGACGCGGTTCGTTGACGATTTGTTCGGCGATTTTGACGGACAAAGCCGTAACGACTGTGACACGACACTGAGAATCGTGTTTTACGGGTATCAATCGGAGTCCAGCCGTGTGTCCGTAGCCGTGCGCGCGCGGACTATGCGAAGCGGCAGACTCGAAAAGGGGACTTTCCGTGCCATTACTCAAAGATGGCATTGGAGTCCGGTGGCCTAATCTCGGCACATGAGACCTTAATGGGATTTTAAGGCGTCGAGGCCACCTGCGCGTTCGCCCACGGACAACCTCGTTTGTCTTTCCTCTTACCGGTTTGGGCATTCTTATTGCATTCAAGGTCGCGCCGAGTGTACCTATTTGACCCTAGAACAGAGAATCTCACCGGTGACGGCCGAATTTGGTATCGAGGATCGTTTTGCGACATTGCAACGGAATGCTCGCTCTTTTCGCACTCGTTCACCATAACGAAACGATCGCCATACCGTCGCCCGACACCGGTGAAAGCCGACGCAAACAATCGTGAAAACCGCTCGCTCTCGAAAAACGCGCTTTTCCCGATCGAATGTCGTCGTTGTTGCACGTGGATCAAATTATCTGTAACAATTCAGGCTTTCGTTTCGGATCTTCGCGATGTTTCGATTTGCAGCGAATACGGTGAAGCATCTGTTTCCTTCTTTGCTCGATTATTATGCCTGCATTCAAGTTCTTAAATTAGTTAAGTTACTATTAGACGAGTAAACTGTGAACTACGAAGTTCAATTTCTTCAAATGTATATGGAAAAATACAACATTTTCATGTCCCAAAAATGTCTCGCAATCCGAAAGTGGCGGGTTCCTCGGGTCATTCGAAGCAACTTTTTCCTTTACAACAATTTTCTCCGAGGCACCGTTAACGAGTTATTAACGAAAAACAGTGACCAATGAGAGGCGAGGCGACCGAGCCAATGAGCGGAACCGGGCTTCGTGCGCTGGTTGGCTGGGCCGCCTCGCGTCAGGCGCACTCGATTCTTATTGGTCACTGTTTTTCGTTAATAACTCGTTAACGGTGCCTCGGAGAACATTTTTGTAAAGGAAGAAGTTGCTTGAAATAATACGAGGAACCCGCCATTTCCGGATTGCGAGACATTTTTGGGACATCCTGTATATCCAAACGAAATAAATTCATATCGAAACAATGAAATTTCCGCAGTAAATTTAATTCGCGGGGCGAATAAATAGTTAAATCGATGGCCTCTTTCGTTAAAAATAAGATCGTTCGCATTATTCGCAAGCAATAAGACGACGCAGCGAACGTAATACTTTCGCGGAAGGCAGGGAAAAGCGTGTCACAACGGAGAGTGTTACAACGAAGCTTTTACGGATAGCTATTGTCGTCTTTAGAAAAGAAAGAGTTACAAAGAAATCCACGTGAAAAGCGAAAAGTAATTTTATCGCACGAGTGAATGTAAAGAGCTTCGAATTTCGCTTGTTAAAATTGATTGCCGATACTGCGGTCGTTGAAAATGAAATGGTGAACAATCTGTTTTGTTTGTTGATTACAGAGTCGGCGTGAGCAGAGCTCAGTTCGAGAAGCAACCGCCGAGCAATTTAAGGAAGAGTAATTTCTTCCATTTCGTGATCGCACTCTATGATCGACACGATCAGCCTATCGAGATAGAAAGGACCTCGTTCATGGGTTTCGTCGAGAAAGATCAGGTAATTAACCTTAACATTGCACCACGTCTACCGTATGAAAAAGCTGAAAACCGCGAGCAATTTTTCACGAAAACGGACACTTTTGAGTCTCCGTATTTATCAATGCCATTCGTCCATTTATTCGTCAATATTTTTAGATACAATTTCGCATATATTGGGTTGGCAACTAAGTAATTGCCGATTTCAGTTATTGTAAAATTATTATTATTATTATTATTATTATGTTATTTTTTATTATCCGTGAATGTTAGCAACTGGACAAATTGAAAGCGTTATGAAAGCGTTTCCTTGATCAAGACGTAGAAGAAATTGTCTAAAACGATTTAATGTTGCAATCGAAATAAATATGTCCAAAACAATAAAAAGAAACGACCCAGAGAGCGGACAATAATTACAACTATGTCGCGCGGATTTGTACGCTCTCATAGTTCGTAAAATTTCACAGAAGAAACATATAGAATTAAAATTTCCAAAGGATTTGCTTAGTTTTGTATTATTTTTGACATTTAGCATCGTGAATATCGGATGCAATAGTACAGGATAAATATTATTATTACTATTACTATTTTGATGCAGTAGTACAGGATAAATATTATTATTACTATTACTATTCTCATGCAATAGTACAGGATAAATATTATTATTATTATTACTATTTTGATGCAACAGTACAGGATAAATATTATTATTACTATTACTATTTTGATGCAACAGTACAGGATAAATATTATTATTACTATTACTATTTTGACGCGCAATAGTATTACTATTACTATTTCTCCGTTTCGATAAGTAGTATACCACCGATTTGCAATCGACAAATAGATCGATTCTGAATGATCCGTTCGAAATTGGGAAATTTATTCGCGCCGAACGAATGTTGCACGAGTGAAAATGGGAAGTCGACTTATATTGCACGGGAGTTGTTCGGTTGCCATGGCCATATCGATACCCTTACGATTCCGTTCGTCCATTTCTCACAGGGTCAATGGATTTTCGCCTGTCGGACTAATTGCTGGAAAAGCTGGAGGTGTATCCTGCCGACTATCGATATGTATACGCGTAGGCGGAGGCGTTTAATATTTGACGTCGCCCCCGATGGAAATGGCAATTATCGAGATAAGCGTACGCTCGCGCGATATTCCCCGATGTCATAAAGGTCCGCCTCTTCCTTTTTCACTTGTTCCACCGGGAAGACCGGGACTGCTACGGTCCCATTGAAATTCAGAAGTTGTCACTCGACGACATCGTTTACTTTTTTTTTTTAAATTGTTATCGATAAACGCGCGCTATTTTTCATCGATTTCTCGAGCAACCGAACACCGGCTCGCCAAAACGAAACCGTTCGAACCGTTCTATATCAGTTTCACCGAAAATTTATTCCGTTGAAGGATCGTAAGACCGAGGTAATTAAATTTAATGCTTGTACATATTAACCCTTTCGCTGCGGAGCGCTTGCGTCAAAATGCGATCGCTGTGAACGGAGCGTATTATCGAGTAGTCGGCACTGAAGTACGGAATGTATTTCTGGTTCCAAGTTTTCCGTAGTCCGAATATATTCAGATTTTTGTGATCTCGAGCACGTTACCGTTTGTCTCGCATGGCAAACGCTTTCGGTATCGGTATTTTCACTTTCAGTATTTCCACTGTCACTCGTGAAAAATATTCTCCTAAATTTTCTTTTCCCCATGATTCGATAATGGGTCTAAAAAAATTAAATACTTTAAAACTCAACGTATTATCGCAAAGGCAGAAATTGAGTATTTACCCGTGAATTATTAAAATTAAGCCAACAAAATTATTTTAGAATTATAAACTCGTGTAAATCTTTTAATCGCTACTGTTATAAATTGCAGGTATATATCCGTCGCTGGCAATGTTCTAAAGAAGACTGAAACTGTGTATCGTTAGAATAAAACACAATATCGTCTTGTCGATAGTGTTATATTTCATGATAGTCGATTGTTTAAGACATGCAGCGTTGCCAGATACTCGATTAACAAAAGTATCTCATGCAAAGTATGAAATAAAAGAATATATACGGTATGAACGTATATATACGCTCTTCGAACCTGCGCGCCCACTTTTCCAGAGCGTATATATATGCTCTTCGTATATGAATGGTCATTCTTCGAGGGCGTATATATACGCCCATCGGAGCGAAAGGGTTAACAACTCTATAGATACATACGTTAAAAGCTATATACAGTAATGTCTTCCTAACTGACGCTCGGATTCTGCACAAAAATGGACAATTTCGAAAGAGGAGATACGATTATTCGAGCCTTGCGGCTCGTTTTTATAATTGTTGAAAATAGGTAACTATAAAAACGAATCGCAAGGCTCGAAAAATCGTATCCCCTCTTCCCAAATTGTCTATTTTTCTCCACAATCTGAGCGTCAGTTAGGGAGA
This sequence comes from Megalopta genalis, assembly GCF_051020955.1. Classification (NCBI taxonomy): domain Eukaryota; kingdom Metazoa; phylum Arthropoda; class Insecta; order Hymenoptera; family Halictidae; genus Megalopta; species Megalopta genalis. The sequence continues at coordinate 1,191,587 of NC_135019.1, read as the reverse complement.
CATTACTGTACATGGCGGAGCGAACAACCAAATTGGTTAAATTGAACAATCCGCGATCTTTTGCGAAAACCCACCGAATTTTTGCGCCTCGTCGTTACCTACGCGTGTCTCTCGTTTTCTTAATACAGTAATGTCTCCCTAACTGACGCTCAGCTTAGAAACAAAAGTGGACAATTTGGGATGACGAGATATTATTATTCGAGCCTTGCAACTCGTTCTTATAATTGTTGACAATTTATAACTACAAAAGCAAACCGAAAGGCTCCAATAATCGTAGCTCCTCTTCTCAAATTGTCCATTTTTGTGGACGATCTGAGCGTCAGTAAGGGAGACATTACTATACTTTCGTCTAAAAAAGAAATTGATCTAGAAGGTTAACGCTAGATTTACGGAGCACAAAAACAGCTGTTTTATATTAGTTTATAAAAGTAACAATGATTATTCCGATTTTATTCTGATTTTTAACAAGCGTTATTTTAACATTTGCCGCGAGCAACGTATAAATGACAATACGTACAGTGAATTCTCTCCAATTGTCCCTCAGCTTGTAAAAAAAAGTGGACAGTTTGGGAAGAGGAGATACGATTGTCCGAGCGCTGCATCTAGTTCTTATAATTGTTGACAATGTGTAACTATAAAAATGGGTCGCAAGGCTCGAATTCGCAATGCTCCTCATCCCAAATCGTCTATTTTTGTGGGCGATCTGAGCGTCAATTAGGGAGACATTGCTGTACAGTAATGTCTCCCAAACTGACGTTCAGATTCTGCACAAAAATGGGCAATTTGGGAAGAGGAGATACGATTGTCCGAGCACTGCATCTAGTTTTTATAATTATTGACAATCGGTAACTATAAAAACGAGTCGCAAGGCTCGAACAATCCTATCTCCTCTTCCCAAATTGTTCAATTTTATGAACAATCCGAGCGTCAATTAGGGAAACATTACTGTAACGCGAGTCGAACGAAACTGCATTTGCTCGAGGAATTAATACGACTCCGCGATTCATCTAAATAGTATCACATTACGCGATAACCATTGATTTCGAAGCTGTCGCAAGACCGAGAGGGTATGAATAAATGCAATTCATGCCACGCGGGAACATTCAATTAGGCTCGGCGTGGCCGTGCCCGTGTGCAGAATCGAGTCCCCGTTTACATTAACGGCCCTAATGCGTTTTCATCGAATCGAAAAGAAACGCGCTTAAGAATCCCCACGAATGAAGCCATTATCCTAGTTCGGAATCTTGATGTCTAAATGTTTTTTTCGTAAACGTATCAGTATCCGCGAATTTCAAACGAGCCGTTCCTCGGGCGACGAGAACGTTCCTCGAATTTATGACGTTCGTTGCGCGCGTTCGTTGCCGATCGGATCGAATCGAGATCGAGATCGAGATCTCGAGATCGCCGCGGCCAATAATAATTTGACTGGAACGCTTATGGGAACGCGCGCGGAGAGCCGCGGGGTGACCCCGTGAGAATATTCTGAAATGGGAAGCGATTGTCAGGAGCCAGGAATCGGTCGGAGCTCCACTTTCTATTGGTCAATTAGTATAGCTAGTTAAGGAAAAGTTGACTGCACGGCGGCGGCACGGGTCCGGCGTGTTCGGTCTTACGCAAGTGAAATCTCTCGTTGCACCGCGCCGCCTCGCGTCGCCTCGCGTCGCCTCGCCTTGGCGGAGAGACTTCGGACAAATGCGTTTGTAATACCCGCGTACAAACTACTACGCGGATTCGTACGAACGACCGCGTGCTCCTTCCTGCCATCACGGCTCGTTCGCAAGAACCTGTACGCGCTTATATGCCGCCGCGAAAAACTCTCGACACACTTGAGACCGTCGTTACAATTCTATATTGTTGGTAGATTGCGGGGCTTTATGCAAATGCGCGTAGTTTCGTCGATCTGAGAAATGGGACCGAAAAGATCTTTCTCCACTCTACTAGGGACAGCTGGGCGAAAAGTTATCTGATCGATTATTAAGGATTGCAACCGGTTAGTTATTGTAACTAATTTACAAGAATTTATAATTTATACGATTGTGACGAGTTAATTATTGTAACTTGTTTGTAACAACTGGGCAAAATTATTCTGATCGATGATTAAAGATTATAATCCCTTTAGTTATTATATCTAATTTACAAGAATTTATAATTTATGCGATTATGATGAGTTAATTATTGTAACTTATTTGTGACAACTGGGCAAATTAATCTGATCGATGATTAACGATTATAATCCTTTTAGTTATTATAACTAATTTACGAGAATTTATAATTTATGCGATTATGACGAGTTAATTATTGTAACTCATTTGTAACAACTGGGCAAAATTATTCTGATCGATGATTGACAATTATAATCCCTTTAGTTATTATAACTAATTTACAAGAATTTATAATTTATGCGATTATGACGAGTTAATTATTGTAACTTATTTATGACAATTGGGTAAAAAGTAATCTGATCGATGATTAACGATTATAATCCTTTTAGTTATTACAACTAATTTACAAGAGTTTATAATTTATACGATTATCACCTGTTAATTATTATAACTTATTTATAACAACTGGGCAAAAAGAAATCTGATCGATGATTAACGATTATAATCCTTTTAGTTATTATAACTTATTTACAAGAATTTATAATTTATACGATTATCACCTGTTAATTATTATAACTTATTTATGACAACTAGGCAAAAGGTAATCTGATCGATGATTAACGATTATAACCAGTTAGTTATTATAACTAATTTACAAGAATTTATAATCTATACGATCATAACCCGATAATTATTGCAACCAATTTATAACAATCGGGCAAAAAGTAATCCGATCATCGATTAACGATTATAACCCGTCAATTATAACAATTCATAATAATTTGCAATAATTTATAACAATTAACAGGTTGCGTTACTTTTTGCTCAACTCTGATCGGAGATCGTATTATCATTTGAAAAAGAGACAGACGCATTTCGTCGTGCAGTAATTTGATGGCGGCCATTAGAATTTTATATCGCTACATTTGGCAAGAAGCATTCGTTCGATCGAATCAAGTTTCTCCGTTCTGTTCCCCGTATTTTATTACACCACGGATGTTATAAATGCGCAATGATCGGCGGTCGAGTACTTACGGACTGGAGAGCTTCACGCACGCATGGCACGTGCCAATTTATAAAACGCGAAAGCACGCGTACGCTGATCGAATTATACCGTTCTTAGTCTATTTTACCACGATGAACGTAACAAGTCTATCGTTTTTAGAAGACCCGCGCGTATTTCATGAAGTCGACGGAACAATCTATTAGGTTTACCGGAAAGTTCTGTCTGTAATAGATTTTTCATAAATTTAGTAATATTAATTGTACAATATAACTTCCGCCATTACTTGTGACCTCTTGCCAGCATGATGGCAATTTGTGAGCAACATTTTTCAAAAATATATGTCCCAAATGAACATGCGCTTACCTATCGAAATTTGCAATGACATTATCGGACAGAACTTTCCGGTAGACCTAATATTTATTTGAATCCCTCGTCCGGATTTTGTATCGAAAATGATGAAAAGATATAATCTTAATCATTCGTCCGCGATCACAAAATAATCGATCACTGACCAACTCTGACAGAGCCGCGTCAAATTACAGTAATGTCTCCCTTACGATCTGACGCTCAGATCGTCCACAAAAATGGACAATTTGAGAAGAGGAGATACGATTATTTGAACATTGTTGACAATCGGTAACTATAAAAACGAGTTGCAAGGCTCGAATAATCGTATCTCCTCTTCCCAAACTGTCCACTTTCGTTTACAAGCAGAGGGACAATTGGAGAGAATTCACTGTACGTACTGTCATTTGTACGTTGCTCGCGGCAAATGTTAAAATAACGCTTGTTAAAAATCAGAATAAAATCGGAATAATCATTGTTACTTTTATAAACTAATATAAAACAGCTGTTTTTGTGCTCCGTAAATCTAGCGTTAACCTTCTAGATCAATTTCTTTTTTAGACGAAAGTATAGTAATGACTCCCTTACTGACGCTCAGATAGTCCACAAAAATGGACAATTTGAGAAGAGGAGCTCCGATTATTCGAGCCTTTCGGTTTGCTTTTGTAGTAATAAATTGTCAACAATTATAAGAACGAGTTGCAAGGCTCGAATAATAATATCTCGTCATCCCAAATTGTCCACTTTTGTTTCTAAGCTGACCGTCAATTAGGGAGACATTAGTGTACGTCGCGCGCTGTAATAACACGAATTTCTGCAACCTGTATTCTCCTTAATTGACCCTCAGATGGTCCACAAAAATGGACAGTTTGGGAAGAGGCGATTCGATTGTTCGAGCCTTGCGACTCGTTTTTATAATTGTTGACAATTCGTAACTATAAAAATAAACCGCAAGGCTCTCGAATAATCGTATCTCCTCTCCCTAAATTGACCATTTTTGTGGACAATCTGAGCGTCAATTAGAGAGACATTACTGTACGTAGCATCTATAGTAGAATCTTGATTAACCGAATTTCCAAGGCCTGAAGTCTCTATCATCGAACACGTTGTACAGTAATGTCTCTTTAATTGACACCCAGATTGACCACAAAAATGAACAATTTGGGAATAGGTGATACGATTATTCGAGCCTTGCGGTTCGACTTTATAGTTACGAATTGTGTCAACAACTATAAAGAACGAGCTACAAGGCTCTCGAATAATCGTATCTCCTCTCCCTAAATTGACCTTTTTTTTTTGTGGACAATCTGAGCGTCAATTGGAGAGACATTACTGTACGTAGCATCTATAGTAGAATCTTGATTAACCGAATTTCCAAGGCCTGAATTCTCTATCATCGAACACGTTGTACAGTAATGTCTCTTTAATTGACACCCAGATTGACCACAAAAATGGACAATTTGGAAAGAGGCGATACAATTATTCGAGCCTTGCGGTTCGATTTTATAGTTACGAATTGTGTCAACAACTATAAAGAATGAGCTACAAGGCTCTGGAATAATCGTATCTCCTCTCCCTAAATTGTCCATTTTTCTGAACAATCTTTGCGTCAATTAGAGAGACATCACTGCATCGTCCAAACGAGCAACAATAGCGATTTAGTTTGCAAGTGGTTGAACAAATGTCCTTTCTATTCCTTCGCTTCGATTTGCATCGCTTATCAGGACATCTCCACTGCTCGTGCCCCCCTCCTCCCCTCCCCGGTAAGAGCATGTCTATCTATAATTCACATGACTGGGACAGTTGCATTGCACGGCCTCCCTATTAATTAGGGTCACACACCTCGAGCATAGATCAGTCCTAGTGTCGAGTAGCCGTTTGTGTCTGAGCGCAGGAACGCCTGTTCTCACCCTGGCTTATCTAACCGAAGACACGGTAACATTAATACAGATATTTCCGTGAAATTATTCAATGGGACGAGCAACGATCAATCGGACGGCTATCATTGGCCGGGAATCGGGGACATAAAAGTCGGCACAGTCGAAGCGAGCCGAGCCGAGCCGCACCGGCCGTGACAGCCGCACGATTCCCGGAAACTGATGTCCTACGTAAATACAGGGTCGCCGTGTTCGTTCTCCATTCTATCCGCTTTTTGTCCGTGTTTAATTAAAAAGTAGTCGTGGATCGGTCGATATACCTGATTAACGTCCATCGTGCGCCTGCGAATTTTCGAGATTAATGGCCCCGGCGAACGCTCGCGACAGGAAGAGCAGCTTAATGCGCGCACAACACACGGCCAAGGAAAAACGGAAGAATGATGCCCGGCACCGATGACGAGCGAACGATGATTACCCGGCGCGCCGCGATTAGAGAAAAATGGACTGCGCTTTCCGTTACTTTGAAGAAACCGATATCGACGGGTTTACCCACTCGGACTTGTTTGTTCCGCCTCGAATATTCGATGTCCAATCGTGCCGCCTCGTTCCGCGATGAACTTTCGTGTTCTTTTTTTCTTTTTCTTTTCGAGCCGAACGCGAGGCTTCGTTTCATCGTTTAATCGGCGCGCGTTTTCTTCGATTATGTTACCTACGACATCGACGCACAGTGGGCCGATATTTTAGTTTATTTTATTTTTATTTTATTTTATTTTATTTTTAGGATCTCGAATATTCTAGTGACTTTTTGACAAACACCTAATTTTCTCATATCGATGTCCAGTGAATTTTTATTGCGAAATTTTATTTTATTTGAAATTTTATTTTAGTTTATTTTATTTTCATTTTATTTTATTTTATTTTTAGGATCTCGAATATTCTAGTGACTTTTTGACAAACACCTAATTTTCTCATATCGATGTCCAGTGAATTTTTATCGCGAAATTTTATTTTATTTGAAATTTTATTTTAGTTTATTTTATTTTTATTTTATTTTATTTTATTTTTAGGATCGAATATTTTAGTAACTTTTTGAGAAACACCTAATTTTCTCATATCGATGTTCAGTGAATTTTTATTGCGAAATTTTATTTTATTTGAAATTTTATTTTAGTTTATTCTATTCTTATTTTTTTTATTTTATTTTTAGGATCGAGTGCGACGCTGTTCTTCGCGGAGGTTTACGAAATTGTTCGAAAGGTTTTTTTTTCTTTCGCGGTACACGTTAAATGCGGGAAGTTCATTATTTTCAGTTTCAAAATATCTTCTTAGATCATTTTTGTGTCACGACGTTTCGTCTGTCTTCTTCGTTCGAAAGCACGAAAGATGGAAAATTGAGAGATTTATTCCTGAAATAAATTCAGGAATCGTCTTTTTTATATCGAGTTCTGCAACTTTTCAAGCACAAGAGAAATGTTTAAATTTCTTAGCAAGATTGTTCAGCTCACATTTGGAATCGTTAAATATTTAATCATTTTATCTTTAGGCATTTTATAGTATATCTGTCCAATATAAAGTCCAATATTAAACCCTTTGAATTGCTGCAGAAATTCTTCAATTGCAATAATTTCTTAGAAGAGAAAAAAAATTGATGCTTATTGCGCGACTTTTATTTAAATGCTTAAATATTAATAACAAGAGATCAGAATTTTATTCCAATTTTAAAGGACAGAATAACATCTATTCTCTCAACAAGTATAATTACTAGAAATAAAATACTTCTTTCTATAATTACTAGAAATAAGACTAACACTAGAAATACAGCTAATACTATAAATAAATGAACAATACATCGATTCTGTGAAAACTGGAATGAATGAAAAATTTCTATCACTCGACAGAAGATTCCTCGTGATTAAGATAAACCGTACAGATAAAATCTGAAAATAATAATGCGCACGAAGTTGGCCGTCCTTAATTACTGTCAAAACATCGTCGATAATAAATCTTGACTCGTGAATCTTAGTTTCGCAGAGATCGCAGAATCGATGGGCGAAACGCCGTTATATAAAAATCCAGCGGGACTGAATTTCCACCAGCAACGGTATCGGCCGGGCTAATTACGTTAATTTCGCGTAAAATCGATGCGACCGGTACCGAAGATCGTATGCAAGGCTGAAAGTCGTGTTCGACCGGGGGGTGTTCCAGTCGTAGGTGTTCCAGAGATAGGTAGTTGAAAATGCATTACCGTGGTCGCGGCATATGGCGCGATGCACGCATGACTCGTCAACAGGGCAGCATGATAATTATGCATCGCACGCCATACGTAATGGCACGGCTCTTACCGGCACATCAAGAAATTAATAATTAGCGTGAGGTGGAGCACAGGCCGAGCGCGAGAGTTACGTCACGGTGCACTTAATTAAAATAGAACGGGGCGCGAAGAACGCGCGGGGGCGGCGGCTCTCTCCGTTCCTTCGCGTCCCGCTCATTTGAACCGATTTAAGCGGAGCACGAAATTTAGCGAGATTAACGAGATTCAACGTTCAGTTTCGCTTATATCAGCCTAATGAAATAATGTGTCGCCGGCTCGATGTTTCGCCGGCGTAAAAGCCGTCGTCGCCTCGCCGCGCCGGTCTTCGGGAAATCTAATTTCGGCTCCCAAGATTTTCTCGATCGATCCTCGATATCGGTTTACAAGTAAGAAGGAAACGTTTATGTTAACTGCAACAGAAAATTCAGCCGCGCGATCGGAGCTTTTCTCGTGATGCTAGAACGATTATTAAATGAAATTAGCGAATTTCTTAGGAATTACAATAATCGTTGGATCGATAGAGTAACTAATATCTTATTTAGAAAATTTGACCGTTCAAGGAAGTCTTAAACATTGAGGAAAGAGAAATTATTTATTTGCAACTTCGGAGGCTAAATACGTGGACGTAATGTCGATATGGCAAAGTTTGTTCTTTCGCGATCGATAAGCAACAAACTGCAGATTTTAGCATGAATCGAACTCTTCTGCTTGCAATTTATGGAGGCTGAAATTAAATGTTAAGCTACAAACAGTGCTAACTTTTTTACAGTGATGTGTTCATCTATTTTAACCGAACTCTTCAAAAACTTGATCAAATTATTTAACTCTAAGTCTAAATTTCGAAGAAATTCATTAAAAAATATATCTTCGAAAATCGACAGAAATGTATTCGAATTCACCTAAACATTCGTTTCTGTATAATGCCTACGTAGACGAGTATTTTTTAACAATACGTAGGCAAATAAACGAACAAATAAAAATACATTGAATCGTAGAAAATCGTAAACGTTGTATGTTTGCTTTCAGGAGTCCGAAGGCCAAAAAACGAACAATGGAATCCAATACAGCTTGCATCTGCTCTACTCCAACGGTGAGTAATAAACTGGTGATATTAATTCTGACTCATCGGATACATCTGTCTATGAATTTTTAAATTATTTTTATTATCGCGGGCGCCGCGGGCGGCCGTCCGAAATGTTCCACGATCGAAATTGCAAATTGAAACGACCATTTTCTTTAAAGGGTACAGTAATGTCTCTCTAATTGGCGCCCAGATTGCGCACGAAAGTGGAAAATTTGGGAAGAGGCGATACGATCATTCGAGACTTGCGGTTTATTTTTATAGTTACAAATTGTCCACGATTATAAAAAGTCGAGCCGCGAGGCTCGAATAATCGTATCTGCTCTTCCCAAATTGTTCACTTTTATTTACAAGCTGAGGGACAATTGGAGAGAATTCACTGTACATAATCGTAGCTTCTACAATTTCATTATTTCTACAAAATGTCTCGCAATCCGTAAATGGGAGGTTCCTGAGGTCATTCGAAGCAACTTTTTCCTTTGCGAAAATGTTCTCCGAGCCTTCGTTTACGAGTTATTAACAAAAAACACTGACCAATAAGAAGCGAGCTCGGCTGGCGCGCGGCGGCTCAGCCAACGAGTGCGCGGAGCCCAGTTCCGCTCATTGGCTCGGCCGTCTCGCGTCAAGTGATCTCGCCTCTGATTGGTCACTGTTTTTCGTTAATAACTCGTAAACGAAGCCGCGAATTGCATTTTCGCTAAGGAAAAAGTTGCTTCGAATCACCTCAGGAATCCCCTGCTTTCGGATTGCGAGACATTTTTGGGACATCCTGTATATTCGAGGAAAATGCAGTCAAAAGAAATGAATTTTTCTAATGTCGAAGTCCAGAATATAGTAATGTCTCTCTAATTGACGCTCAGATTGTCCACAAAAATGGACGATTTAGGAAGAGGAAATGCGATTATTCGAGCCTTGTGGTTTACTTTTATAGTTATAAATTGTCCACAATTATAAAAACGAGCCGCAAAGCTCGAACAACCGTATCTCCACTTCCCAAATTATCCATTTTAGTGGACAATCTGAGCGTCAATTCGAGAGAATTTACTACAGCGCGGGACGTACAGTAATGTCTCCCTAATTGACGCTAAGCTTAGAAACGAAAGTGGACAATTTGGGAAGAGGAGATACGATTATTCGAGCCTTGCGGTTTATTTTTAGAGTTACAAATTGTTCACAATTATAAAAACGAGCCTCAAGGCTAGAAAAATCTCCTCTTCTCAAATTATCCATTTTAGTGGACAACCCGAGTGTCAGTAAGGGAGACATTACTGTAGATACCAGCTCGTAGAAGTGTTAAAATCGTATTTCCACCCTCTGAAATTCGTACCTCGACAATTTCGTGCTAGAACATGCATCGAAGCATCGACAGAATGAGAGAAAAACGCAGCGACAGAATCTCGGCCGCCTCCGTTGTTCCCCGACGCAAACCGTTAAGAATCTCCATCGTCCGTCCCGAGTTTCGCACGAAATCACGACATTCGGTCCACGGACAAGCACGGTACGTTCCGAAACGTCGAAACGGCGCGGTAAGTCGGCGTTCGAGGATTTCGCGTCGAATCATCCGGCAATACACAAATCTGTCAGGCGGAACCTTAGCCAGCGGTGTTTGTTCGGTGCTGTCGAAAAGAGGAGGACGGGCGAAATTACGTGGCATCGAGGAAGGCAGATGGAGAGACGGTAACCGGACATAGGGGTGCTCCCGGGAGCATCTTCGACAAGCGTGAGCTTCTTCCGCGGTCGCGACGAAAGTCGGAGCGAGAACGGGGGATTTACGATCCCGGAGGTGCACCCGCAGGTATTCCGTAGTTTGCAACAGTTAGTTATTTCTTGTTTGCGATGTTGGCAACACGTTTTAGTATCCGTAGATGGCAGGGGCGGCCCTTCTCAGTCAGTTCTGCCAACGCAAAAATCCCGCATTGATTGATCGGCTCGAAACGGAGCGGCGCGGCGGCCGGCAAGAAGGCCTCCGCTGTGCCCTGTGTCTGTACAGGCCGAAGAAAAGAGAAAGGGAGGGTGAGCGGAGAGGGCGAAGCGGCGGGGAGGGAGCGGGGTAAGAGAGAGAGAACGGAAAAGAAATGAGGAGAAGAGATAGTCGGGAGAAAGAGCCACGAGAACCGGGCAAAAAATCCCGATGAAGAAAACACCGCGGAGCCCGATCTTGTTCCCTGACATGCACGGGATGAAAAACCGTTGGAACGAGACCCGGCAGATAGCGCCTTGCGGCTTTTTAATATGATCATAATGCGGCCACGTTTTTGGGGGGTCTGTTCCCGGGGACCACCTCTAGATCATCGACTTCTTCGGCCCCGGGGCCCCCGTTCGCCGCACTTGTCGTTTCCCTGCTTCGTTCACGCACTCCCGTTTCTCCCGGTTCTTCGCGGGACGGAAGCTTCGGTCCTTTTTGCCGGCGCGCCGGGGCCAGTGACATAAAATATGTCTCTGTTGCGATCGGAGAGCACCGAAAGTTCCTGAGCTTTTTAGCGGTTTACCGAGACCGGGTGTCTGCCCGGAATCTTGATGGACCGTCATCGCCGCTCGACGAGGCTATTACACACGGGCACTCGGGAGCCGGGCGAGTTTACATGTCCGGTCGGTGCTCGTTTCAAAGCGACGACGTCTGCTCCGCTGGCTGCGAGTTTTTAACGAGCGTATCGACGAGCGTTAATCGTCGAATAAGGTTCGAGACGGAGCGGGATCGTGGAACTTTATTTGACAATTTTTAGACTACGGCGTTCGTAAGGTGTTTCGAAAAGATCGACTTCGGAGAATTTTGAAAGGTTTTTTTCGGCAGTAAAGGGTTAACGCTAAATTTACGGAGCACGAAAAACAACTGTTTTATACTAGTTTATAAAAGTAACAATAAGACATTTGATACGATTTTTAACAAGTGTTATGGTAACATTTGCCACATTTGCCATTTGCCATATAAATTGAATAAATAACTCGTGAATGTATCTTTACGATACGAGTAATCGTAAATTAAAAAATTAGTGACCTGTCGTTTTCACGAGTTTCGTAAATCTAGCGTTAATCGAACGATGATTGAAAGTAAAACGACAGGGTGAGTCAGACTAATACGAAATACATAATGAGAAATATTGAGGGATTAAAAAATTGTGATGTTACAGACAGTTGAATTACAACCTACTTTAATTATTATCTACAATTATTATCTAGACAAGCGTACTATTTTGTAGAAGCAATGAATGAATGACTGCATATATTGAATAATTGCGATTGCTACGACGATCTGCAACCAAGTGCAATAAGTCGCAGCATTTTTCCGGGTCGTTGGACAACTTCGAAATGCAGGAAATTCGCAACAAAAATGAACAATTTGAAAATTTTGCGATTATTCGAGCCTCGCACCTCGTTCTTATAATCGTCGACAATCGGCAACTATAAAAACAATCCGCGAGACTGGAACGATCGAATCTCCTCTTCCCAAATTGTCCATTTTTGTCTGCAAGCTGACGGACAATTGGGCAGAATTTACTATAGATCGCGAAGCTCGTCGCGAAGATTCCGAACGAGCGTACGCGAATATATCGACGGACAATAATGACGCTATCGTTTAATTATTGCCAGAAGAAATTTCCCGTTTTACGAATACAAACGTTTGCTTTCCGTCTACTTACGATGTTCGGCGCGCATCGAATCTCCGCGCAAACAGCGATGAATCTAAAGCGTGCATCCGGTTCAATCGGATAACGAAGATCGTCTCCGTGTTTCTGTTCGGCGGATCGGTATGTAAACGGGACGGTATAAAATCAGCGGGTTCGAACAAATGAATTCATTTATGCAAGTGCGCCGATGCATCTTAAGGGAGCACACGATTACCAGCACGAGGCTGTGACGTACCACGTGAACGCGCGTACATTTATCACAGGCATCGCGGCGACTCGCGATCATGCTCGGAGCTACGACAATAAAGGCAAAAGATCGAGAAGAAGCCGCGTAAGAAGCGGCATCGCGTGCCAAGTCCCGCTGAGAACAGGCAGATAGGTCCGCTCGCATTAGCATAACTAGGCAACCGACTTCTCTATGTACAAAAACACATCGAGAAGAACCAGACACCACCCATTTGATTCGTTCGATCGGGTTCCTTAATCAGCGCGGCTCTTATTACGAGCCGTTATATTCTCCTATACAACCGTCTTCTATTAGAGTCGTCTCTATCAAACGTTTCCACTCGTTCGAACCAACGTTCGTAATTATTCTTCGTCGGCAATTATCGTCGGAGCAACGTTCCCCGAATTTTCTAACTTCCCGTTGATCCTGGTGTGCCAGGCACTTGCTATACTAATATGTACATCGGATCGATTCACTTTTTGCGCTATAATTTCTTTCACGGCCGCCTCGTTTAACGCCTCTTCGTCTTTACGAATCTCCCTAATCGATCGAGAGTCATGCGCTGCATCGTGCACTTTCGTTCCTAGAATTTGGAAGAGTCGAACGATATTCTTATTTAATAGATCATGCACGAAATAGATCGTCACGATTCTTTGTTGCAGCGCAAAGGGTTGATGCTCTTTTGAGAATCGATGTACATTTTTATAGTTGTTGGAAATCGGTAACTATAAAAATGAGCTGCAAATAATCGTATCTCCTCTTTTCAAATTGTGACTATTTGTTCATTCTTGTATACAATTTGTCCAAATGTCCATTTTCGTATACAATCCGCGCGTCGATTCGGGAGAATTTTCTGTACGTGCAGATACAATACTCTCATATACAATACAATAATCTCAACCTTTTTAACCCTTAGCGCTCCGCGCGTTTCTCACTTCTTTGACACCGAGAAAATATTGAAACGTTCGATCGAACGATTAGCCTGTGACCAATCAAATATTTTGCTCGCCATTTTATCTGATCTATTTCTTTGCTTTTCATCGGGTACAAGAGCTACGTTATTTATACTTTTTTCATCACGGAACAACTTGACATAACCATCCAACCCTTAGCGTTCCGCGCGTTTCTCGAGTACTGCCTACCAGCAACTTCGGCGCATTTTTGGAGCGGAGCGCCCGAGATGAAGGAAGTCTTATTTTCAGCGGAAAAGATTACACGTCCTTGCGAATGCATTTGATTTTATTTATTTTATAAATATACATTTTCCTATTGTAAATAAAAGATCAATTTTAAATTCTGTAATTCACCATGGTGCGATATCTTTGGTAACAATCTCCCGTGTGTATTCTGGGTTTACTTGGACAAGTGTCACAGTATTCGCTTTGTCAAATAGAGTTACCAGATATTTCTTTCAAGTTTAGAACATTTTCTGCGTAATCGTTGGTTTCCTTTATAATTTCGTTTACCAATTCGTCCGTGAGAAATAATTTAAAATATTGTATCGGCTGTTCGATGTTTGTAGGAACTTGTGGTCCAACGACCTGTGGCAATACGCTAAAAGGTATTCTATCTGGAATATGTAATTCTTCCGTAACATCGCGCCATTCGTCCAAGTCTTGTAACGAATCTTCGCTTTCGCTTTCAATAATTCTCATTCTTCGTCTCTCTGGTAGTATAATTTCACTACTACCACTCGAAGTGTCAGAATCATAACCAACATTGTCATCCACAATGTCTTTGAACTCTTCAAAATCAAATACGTCTTCGGTATCGCTCGGCTCTAAATTCTAATCGTAATATTTATTTTTCTCCATGTTGCTAACCATAGAAAAGGTGAAAAAATGGTTTAATCGTAATGGTACAGACTTAGCACGTTTTAACTACAGATAAGAATTGCTAACGCCGACGATAACGTATGGTAAAAAATTTGGCTCCGCAGCGGAGCCTTCGAAGTTATGGAACAAATTCGGAGCCTTCGGAGCGCTAAGGGTTAATTATTGTTTCGTAATGAGCGAAAGCTTGTTTTCTTATTCTTCCCTAAAAAGGAATTGCATTTAAACGAGTGCTTTAATGCTTCAACGTTGAGAGAATTAACATTTCTCATAACATACTTGAATAGCGCATAGGTACGTAAGAAACGCTGATATCGGCACTATCCGACGAAGTGGAGAGAGAAAGAGAGAGAGGATGAGAGAGAGAGAGAGAGCGAGAAACCGTCGGGGCAAGCGAGTATCTTCCGGTAAAGCCGCGACGGTTTCTCGAGGTAATTTGTGAGTTAGTTTCGGGCGGAGTATCGTAATCCACGGTAACGTTATGCGGCGTGAGTCTGGCCTATAGTAGCCACCACGCCTGGGAGTCTTATGTCGGGATTACTTGGCTTACCGGATACGCGAGGCCGGAAGCCACGGGGGTGTCTGTCCAAAATACACCCCGGGATTACCTGGTGCTCCCTGTGGAAGGCAGGCGAACGGTTTCGAAAACTTGCCACGACGCTACCGGGCTCTCTCCCGGTACACATCGAACATAGTTCGCCTGCCGATAACGGATAGTAATAATGCGGTAATGCATACGGAAGATGATCGCGCGATAGAATTGCCTGCTCTAGCCAATAAACCCCCGCTATCGTGCGCCACATCGAGAATCCTCGTCGTTCAGAAAAATAGCCTGTTACTGTCGGCGAGCATTTTTTTTTAGAAAAGTGCTGATTTGACAGAGGTAACGAAGTACTCATTACGGAACACCGGTCAATTGTCGCCCCTTCTAGAAACAGTGATGCAAACGATGCAATAAACAAAACAGATAGAGCTTATGCGAGAGAAAGAAAAAATTCTACCTATATTTTTAGACTTTGTTTTTTGTAAATTCACTCGCACAGACGCTGTTGTGCAACGATCAGTCGCAAAAAAGGTGCTTATTCGAATACGAATAAAATCGTGTTTCTAAGCGAATTAAACCGACGATTAATAATATTAACTACGAAAATCAATAATAACTCTCGCGTCGAATAAATGTACGAATAATTTATAATCGGACCACGGATGCGACGAATTTACGAGAAAAATAAATAGGTCGAATGCAACGGAGCAAATGCACGGATGTTCGATTATTTCGAACCGATTAAAAATATTGAGAACGGAGATCAATGTTATTTAACGCTTAAATCAGTCACGCTTTATCAATTTTATTGAACGCTTGTCGCGATCGAAGCTGGGTTCGATTCTCGTTTCGCGCGAAACTATTCGCGGTCGAATAACGATAAACGTTAAAATATTGTTTAACGGAATACTTGTTATCAGAAGTATTGGCAACTAAGTAATTGCCGATTTCAGTTATAGATGTCTCTCACTCCCATTTTTATGATATTCGTAAATGTTATATTATAAAATTATTATTATTATTATTATTATTATTATTATTATTATTATGTTATTTTTTATTATCCGTAAATGTTAGCAACTGGACAAATTGAATGCAGCGGTCAGGGAAAAGAGAGCAGAATTGGTCAATCGTAAAGGTGTCATTTTCCAGCAGGACAATGCTAGGCCGCACACGTCTTTGTACACTCGGCAAAAATTGATGGATATTGGTTGGGAATCGATGTTACACCCACCATATAGCCCTGATCTCGCGCCATCGGATTACCACTTATTTCGATCCCTGGATAACTCCCTTCGTGGTAAAACTTTGAATGACGATGACGCTGTAAAATCTCACTTAACTCAGTTTTTGGCCGAAAAGGATCAGACTTTCTACGAGCGTGGAATTTTCAAGTTGTCGGAGAGATGGCAAAAGGTCGTCGAACAAAATGGAAAATACATTAGAGATTAAACTTCGTTCCAAGTAAAAAAAAAATTTTTATTTCATTGAACAAATCGGCAATTACTTAGTTGCCAATCGAATATAACGTAGTTGCAACTTCGATTTTGACGAAGGTGATATAGATCGGAGGGGCTGCTCGATTCCGCGAAGCGGACGACGGGTTTCCGGTGGCAAAAGTCGCAAAAATAATTAACGCACTACACGTACAAGAATTTGCGTTCCTACCGCGGCGCGGTGGTTCGTTGCATAGCGATCTCCTCGGTGCAGTCGGTACTCGATCGTACAAAGTATACGCGGTGCTCCCATGCAAAAACCACGGAGATTGTGCATACGTCCCCGGGGGATGCGATCGGGCCGCCTGCCTCGCCGTCCACCTTAAATGCTCCTTAATATGTAAGTTTTTCTGGGACAGTCCCTTTCAGCGGCGCCCAACTTGTCAGAATTTGGACTCGTTTCCGTATTCGTCGTATTCCATGCACATCCGTCGCAAATGCCTGCGCGCAACGTTCTTAACTTAATGGGCCTTCTTACCGGATTACTGAAAAACTCGCTGGCTAAATTGAATAAAGAGTAGCGTTTGTCTTTATATTAACCGGGGGAAAAAAAAGGGCCGATACCATCTCGGTTCAGCGAACCGAGGCAAACGCTGCGTTAACATTAGCCTATTCGACAGATTTTTCTTAGATCAGACAAGATTCTAATCGAGGATAAAACGACGCAACGCTGACAATAATTGCAGCAAATTCTCTCTAATTTTTCTTCAGCTTTTGAACCAAAATGGACAATTTGGGAAGTGGAGATACGATTATTCGAGCCAACGATTATAAAAACGAGGTGCAAGGCTCGAATAATCGCATTTACAAATTGTATATTTTCATTAACAAGTTGAAGGAAAATTAGGGAGAATTTACTGTACTTCGTTTGAGTAGAATTTGAGAGAAGGATCGACAAGGATCGTACAAAAGAAAAGAATTTTCAATATTGTCGATGCCATAATTATCGGCAGCCTCGTAGAAACAAATCACGAAGCAAGAGATTATACTGTAAAAATGTATGTAAAAACAAATTCATTTATTCTATTCGTTATTTTTGTTACAGGTGTCAGACAGGTGCAAGATATCTACGTTAGGCTGATCGACTCGGCGACGAAACAAGTGAGTAGCAATATTTATAATTATGTATAATAATGGAGTTAATTTGATCGTTTACTGTGTGCTATCGAGTCAGTCTTTTAACAAAGATTTCAAAGAGACTTCGCATCTCGATTACGTTCGTCGTTTCTCCACTGTTCCGTCGCCATTTAATGTACTTATTTAACCACGATTAGTGACAATAAATTGAACGAATCGAAAATATATGAATGCGAATAATGTAAAAATTATCTTGCGACGCGATATAACAATTTTAGCGGTGCCTCAGAGTCGCCACTCGAGTGCAAATATGCTTAACATAATAAAAGTCTAATTATAAAATTAGACTGCGGCTTTTATGCATTTATAGCAAAAATGTGTAGCATTTCAATTCAAAATCGTTAGTAAAATAGTAAATCAGTAAAATAATTTAGTTTCTATTCCTTGCAATCGATGTGGACAATTTTTATTTCGCACAACAACGCGCGGTCTAATAGTTATAACGTATTACAACGTATGTTATAACTGGACCGCGAATTCTATGGTTTTGTAACAAAAATAAGTGGACGAAAAAAAGAAAAAAAAAGAAACGATAGAATCATTTAACATTACTGGTACATTATTCGCAACCTACTGGAACGATTAACAGAGAAAATAATTGTCCATTTAGCTTCCGTTTTATCCAACGGATGCAGACAATTTTAATTTAGCGCAACGAGATATCCGCGGTCTAATTACAATAATGCCTCTCCAATTGACGCTCAGATTGTCCACAAACATTAATATATTATTATATTATTATATTAATATTATATATTATATATATTATTATATTATATATTATATATATTATATATTATATTATACATTACATATTATATATATTATATATTATATTATACATTACATATATAAAATTATTATATTATTATATTATTATTATATTATAATTACAAATTGTCAACGACTATAAAAATAATCGTATCTTCTCTTCCCAAATTGTTCATTTTTCTGGACAATCTGAGCGTCAATTAGAGAGACATCACTGTACAACGAATACAATATCGTAGACGGTGTGGAATTATTAACAACAATCCGGACAAAGAATTTCCGAGCGCAATCAATCCGGCAGCCGGCGCGGCGCGGCGCGTTCGTTTCGTTCTGGCTGGCATTTCCGTGGTGGTAGGAAACTCTCGGCGAGTAGACGCAGTGACGCGTTCCTACCGCTGTTATCATCTGAGCTACAAGCACTTAATTTTCCGGGGGGTTGATTCCTACCCCTCCGGGATAGCAACCACCGTCGCGCGTCTGCTCCATCCTGTTATCTGCGCCACGTGGCGAACCCTGCGCACGGTCCGCGAACCACGTGTTGTGACCCTGTACACAGGACCGTAGATCCTTGTGCAGCGATAGCGGAGCAAAGACGGATCATAACCTTCGAGCAAACGCAAATACACGAGCCGATCACGGCCGCGATAAGTCCTTTATGCGGCCGGGGGTGTTCTTTTCGGTTCGAACTCATTCCTACGGGCACGAGAGTCGCGTTTCGCGCCTACTATACAGGGTGACCCAGGTTTTAATGTTCAAGCTTTGTCGGTATATTCTATGGCACGAAGTAAGAAAAAAATGTTATGTAAACGTAGGTCGTATAGAGCTTTATTAAGAAGTTATAACAAAAATTCAGAATAGGAATAGTAATCAACTAAAAAAAAAAATAAAAAATAAAAAAAGATCTTTGATCGATGTCAATCATGTATTGTCAACAACGGTTATTAATACATTTCGAAATGTATTAATAAACACAGCTTACATAAACACACGGCATGTGCTGACCTATTCGAGCCAATGCTCGCAGTAACAGCAAGTTGATTACTATTCCTATTCGGAATTTTTGTTACAACTTCTTAATAAAGCTCTGTATGACCTATGTTTACGTAACATTTTTTTCTTACTTCGTGCCATAGAATACACTGACAAAGTTTGAACATTAAAACCTGGGACACCCTGTACATCCCACCCCTGCGCAGAAATATTCCATCGAAAGCATCGATCTTATTGCTCGAATGATCGCTTAAATTAAAAAGAATAATCGCGAATATCCGCAGGCATGAACGTTTAAACGTTTGATTTTTAACCCTTTACACTCGAGTGACGACTCCAAGGCGCTATTAAAAATTGTTACGTCACGGTTGAAAAGAATTTTATTAGTCGAATTTGTTTATATTTGAAGGGGACTGTTAAAAGCATAACTGTTGCACGAGTCGCAAGATTCAATTTCATATGTATAATATGCACCAGGTTATGTGAAATGTAAATACCGTGGGTCAGAAAAATTATTTTAAATTTTACGTTGATTTGACTTCGAGTGCAAGGGGTTTGCTAATGTAAAGGAACTTGACGAATTAATTATATTCACCCGTTCATCGAAAACACGTCTCTTTCTGTCTTAAATTTGAAGTCAGTCCTGCTCGATGAATGTAAAATAGCTGCTGTATTCTAACTGTACAAAGCATAATAATGGCATAATCGTGTGTCGTTCAATCGAAGGCTAGAGTGAAGAGGTTTGCGACATGTAAACTGTCTCGTATTAAAGGAACAAATGAAATTTTCAGTAAAAATGCTTGAATGATATTAAGGGACGAGAATATTAAGGCCCCTGTAAAATTTTATAAGTTCTATTGAACAAAAGAGAAGAATGAGAACTTTGGTAATTTTATGGAATTCATTGTCTCGATAATTAATATTAACACAGACTTTGAAGATTGCTAACAATATTGTTGCAGCATTGATACTTGTGCGCTATTTTTCCAGTGTAAAACTCTATATTTTTCAAAGTATATTAGTTTTGCGAAGGTCTACTTCCGCGAAGAAATTGGTCATTGAAAACACAGAAGATAAATTTTGCGCATCTCGTCCACCGATAATAACTTGTCAGATACAATAATTTCTCCTCTTCCCAAATCGTCAATTTTGTTTATAAGCTGAGGGACAATTCGGGAGGATTTACTGTACTGGAAATTTCTATTACAGTAACTTCTCCCTAATTCGCGCTCAGATCGCGCACAAAAATGAACAATTTGGGGAGAAGAGATATGATTATTCGAGCCTTGCGGCTCGCTTTTATAGTTACTGAGTGTCAAAAACTATAAAAACGAGAAATAATCCTATAATCGTATCTCCTCTTCCCAAATCGTCCATTTTTGTTTATAAGCTGAGGGACAATTCGGAAGGATTTACTGTACTGGAAATTTCTATTACAGTAATTTCTCCCTAATTCGCGCTCAGATCGCGCGCAAAAATGAACAATTTGGGAAGAAGAGATACGATTAATATATTATATATTATTACAGTTCCCGATTGTCAAAAACTATAAAAACGAGAAATAATCCTATAATCGTATCTCCTCTTCCCAAATCGTCCATTTTTGTTTATAAGCTGAGGAACAATTCGGGAGGTTTTACTGTACTGGAAATTTCTATTACAGTAATTTCTCTCTAATTCGCGCTCGGATTTCGCGCAAAAATGGACAATTTTGGAAGAAGAGATACGATTAATATATTATATATTATTACAGTTCCCGATTGTCAAAAACTATAAAAACGAGAAATAATCGAATATTCGTATCTCCTCTTCCCAAATTGTTCATTATTGCGCGAAATCTGAGCGCGAATTAGGGAGAAATTACCGTATTCGATAAAATATTACAACGCATCGCATTAAAACCGTGCGCCGATCGATGTCGTTCATTTTGTTAATACACCGGTCGAAGAACGGTCGACAGAAACGTTTATTGCGTTTATTAGGAGGTACAATTTTCCCGAATTCGATTTGCTCGTGTTTAGAGAAATAGAAACACGTAACTGTCGGCGGTTTATTCGCAGCGAATCGATGCGGGGGGGATGCTCGATTAAAGAGTGCAGAACGCGCGGATTGGGTGATTCGTCTCTCCGAAACTTATTCAACGTCACGACAACTCGAAACCGATTAATAAAAGGAATGGATCGCGAATTGAGGAACGGTCTCTGCCGACGCAAGGCCATCGCGGCTTAGTAATTTAATCAGCTAAAACTAACATCAGCTCTCTGTTTCCCCAACCCTCCTCGTCCTCAGCCGCCTCTTTCTTCTCCCTACTGCTCTTCTTACCTCCGTAACCGACCAACCCCAAGATGATTTAATCTCCTAAAATGGTGCAGGTACCTATAGGCTCTTAGGTCCTGGGGTCGCGACACGAAACAAAATAATTCAAGAAAGTAAGTGTATCTCTTGCACGATAGACGCACGGTTCCTGCGGTGCAAAATTTATTTCGGCACTCGCTGCGGGAACAATGACGGGCGATCTTTTCTTGAGAAGAAGAATTTCCGAAATAAACGTTTCTCGAAAATTCAATACGTTTTTCTACAGAGAAAGCATACATCATGATCTATAGTAATTAATACGTTCAGGGCCGCGTGAGTCGCGTATGGG
The DNA here is from genome assembly GCF_051020955.1 of Megalopta genalis. Taxonomy (NCBI): domain Eukaryota; kingdom Metazoa; phylum Arthropoda; class Insecta; order Hymenoptera; family Halictidae; genus Megalopta; species Megalopta genalis. The sequence continues at coordinate 1,169,599 of NC_135019.1, read as the reverse complement.
CGCGACACTAATTTTTAACCAGGTTTTTGAAATTCATTTTTATTGTAATATATTGAACAAATTGAATGTCACTAGAATTTTTAACTAGGTTTTTGAAATTTATTTTTATTGTAATATGTTGGACAAATTGAATGTTACTAGAATTTGTAGAATACAAAATAGCTGAACCGATATTTCCTGCGGTAAATTTTCACTTTCTAATTTCGGTGTCGTTAATTAAATGACTTTGATATCCTGTGAATTTTTCGAATTAATATTCGAATTAGTAGATAGCGGATTTTCATGTCGAATGAAAATTGTCCGGGTTACTTGAAAAATTACAGAAGCTACGTACGTAGCAATTTATTTCTGATCTTAATCATTTTAATAAATTAAAAGCGATATAACTCACGTTTTTACAGTTTTGTATTTCATTCGTTTTTACTACAAATACATAAAATCCGTAGTCTAGGAATTGCTTAATCAAAAATTAATAATATTAAAAATATCCATATGCATCAACAATAAATTCGACGCTCTTTCGAATAATTACGTATTGTTCGACACAAAGTTGATAATCTTTCGAACGAAATCATCGGCCTTGTAAATAATTTCGTGAAAACGTGCGACATAAATATTTTATAACCCGTTTCTGCCTCCATCGTTTGTATCGTATCAACAGTTTCCATTTATGCGACTGTTATTTATATTAAAAATGACTGCGCGTTGCATATCAATGACGTGGCTGTTCTAATTTAAAGTTATCAATAAAACAAGCCGACTGCTTTTGCCTTGTACGAATTGTACCGGTTAATATAAAATGTAACAATCAAAAGTACAAAGTACGGGGACCAATTTGGGTCATTAAAACTACGAATAACGTTTTCATATCGTTGTCACTATAAAGAATACTTTTAACCCCTTGACGTACCATTGTGTTCGCAGTTACTGCGATTAGAAATTTTTCGATTGCAATAATTTCTTAGAAGGGAAGGAAAATTGATTCTTATTGCGCGCTGCTTGAATTCACTTGAATGTTTAAATATCGATGACAAGAGGTTAGAATTTTCTTACAATTTTAAAGGACAGAATAACATTCATGCTTAGTTATTGCTAGAAATTTTCACGACGAGTCGGTCTCGTCGAAGTACGGCGAGGGGTTAATAGCGAAATTAATTTTTCCATCGCTGTTATTTTTATGAAACAATGCCTGTAAATATCAGAGTTTGTACAAGCTATAAAATTTCGAAAATTGAGAATATATAATGATCTAATATAACTGATATAATATTATAAATATATTATAGCTATGATAAATATAATAGATATGTTATATATATTATATTTGATATATTATAGATATGTTATATATATATATATATATATATATTATATTTGACAAATATTATAGATATGTTATATATATTATATTTGACAAATATTATAGATATGTTATATATATTATATTTGACAAATATTATAGATATGTTATATATATTATATTTGATATATTATAGATATGTTATATACATATATTATATTTGACAAATATTATAGATATGTTATATATATTATATACATATATTATATTTGATATATTATAGATAGATAGATAGATATTTATAACTAATATAACTACACGTCTCGTCGAAAACCGTTCGCAAAAGTGAAAATTCATTCGACGACTATTTTCGAGACGATTGTTCGCCGCGCTAAGCTCCGTCGGAGACGAGAGAGAGAGAGAGAGAGAGAGAGAGAGAGAGAGAGAGAGAGAGAGAGAGGCGTAAGTGGCTGAATTTGGAGCAGGCAAAAGTATCGGTAAAAGAATGAAACGGAATCTTGAGCAGAGTAAACGCCCGGATAGTTCTCGAGAACGATTGTCCACGAGGAAAAGAAAAGCAGAAGTGATAGATGCCGGGATACCCTTTTCGTCTCTATGGAGGAATCGTGCCGGTAAAGGGAGTAGAAAGTTAGATGGGGAGGTGGGATCGAAAACGAGAAAGCTGCAATTTATACATCAAAGCCTCGATTGAACGCGTCTCCTCCATTCTGGCAAAGTGAGAGGAAGACATACAAACAGAAGAATCGATATATATTTACTCTGTCCGTGTATGGAGTTTCGCGAAACAACTCGTACGAAGTGTTTAGCAAATCCGGGTTGACGTGTTCAGATTCCGTGCTGTAGCCGCCTGTGTCCTGCTAAATTAACAAGCGCCAAGGGTTCCTTGGATTAAAGCTCGAAAACGAACAAAAAAAGAAAAAAAAGGAAAAAAAGAAAAACAAGACTCCGTCGCGGTTTCAACCGTCACGGAGAAAAATTGCCCGGGAAACCTGGCATCGCGATATTCCGAATTAATGACAAATCTCGAGAATCTCCTGTTTTTGCGATGCATAACTTATGTTATAATTATTAGACCGCGCATTAATTGGCAACGATTGACAACGGTTTTTACGGATACGAACGATTCTCGGAAAATTTCCTTCTTCCTTTTATCGTATTCTTAGAATCTACAGACTTCGCTGCACGCGCCGATAAATTATTAATCTCCAATCGCAATAATTGAATGGAAAACACGTAACAATAATCGTATCAGTATTAATAAGATTAATAAGATTTTGTTAATGAAATAAAGCAAGGCACAATTTTGACCTGAACGCCCTTATTCTATGGAACCCTTCGATTGGAATCGAATAAAAGCCTGATTCTTTTATCGAAAGTTTTATTGAGACTCAAATAAAATAGAAATTTTATTCCATCTAATTTTCGTTACGTTTTATTATACCGCCAGATTTACAGGATTAGGATCGCAATTTATATTTAAAATCTGACATCTTTTATAGTATTTGTACGCGTATCGTTGCAGTGCTGTAACTATAATGCACGGCCAAGCCGAGGATTATGCAAATCCATGTTTTCACGATCATGTCTGAGAAATCCAGATTAAAGCAAAAGCTTCTTTCTTGTTTTAATTGTTTCATGAAGATGAAACCGTTGCGGCGAAGAATGAAATTCTAGTGAAATTACTAGCTTCGATGTGTCGTCGATTTAAACTGATATAAATGATTTGTCAAATTCACAATAATGATTTACTCGTAATTTTTGCACGTTCAGAACGTATAAAGAATTCTGTGAAAATTTATTACAGCACATTGAAGTGTATAATTTATGACTTTATGATTCAAATGTTCTATCGAAACTAAAACTAAACTAAATAATTACAATTATGTTGGAATAAATTGATGAGAGCGTTAGATTATTATTAAAATTTCAGTGTAACCTCGCAGAGTCAATTAACATGAAATACGATGAAATTTTGTTAAAACTGTCGTTCTATTCTTTTCTTAAAAGATTTTCGCAAATCGACGCAAACTTCGACGAGAAATGTCCGAAAGTATCGTTCGAACAATTCCTCGGAAACGATCCGAACGTGTTCCAGGATCGCCGACTACGAAATCACGAATCAATGAAAAACGTTCCTCCATAGTATTAGCTAACGCGAAACGAGAGAGAGAGAGAGAGAGAGAGAGAGAGAGAGAGAGAGAGAGAGAGAGAGAGAGCGCGCGCGCCGTCGTTCGCGACGAGTCCACGAGTGCACGAATGCAACGATCGAGCGAGGAAGAGAAAAGATAGATAAATTCGAAGATAGTCATTCAAATATGCTGTAATGATTTCCGTCCCGAATCGATTCGAAAAGTCCCCTGGGAATCTGTGTATCGCCTCTGCAACCCCCCGATGCCTGACGTATATACTGTACAACATGCGTACAATGTTGCTCTCACCCCTCGAAAGAACGTCGACCGACATGGGGACGCGGCTGACACACTCTCTTTCTCTCCTTATCTGCCGAGGATTAACTTATCTCGAACTTATTATTTCCTTAATCTATATGGTTAAATACTCATATTTCAGTATTAAGCGGGTAGACGCGACGTTCAAGGGCTGATATCGATTCGACTCGGTAATGTTTGAGGATTAGAAGACGCGGCTCTTGATCTGGAACGCATGCTTCGTTTTCCAAATGCTCCTGCCCGCTCGACGCGTTCGCGATCGGTGGATCGGTGCCTTTTTTCATTCGATCGTTTGGAAAGATTTCCGTGGGTTTCCGGATTTTTATTAGATCTTCTTATCAATTGCATTGTACAGTAATTTCTCTTAGAAATTTTCGGAGCTTGGAATCGAAACCGGCAGATCCGAGAATACTAAGTCGCGGTTCGTTTTTATAGAAACTCGGGGCAGTCGGCATAAAAAAGCAGCGGCCTGCATTCCGGTGTACATTAATATGATTATATAGTAATGCTAGGATAAAAACGATGACTTCACTTTGTTATTTCTAATTTTTTGCCACGATTCGAAGGCAATTCGGAGGCCACATGCCACGATTCGAAGACAATTCGGAGGCCATATGTCACGATTCGAAGGCAATTCGAAGACCACATGACACGATTTGAAAGCGATTTGAAAGCGATTTGAAAGCAATTTGAAAGCAATTCGAAGGAAATTTGGAGGCCATATGCCACGATTTGAAAGCAATTCGGAGGCCATATGCCACGATTCGAAGGCAATTCGGAGACCACATGATACGATTCGACGGTTAGCATCGACGTAGCAATAAATTACATAGGCGTAGGACTAGCACAGGGAAATTCGCAGCAACCCAAAAATTGGTATTTCCAGAAGAAGTTATTGTATTGCGACACTAAAAAAAAAATCTGATTAGTCAAGAAGTTATTTGAAATGTTTCACACACATACACCACACCAGTCTTGGTATTATCTTATTAATTATAATTACTAGACAGCAGATTTCATGCATTTATGGCAAAAATGGATAAGCGAAAGACAGAACAGTGAAGACAACGTCTCGTTGCAATACTTTCACTTTACTAAAAGCATCGAAAGAAGAAGAGGTGCACCTCGATTCGAACTTTTCTTTCGTAAAATTGATGCGAACCATTTTTATTTCCCATAAAGATCCAGCACGATCTAGTAATTCCATCCGGGGAATAGAATTTCGAAAAATCTGTGGAGGGCTCGAGAGACGATTTCACAGTCTCTTGCCACGCTTGAAGTTCTCGAAAAAGCCGCAGAGCTTTCCGAACGATTCGATGCGCGCGATATACCGCAGTCGTCCCTCCTCCATGGCAACGAAAACGAAAAAAAAAAAGAGAAAAAGAAAAAAGAAAAAGTTCCGACTGATCATCTCCAGCGGCGGATAGAAGTTGAAGCTTAAAAGGGTTACGTACAATTTCCTGTTGTTCATTCATTTAGAATAACGCCGGTGCGCGGTTCGCTGCTTCCCCCATCCTGTAAGTGCTTTTTTATCCCCGGAACTAATTACCATTTAGCATTTTTAATCCTGCGAAAAAGCGCATTCCGGCCCTTCCCATCTTTCTCCTGGCTTCCTGCGGGCCGGAAGTTCGTTCTCGAACGTTTACAACATATGTTGTTAGCGCCATTCGGCCGCACGGTGTGCTCTCCTCTCTTTCCGCGGAAGCTGCTCGTATTTTTCTGGAAATTTTAGTGGTAAACGCGCGGCAGTTCTCGACATTCTGTATTTTTTCTCCTACTTTCCCGTCGAGGGTCCTCCCGGGCTCTCTTCCTCCCTCTCCCTCCGCCCTCTCCCTCGCGCCCTTCGCTCTCCTTCTCTTTTCCGCCGCTCCGTTCTCCTCTCTTTTTCTCCCCGTTCCTCCCTCCCCCCCCCCTTCTTCCCTCTTTTCCTCTCTTCTCCTCTCTTTTCCTCTCTCTTGAGCTCCACGCCGACGCGAGGGCAGATATAGATATAGATATAGCTATATGTATATCTTGGTCAGAAGCGAAGAAATTGAAGAACAGCTTAGGGGTAGGAAGGCTTCACCACGGGCTTACCAGCCGGCTCGGTGTAGCAAATTATTGCGGATTTATAACCGTCCACTTGATTCGGTTTCGGAGAACTCCGCCGCCGCGCTCGTGAATTGAAATTTGCCAGCCGTAACCGAATATTTGCTTAGAAAATTACCCTGCGCGTAACGTAAAAGTTGCAGCGATTTTTACATCGACCGTGAAAGCGAATTTCCATCTTCGCCCGTTAGACTGTGTCGGGTTCGTTTCAATTAATACGAGAACACGATCGAACAAGATTAGGTGTAATTACAACATTTTATTCGACTCTCTGGCTCGCAACGATGCGACGTTTTACAATTACAAAGCATGCGACTGAATATTTCGCGTGAACATATGGATTCGCAGATTCATTAGCATTCGTTCGCTATTGGGTTGGCAACTAAGTAATTGCCGATTTGTTCAATGAAATAAAAATTTTTTTTACTTGGAACGAAGTTTGGAAAGATTTCCGTGGGTTTTCGAATTTCTATTAGATCTTTTTATCAGTTGTATTGTAATTTCTCCCTGAAATGTTCGGAGCTCGGAATCGAAACCGGCAGATCCGAGAATACTAAGTCGCGATTATGCGAGCCTCGCGGCTCGTTTTTATAGAAATTCGGGGCAGTCGGCATAAAAAAGCAGCGGCCCGCATTCCGGTGTACATTAATAATATTAATATATAGTATACTATAGTATACTATAGTATACTATATATTAGAGTACTATATTAATATATAGTAATGCTAGGATAAAAACAATGACTTCACTTTGTTATTTCTAATTTTTTGCCACGATTCGAAGGCAATTCGGAGACCACGTGACACGATTCGAAGACAATTCGGAGCCCACATGCCACGATCCGAAGGCAATTCGGAGGCCACATGCCACGAATCGAATCTATAATGTATTTTCCATTTTGTTCGATGACCTTTTGCCGTCTCTCTGACAACTTGAAAATTCCACGCTCGTAGAAAGTCTGATCCTTTTCAGCCAAAAACTGAGTTAAGTGAGATTTTACAGCGTCATCGTCATTAAAAGTTTTACCACGAAGGGAGTTGTCCAGGGACCGAAATAAGTGGTAATCCGATGGCATGAGATCAGGGCTATATGGTGGGTGCAACATCAATTCCCAAGCAATATCCATCAATTTTTGCCGAGTGGACAAAGACGTGTGCGGCCTAGCATTGTCCTGCTGGAAAATGACACCTTTACGATTGACCAATACTGGTCGCTTTTCCTTGACCGCTGCATTCAATTTGTCCAGTTGCTAACATTCACGGATAATAAAAAATAACATAATAATAATAATAATAATAATAATAATAACAATTTTATAATGAGAAACATCTATAACTGAAATCGGCAATTACTTAGTTGCCAACCCAATATTTAACCACACATTCGTTCACTGGGAATATTCGACAGAGCGAAAGCATAGTAAATTTTCCCTAATTTTCCCTCAGCTTGTAAACAAAAATGGACAATTTCGGAAGAAGAGATACGACTATTTGAGCTTCGCATTTCGCTTTTATGATTGCAAGCCTGGTTTTTATAACTGTAAGCTTTATAATCGTAATCGCAAGGCTCGAATAATCGTGTCTCCTCTCCACAAATTGTCCAGTTCTGTTTGCGAGCTGAAGAAAAATTGGGGAGAATTCACTGTAATCGTAACTCAAATGCTATCTTCGGTGCCGCGACATTTATGTCAAAATGGAGAACAGCAGTAAATATCCATAAAAGAAATTTAAAGAGAGAGAGTTGTACTCTATTGCAATTGGCATTGTAGATAATGTACTTCGAAGTAATCGTATTCTGATAATACAGAGTACCACTAGAAGGTAGTACCTTTGCTACGCCAAACATATTAAACACGCAACGTTATCTGTTGCGAGACCGTCATACTTATTGCTTCGAGCTAATTACTTTCATAGGCGAAATTGAAGATCGCGTTCTTTGTATAAAATAGAATACGTAGCAAAAGATCTGTAAAAAGCGAAGCTGCCTCGTCGTGGTTGTTGAAAATCTCTCGATTATCTATAAAATTGCTGCATACGAAACGCATCGTCTCATCGATTCTCTTCGATGTTCCTTCTTTAGAAAAGAATTTCGTAGCTCGTGTCGGCTGGTAACGAAAGGAACTTTTGGAACAGAGCTTTCTCGAGCAGTGGACGAACCAGTTTATTTTTGCGAAACCGTTAAGAATCGACTTAGGAAGCGAATTATCGCTATTAGTCCTTCGTAAGTAATTCCCGTGGGAATTGGGGGGTAGTGGGGGGCCCAAACGAATCTACTGGGACCGAAGGGTGCCGCAGGAAAGGCCCCCTAGGGGTCACGACTGGATATATCTTCGTAGAGTCGTTCGCATCGCCGACATTCCTCTGGTCTGGCTAGTAGAACCAATTCTACTGAAGACATCCAACGATGAACACGCGCGATGCGAGCACCGCTATCTCCATTTCCCCATAAATTTCGATTATTCTTCGGTGCACTTACCATTCGGACATTTTTGCCAGTTACGATATCGTTGAACATCTTCGGGGATTAATTCTTCTAAAATAACAAATCCGACATTTTAGCTTCTCTTTAGTTCATTTATATCAGAGTAGTCTATGTTGATCATCTTCGGGGATTATCTATAGTCTTATCTATAGTTGAACATTTTCGGGGATTAATTCTTCTAAGATAACAAATCCGACATTTTAGCTTCTCTTTAGTTATATCAGAGCAGTCTACGTCAATGAAAATGTTGACGTCTTAATACTTTTAACAAATAACAGTTTTACTTCTTAATTTATGTTCCTTATTACAATTTTCCAATTGTCCGGTTTCTCAAAATGTTTACTATTTCTTTCCGCAACGTTAGCAAACTTCATTAACCGGGTCTGGCATTTTTCGATCGAACGCACACACGACTTTGGTTGGCGCTGAAAGGGTTAAAGGAAGATATTTGGTAAATTCGAATAAGAACCTTCGATATTTACATAATATTGCCAACAAATCTGCCCGATCCGATAAAATCGTATTCCGAATATGTCGAATTAAATTTTCAACGGCGTTTTGAACCGTTTCTTGGCGAAAATCTTCCATGCGCTTACTGTAGATTACTTACAGCAGATGCGATTTACAACGCTACACGAGCACACATTCCAACAGCAATGTAATCTAAAACGATCGAGTTGAAAACGACGGAAAAACCGTGATGATTTTCGTGCAACCGAACAGAAAGAAAAAGGCGGATCAAAATAATTGCGAACACTGCGTGTTGAACGACAGCATAAAATACAACGCCGCTCGAATTATCTCGAGTGTGCACAGTTTGGCCTGTTCAACGCGCTCGAATTAACTCGAGCGTACAAGTTAAGGGGTTAATTTTCATTCAGCTTGTAAACAGAAGTGGACAATTCGGGAAGAGATACGATCATTCGATTGCCTATTGACAAATATAGCCAAATAACACGAACAATTGAGAAAGAAATAATATGCGCGTATGCAGACGATTATTAAGGGGTTAATTTTATTAAGGGTTTAATTAAGTTAAGGAGTTAATTTTCATTCAGCTTGTGTAAACAGAAATGGACAATTTGGGAAGAGATACGATCATTCGATTGCATATTGACAAATATAGCCAAATAACACGAACAATTGAAAAAGAAATAATATGCGCGTATGCAGACGATTATGCATTTCACCAAATTAGAATGAAATACACGCGACGAATGTCCTAGGCGAGGTTAAGCATCAAAGTTGACAAGTGTACTTACAATCGTTTACGGCTTCGGACGAGATCCGAGATAGCGTCCAGCTGACATCGAATGAAAGCATCCGCCGCGATCGATCTCTGTGTGTGTTCGTTTAGGCGCGCGCGTACGTCATCGATAAGCAGCTTCGCCGACCCTAATACCGACGAAGGACAAACAAGGAGCAGCGTTTCGCGAGAATGAACGACGTGGTAAAAAGTAATTGCTCGAAATTGCTCGTAAGTGCGACAGGTACGCAAAATCAACACGTGTCGCACCGGTGGTAATGGCTACCGTGCAAACACTATCGCACGCCCTATCACGAGCTTCGTATTGACCGATCGTTGTTACGAATATAAAGAAACGATTATTATGGACAGCTATCCGAAGATTAAACAAGCAATGTCGGCAAAGCCCGAACGAGTTTATTAGTTCCGTTGAAATCCACGACACCGAGTGCAAGACTTCGAGGCGGCAGCTCGGGTAACCGGCTGCATTTTAGAAATATTTTCTGGAAGTTCGACGCGAAATTCGAAGCACAGCAAATTCTCCTTAATTTTCATTCAACTTCGGTAAACAGAAATGGACAATTTCGGAAGAGATTCGATTATTCGAGCTCTTGCGCTTCGTTTTTTTAATTGCTGGCAATCGGCGACTATAAAAACGAGCCGCGAAGCTCGAATAATAGTATGTTCTCTTCCTATAATTATTTTCCTCCTCCCAAAATATTTTTGGCAAGACTTTGAGACGGCAGCTCGTGCAACCGGCTGTATTTTAGAAATATTTTCTGGAAGTTCGACGTCAAAAATTCGAAGCACAGCAAATTCTCCTTAATTTTCGTTCAGCTTCAGTAAACAGAAATGGACAATTTGAAAAGATACGATTATTCGAGCTCTTGCGCCACGTTTTTATAATTGCTGGCAATCGGCGACTATAGAAACGAGCTCGAATAATAGTATGTTCTCTTCCTATAATTATTTTCCTCCTCCCAAAATATTTTTGGCAAGACTTCGAGACGACAGCACGTGTAACCGGCTGTATTTTAGAAATATTTTCTGGAAGTTCGACGCGAAATTCGAAGCACAGCAAATTCTCCTTAATTTTCGTTCAACTTCAGTAAACAGAAATGGACAATTTGGGAAGACATACAATCATTCGATTGCATATTGACAAAAATATAGCCAAATAACTATCTGCGAGTATTTTTTGGTGTTTGTAGACATTGCATTGAAATGCAGCAAATTCTCCCCAATTGTCCCTCACCTTATTAAAAAAATGGACAATTCAGGAAGAAGTGACACGACTATTCGAGCCCTCGCGCCTCGTTTTTATAATTGTTAGCAATTATTTTCCCCCTCCCAAAATATTTTTGTGTACAAGCTGAAGATCATTTAGAGAGAGAATTTTACTGTACCTTGAAAAATACGTACGAAAAGATTAATAAATGTCAAACAGACTTAATTATGTTTTTATCGAAAGTGTTTGCCGTTCGAACGTTGGAGGATGATTCTACGTAGATAGTTGTTACAGTGGAATTGTAATCTCTTTTGTTTGCGTCTTAGATTGATTTCTGGAATCACCCTTTAAAATATTTGACGCGCTTAGTTGTATGGGAGAGAGGAAAAGTGGACGTTCCCGGTAAAAGGAAAGCGAAAGGGCGCATAAAATGTTACGTGCCCTTTGACTATTACCGGTTTTAATAGCCGGTCGACATGCAATCTTATTTGTACCAAGAATAATTAACATAAGTGTCCGCCTTGTACGCATTAACCCTAATTCGGGGACGGAGACGGCGTCCACGAAACGAGCATGCCGTATTCTTGCAGCTTCGATTTTCAAAATGTTCACATGGTCGACGAGCAATCGAAATTATTCTTAGTTTCCTCAGGATTGTAGCTATATTTAAAATTACACAGTATACCAGATAATTAATTTTTCATAATTCGCGGAATAACAATATGAATCGTTTAATCCTTATCCAATTTGTCATATTGGTTTTTATATATAGAATTTACTGTACAAATATGCAGGGAAAAACTTTTTTTGTTGACAATCGACAACTATAAAAACGATTCGCGAGGCTGAAATAATCGCATCTCCTCTTCTTAGTTACTTCAAATGATCCCAGGAACTTCTCGTTTTCGGTTTGCGATACATTTTTGGGACACCCTGTATACTTCAATTTTATGATACTCTCGAGGTTTTTGGCGCGACCGTCAAAGTTAATATACCGTTAATATACCAAAATTATTAAAGGATGAATAAATTTGCTATTTCGTTTCTGTTTCTTGCAATCAATGAAGACAATTTTCATCTCGCATAAAAGTCCGCTGTCTAAAGATTAGGTACGTGGTCCAATGACAACGAGATATAGTTTCGAATTCAACACGTTGAGCGCTGCGTCGGTCACATATGGGAGACACTAATTTCTCAACAATTTGAACCAAATAATCGTCTTCATACGCATTGTTTCACACTTCTTTTGTCTTCGCATCGATTTACAACAGTCTACAGGATGTCCCAAAAATGTCTCGCAATCCGGAAATGGCGGGTTCCTCGGATCATTTGAAGCAACTTCTTCCTTTACAAAAATGTTCTCCGAGGCACCGTTAACGAGTTATCAACGAAAAACAGTGACCAATAAGAATCGAGTACGGCTGACGCGAGGCGGCCCAGCCAACCAGCGCGCGAAGCCCAGTTCCACTCATTGGCTCGATCGCCTCGCGCCAGCCGAGCTCGCCTCTCATTGGTCACTGTTTTTCGTTAATAACTCGTTAACGGTGCCTCGAAGAAAATTTTTGTAAAGGAAAAAGTTGCTTCAAATGGCCCGAGGAACCCGCCACTCTCGGATTGCGAGACATTTTTGGGACACCCTGTATATACAGTATCAGACTCTGCCGTCCAGGGAAATAGCCTCGCGCAGAATTCAGCCGTACCTAAAAGGTTAATAAAGTTTTCAAGGTTCGAAACTATTCTTCCTTAATTCGCTATGCCGGTGACGTACATTGGCGCAGGCTTTAAGGGGTTGAACAGACACATACTCACACACACAGAGAGAGAGAGAATCGAGTGTATTCTCGAACCGACATTTTTCTTCGCCAGGGGATCCGTTTCCTGATTTACCTAGCGTCACGTATACGCCGATCGTCGTGGTTCGTTTACGTTGCAATTCGGTTATTTCGTTCGTATAAATATTTGATGCCGGCCGAGAAGTCGCGCACCTAACTGCCGAGGCGAAATGTATTTCATATCGTTACCGACGTTCGCCGCCGCCGCCGCCGTCTCCGTCGCCCCGCGCGCCCAGCACGCACCGACGCGACGTCAACCCGACGAATTCCCTGGGACACTGTACATTTCAGGGTATTTACATTTTATCGCTTCTTCGCAAACTCTGGCAATTTCGGTCGTTACGCGCGAACAAGAATGAATGGAATTTCGACGTAAATTACGAAACTGGCACGATTAACGTGGCCGACACGCGGGAACAAGTGTGCCCGCCCGCCTGCCTGCCTGCCCGAAACGATCTTCTTCATGCAAATCGCATTTTCCTAGGTAATTTTTCAACAATTGATACGACGGGAACGTGTTTTTAAACAGCGCCTCTCCTGTGGTTAAGCTATCGAAGATCGAAGTCACCGATATTGGAATATAAAGTTTATTTTCTGTTTTGCAGTAAAAGCGATGCAAGTATTTAAGGATTTTCGTGCGTTACGCGATGCAATATTAGCTGCATAACGACGGACAAGCCGAAAGTAAATTAAATTAATTGAATAAACACATGGGCAGTATGATAAAAATCGAGAAACGTTGGTAAATCATGAGAAAATATTTATCGATCCAGATGAAACTAGGGAATCAGATTTAATAAACATTTTGGTCGCCTGTGAATTATGTGTAGACTTTCGATTATTGTGCAAACCGCGAATACATATAAGTTATTTTATGTTATTCTGGCTCAAATAAAATAATAATACCACTGATTTTATATATAAAATATTATTTATAAAATAGACGTTTGTCTAGAACGATTGCGATTAAAGTTCTCAATTGAATTTAAAAATCGACTAGAATAAAATTATTAATATCCTGCAACGTAAACAATCACTTAAGCACTTTCTTACCCCAATTTTGCTACCCCCGCTAATATAATACTTTAAACCTATCCATAGAATCGTCGCGATATCGCTTATGGAAAATGTTCGCGAAATCATTCGCGGACCATTATTTATTTTCGAGAGTGCGACAAATGTATCCGATCGAATCGGCGAATTTTTTATCCGTTAAAGGATAAACTGAGCATGCGCGATGTAAATTTCGCACTCTTTCAAGGATTTCCTTCGGCGAGATCAAAGGAAGATTGCCCTCCCGCGCTTTATTATTCCGCGGCTAATCCGCGTCTTGTTTCCCCACCGGTAACAGCACAAGCACAGGGCAACGACGCGTTGTCATTAAATAAAAATCAATCAGAAGGTCGTGGAGGAAGCTTAACGGATTTATGTAGGCCGAGCATGACTTAGCAGTCCACGGGGGGGCTCGACGACCTGCATCCGTAATCTCTATGGTTCTACGATAGATTTCCCATTACAGTAAATTCTCCCCAATTGACGCACAGATTGTACACAAAAATGGACAATTTGGGAAGGGAAGACACGATTGTGCGAGCCTTGCGTCTTTATAGTTATTGACAATCGGCGACTATAAAATATATATAATAATTAAAAGGATAATAAATAATAATAATAATAATAATAAATGTATCATATGATATATAATAGTAATAAAATAGTATAATAAACCGTGCAATAATAATAATAAAAATATATAATAATCGTATCTTCTCTTCCCAAATTGTCCATTACAATAATAATAATATTATTATAACTATTATATATATTATTATATATTATATATATCATATTTATTAATCTTAATATTATTATTATATATATTATTATATATAATTATAATAATAATAATAATATTATTTAATTATTATATATAATTATTATTATTATATATATTAATATATAATAATTATTATAATAATAGTGAATGTATAATATAATATACATAGTTTTTATAGTAACGATTGTCAACAACTATTAAAACGAGCCGCAATACGGACAAATTGTCCATTTCAATTTGTCAATTAGGGAGAATTTATCATAGTTCCTAAATAAATTGTCGTCTCTCTCTCTCTCTCTCTCTCTCTCTCTCTCTCTCTCTCTTTCACTGTCGAAATTTAAATGTCAACATTTTCATTCGAAACAATATTTTCTACTGTTTTAGGCGATCATGTACGAGGGACAGGACAAAAATCCTGAAATGTGCAGAGTCCTTCTAACACACGAAGTGATGTGCAGGTGAGTTGACATCTATCAAAATTATCGATACAGTGGCATATATAAAGTATATGCTTATTTGATAATTTAACAAAAATCGTTTTTATTACCTCTTCCTTTACATTTTGCAATCTTATCGACTCAAATTGTGTGTTACAAAGTTTTTACGAGCAGCTTGGCATCCACGTTGGATACTGTTTGCTTGTTATTAGCTTCGAGAGACAATTTGTATAACTATCGAGGCTCGAAAGTGTCTTATGAAGCTAGAATTAAATGTGCACGAGTGTTCTAGTATGGTTGAAAAAGAAATTGATGAAACATTTTGATCGATAGCGTCGTTTTTTAAATTCATTTTCAAACGAATAAAAAGACCATTTCGCGTCGATCCATAAATCTTGATTTTGTGTCCAACCTTTTTTGAAGCTCCGATAAAAATTGTTGATCGTGCAATAGGAATAAGTTCGCTGAAGATTGTTAGAAAATGTGAAGTTTATCGGACAACTAGATCTTGAGGTCTCGTGTCAGCCATATCAGAAGATGAGGTTTCGAGGAAAACGCATTTGAAAGTTTTCTCTGTCAGCTGCATGAAAATGCATATATGTACGGTAAATTCTCTCCAATTGTCCCTCAGCTTGTAAACAAGAATGGACTATTTGGAAAGAGGGGATGCGATTGTGGGAGCCTTGCGTCTCTCGTTTTTATAGTTGTTGACAATCGGCGACTATAAAATATATATAATAATAAAGAAGATAATAAATAATAATAATAATAATAAATATATAATATAATATACTAATAAAATAGTATAATAAACCGTGTAATAATAATAATAAAAATATATAATAATCGTATCTCCTCTTCCCAAATTGTCCACTTTTGTGGAGAATCTGAGCGTCAATTAGAGAGACATTACTGTACTTCCTTAAGCATCGATGTTGTCGACGTTGACAATTTCACCGACAGATTTTACAATTATATTGTTCGCTGCGGGAGGAGAAGATCCGTTCTCTATGCAAGCAACCTCCCTCTCGCTAGCAAACCCCAAACGTAACGAAACACACGAGGACGTAGTCATTCTCCGGGGGTGGCTGACTCATTGACCCATGGGACTTCGGCCCGACTGCTCTCCACCCCCCCCCGAACTTCGAGGTCTCAAGGGCTCCGGTAGTTTTTAGACGAAAGTTCTGACCCCTCCGGATCCGATGGTCGAATTTACTTCCCGAAAAAAATTGCGTCCTCCCTGAAAAAAGCTGTTTGAAAATTATGCGCAGCGATGTCTAACCGTCTCTCTCGTTACCTTGCAGCCGGTGCTGCGACAAGAAAAGCTGCGGGAACAGAAACGAAACGCCCAGCGACCCTGTGATCATCGACCGGTGAGTAATTCTATTAAGTAAACTATTCGTTTCGTTTCGTGCTCGAACTACTCGCTTCTATGTTCGCGGTGAATTGTTAATTATATCTTAACGGATGCGAGCTCTTGAAGAAAAGAAGTACAAAAAGAAGTATGTTTGCGTTCGCATACTTATGTACAATCTTCGCAATGAGATCGTTACTATCATTCGTAGAAGTCATTGAACTTGTCTCGTCGACGCCGACAGTAGAAAATACTATATTATTTTCTAGTATTATTAATACTAAAATAGTATAATTAATACTACTATTGTATAGCTGCAGGATTCAAAATGAACACCCTATATGTATACAGTATACATGTCTAACATCTAATACACTCTACGTAAATTAATTGAAATGTATGATAATGGCTTTTAGAATGATTAATGACTTTTTAGAATACAGATAACTCTATCAAACGCGTTATTAATATCAGCACAACAATGCATAGATAAATATTAACAATAATTTCAATTAATACAATTCACCCTAAACTTGACTCAAAACATCAATATACTTTATAATGCGACTAATAAAGTTATTAAATACTATAACTCAATGAATAGTATAATACATGCAATAAATTCTCCCCAATTGTCGCTCAGCTTGTAAACAAAAGAGAGGAGACTCGTCGATTGTCAACAATTATAAAAATAAGGCGCGTTGCAAGTTGTTCATTTCTGTTTACAAGCTGATTGGGGAGAATTCGCTGTAAAGGTCTTTCTTTGCTTGGAAGCAAGTAATGCAATCATCGGCGAGTATAAATCATTAATTAATTCTATTAACACTTCCACGAGCGCGCTAGGAACCTCAAAAATGTTCATAAAATTAAAATATTCCATTCCATTAAACAAAAATTATGAAACAAACTTATATGGCATCGATTGCTTCTTCAACATTCGTACCTCTTGCAAATAAAATGAAGCAATCATTTTTAATTTCTCATTAATCATCCATTCGGTCGTCGAATTTAACTTTTTAGGCACAACGCGCCACTATAGTGGCTTCCGCGGATATCATCTTTTAGAACGACACGCCACTATAGTGGCTTTCGCGGATGTCATCTTTCAGAACAACGCGCCACTATAGTGGCTTGCTCTAGTAGCTCACTCGCTCATCGTTTGAACCAAATAATCGTCTTCATATGCATTGTTTCACACTCCTTTTGTCTTCACATCAATTCACAACAGTCTACAGGATGTCCCAAAAATGTCTCGCAATCCGGAAATGGCGGGTTCCTCGGATCATTTGAAGCAACTTGTTCCTTTACAAAAATGTTCTCCGAGGCACCGTTAACGAGTTATCAACGAAAAACCGTGACCAATAAGAATCGAGTACGGCTGACGCGAGGCGGCCCAGCCAACCAGCGCGCGAAGCCCAGTTCCGCTCATTGGCTCGTTCGCCTCGCGCCAGTTGAGCTCGCCTCTCATTGGTCGCTGTTTTTCGTTAATAACTCGTTAACGGTGCCTCGGAGAACATTTTTGTAAAGGAAAAAGTTGCTTCAAATGGCCCGAGGAACCCGCCACTTTCGGATTGCGAGACATTTTTGGGACGCCCTGTACCTAAAAGGTTAAAACGGGGAGATCTGCCCGTTCGGTTGGCTAAGTGTCAACCTAGACACTAGGAAAGATCCTAGTTTCGACAATGACGGGCGATCTAGCGATCGAGAAAGATGCGCGAGAGGCCTTTCGTCGAACGCCGGGGTAGGAAATACATAGACGGTCGGATCCGATCTCCCGGAGACAGGAGCGTCTATGATATCAGTTTACTACCCTTCCTATCATCTGTCGCAACGATCTGCGAAATAAGGGTCCAGATAACTCGTTCTTGAAGGTACCCACCTGCAAGATAGCGTCGCAGACCGTGTCGCGACTAGAAACCCGGGATATTTAGGCTTGCAAAATACGTTTCCTACGAGGTGTGGCGACGCTGCGAGGTAGAAGAGCACTCGAATACTCAGGCGTACTTATACCTCCACCACCTTCTACTGCTTGTCCTTGGAAATACAGGCGCAATCTTTCTCTCTCTCTCTCTCTCTCTCTCTCTCTCACTCGCACTCTCTCTCTCTCTCTCTCTCTCGTTCCCTCTTCCTCTCTAATCTCTCCTCCTTCCCACCATCTCTCTCTCTCTCTCTCTCTCTAACACACATATACACAAGGTAACATAGGAGTAGCAGGGTGAGCCTGGTATCTGAATAGACTATAGAGTGTCCTGAGATAGGAACGGTAGGAAGGAAGAGGTTTCCCGCGGGACACAGGCCGAGATAGTCTTCAGGAGGACATCTTGCGCTCAGAGGTGCTCAACTCCTGGTTTTCAATACAACGGTGTCCCAGAGCTTTCATCCTCGCCCCCGGAAGATATGTGTTACACGTTGGAGACGGCTAAAGCCTACTAGGCTTGCACATAACTATTTTTCTGCGCCTAGCGGTCTTTTCGTATCAGCACGCCCGAGGATTTAAGCGCGACGCTACGACATAGGCGTTGTTTATGGCTTACCGGTAAATGGATGTCGTTGTTTGAGGAACCTGCGTCGAGACGCTCTCTATTCGGTTATGCTAGCTGCAGTCTTGCCGTGCGATTCGAACGAAACCCCGGCTACGATTCACTTCGAAACTCGCCGAGAATTATTTTCATTTCTATCGAATTATTTGGAATCCTTTCACCCCTCCTCCCTCCCCTCCAAAAAGCAGGGTGGTAAGATAAACGTTAGATCGTTGCAATTGATAGGGATATAGGATAAGTGTAAATTTTCTTTCGCTTTTAGGAATTTATCGCGTCGACAAAGTAGCGCTAATTAACTGGAAGCTGGATTTACGGAAAAGAATTCACAGTAAATGTACAAATAATCTTCATTCGAATCGAATGTTATAGACTTCGATATACTTTTTAATCTGTATAGATCAAAAATTGTTCCCGTCGTAAATAAGTATAATTCTGTTTAATGTAGAATATTTGCGTTAATTGTTCTTGAAACCGTGTGGATTTTGACCAGATATACGAATAATTTGCATTTATATCGATTAATTGGAAACTCGAGCTCTTGCAAATTATCTCGATGCAAATTATCTTGTAACAGAAACGTAAATAACGTTTATATATTTATTATATATTTATTAATATTTATTCGATCCGCAGACCGCGGAGTCCGAGTTCCACTTTCGTTCTTAAATGGCAATTTTCAATGAATGGATAAACAAATTATTTCTGGCAGAAACAATGCTTATACCTGGCAACAACAAATGCTTAATACCGTCGTGTGGTATCGATGATGGTTCCGGACAGACTGGTTAGGTTAGCATGTTGTTCGCGCGATGGATAATGGTAGCCGGAGGCGAAACTCGTTTGACGGAGCATTAGAAAAATTAATCTCGAAAAGGCTGGTTCGGCACATGGCACGCACGCACCTAAGCAACGTCGTATAAACCGTGACATAATGTAAATGCAGCAACGTTGCGGTCGCGTGTCACATCGAGCGCCACCCTAGACTACGTCTCTCAGCTTGGTTTGCGGTAGATCGTGCCGGACGCGGAGTAAATGAACGATCCATAGGATTAGAGGATTGAGTTAGCATGCGGATTACGTTTATCACGCATTTGCACTAATAATATTTACTACGAACCCTCCTCCTCTCGAACATTCGCGCCACGCGTCCTTGCGTTTTTTTCGGAAACGCGTCGCCAACATTTTTGCTTTCGATGGTTTTAAAATCTGGATTTTCGATAAACTTGCATTTCAAGTCGAATAAAAGCAGCGTCTCACGCTGTGAACTTCTCACTTCATTGAAACAATTGGAATGTTTCCACGAGCACAGTCCTCCAGTTCGTTTGTTTCTTGGTCCTTAAATTATTGAAAATGTATAAATAAATATATATAATAATAAAAATAAAATATAATAAATTATAGACATCGGTGCGTTTCCACGAACACAGTCCTCCACTTCGTTTGTTTCTCGATCCTTAAATTATTGAAGATGTATAATAAATATATATAATATTAAAATAAAATATAGTAAATTATAGACATCAGAAGAATGTGAAAATATTTTCATATCACGTGCAACATCCTGAAATTATTTTTAAAAGAGGGAAGACATTTTCATCCGACCGACGTCTCTTGTAAACAAGTGGAACAATTTCTCTTTCGCATAAAAATCCGCGATCTAACGATCGGTATTTTCAATTTCGCTTTTCGCGAGATCTCGATCGCCGATAAACCTCCGTTTCAATCCGAGGGAAATCGGTTTTCATTTTCATGAAAATGAACAGCACATTTTTGTAACCATTATCTATACCGTCATTCTTGTTTTTCTTTTTTTCCTGCATGAAATTGGTCACCCGGGGCTGAAAGTTTCGTAACGCTTTTTGCCTTCCCGGCCATTAAAATTAGCCTGCGACCCATATGAGAGTGACGCGGCCGCGCCTGTGTTGTTTGTTGGCGTGTACGTGTATATACACATCGGCCGGTTAATAGATTTTCGGTCTCGAACAAAACCGCAGCGCGGAGCAGCGCGGAGCAGCGCGTAGCGCGCGAGGGCCCGTAAGGGAGAATGAGCGAAGGGTATCAATGCCACTTTGATTGAGACAGCCCTGGTCGATTGTGACATGCTCGCTCAACTGTGCAGAAAGTTCAGCGCAACCACCATCAATTGTGTATATCCGGCTAGAAAAAGAACAAAAGCAAAGCCGGATTTTCTGCCTAAACATGGCCACTTTTTCACCCTATCACTTTCCCTCGATGAACGTTCAAGGGAACAGTCCGCGGATGGCCGAGGGGAACAACAATTAGAATCCGCGCCTTTTATGCTAAAAAAAAAAGAAAAAACGGGAGAGAAAACAATTCGTTATAGTTGTTGTCTAAAATCGTGTGTCCTAGACGAATGTCCTCGCGAACTGTTCCGAACTGTTTTCGGAACTGCGTGGAAATTTTTCGAAGAAATCTAATTTGTTCGCCATTCACTCTGCATAGTCTGCTACTTAGTCTACTACTATAATAATAATACTATACTATATATAATATATAATACTATATAATACTATATATATACTATATACTATAATATAATACTATATAATAATACTATACTATAATAATAATACTATAATAATAACTACTATAATATACTAATAGTGTACAACTATAGCGGCAATAGAATATCGAAGAAATCTAATTCGTTCATAATTCACTCTGCATGCACGATGCAGAATTGCAAATAATTTGTTTACGAACCAGTAATTTTCTAATCAAAAGAGATCGCTGACAATGAAGATATTCGATCTGCATAAGCTTTTTTATAAAAGAATTAATCCTAGCACGTTATAAATAGTGAGAAATTTCATTTGTGCTTACATTCTAATATTCTATTGCCGCTATAGTTGTATTGCCGCTATTAATGAACAAATATTTTACTATAATATAGAAGATATACAAAATATAAATAAAGTATACATTATGCAATTATATTGTCGATTCAATCCAAAACAATAGAACACGTCCATTGCCGTCCCGATTACAAAGACGACTCGACGTCGTCTCGAACAAAATCGCCGCGAAACATCGTCGCGGAAAAAACATCATCGGAAATATAGGTCCGCATCGTTCGCTGCAATAAATTTAAAAAAATTGACCCAGTTTTCACCGGATTTTGCGAAAAGATACAGCGAAACGATGCGCGTCGGGAGGTTGCCGCACGGCGGCGAAGCTGTTTTCACGGACGTTTTTACGCATCCGGAGCGCAGCATGCAGCACCACGAGCATGCAGAACCATCGAAACAGTTTAATCCCGAGCGATCGGTCGATCGATCGATCGATCGACGTGTCGCGTCGATCAGCGAGCGACGCGACGCGACGAGGAGATGCGCGGCGAGAATAGTCCTAGAGAAGGCGGTATTACGCCGGACTCGGAAACCAATTAACATGCATAATTAAAATGGCATTGTCGTGGCCGTAGAGCGCCAGGGGCTCTTCCGTCGACTGACGAATCCCCGGGGACAAACGCCGTTCCATAATTACGAAAATCCTCTCCCTCGTCCGCGGCCTGTTCCGCGATTCACTGCCGGCCGGCCTCTCCTCCCGCGCCCCCGTATCACCCTTTCTCGAATTGCAATCGGCGCGGTGCGGCGCGGAGCGGAGCGGCGGCCGGCCACCCACTGGAAAACAGGGATCGCCGGGGAAAAAATCGGGCATCGGGTCGTTGCGACGCGAGGCGACGCGACGCCGGTCGTCGGGACGCAGGGACAATGCGACGCGGGCCGACGCGGATACGCAACGGGAGCCGATAAAGGCCGAACCGGCAATTCGTCGTCGCGTCGGTCCGATTGGCTAACTTTATTTTGCTCGGTGGGCAGGCCCTTAATTTCGGGGCATCGATCATAGTCCTCGCCCATGCCCTTCGCTCCCGCAACTCGGTCCTCCGCGCGCGCGACCCTCGACGCACCGACGCGTCTATCCGCCGTACCCTCCGTCAATTTGACGGATTCCATTTCGGCCGGCGCACGACGACGATCGTTTCGTTTCCCTGGACGTATGGCCTCCTCGAAGGGACGACGCGGCAGAATTTTTCATGGGGAAACGCCGCGCCCCGCCACGGACGATTAATACCACGATGAACGCGCTGCGTTCGCCGATCGGCGAACCACGATTTATGCTTTTCCCGATTACGACGGCATTGTGTTGGCGGAACGATCGCGACGCCGTTAGCTTGTCGACGATGCTGAATAGACAACTAGACCGCGGATCTTTGAGCGAAAGACGAATTTTCGGGAAAAACGGGAAGTTATCGGGTTGTCCGGAAAGTTCGTGCCGATTTTCGGTAGGTAGCGTGAGAGACCTGACCGAATATATCACAATTATTGAAATCAAATGACATGTGTACATATTCTAGAAGAGATAACTTCAGCCAAATTTGGAAAAAAGCTTGGTCACGATTCGTTAATTTTTATCAGTTTTGTACGCCTTAGAATATGGTGGCAAACAAAGAGCATTATAGGCATTTAATGCTTTTCTTTTTCCGAAAGGGCAAAAATGCCACACAAGCGGCAAATAAGATATGCGCTGTTTATGGCGAGGATGCTGTAGCCGAAAGAACTGTGCGGAAGTGGTTTGCTCGGTTTAAAGCTGGAAATTTCGACCTTGAAGATCAAGAACGCCCAGGTAGGCCGTCCACCACAGACGAAGATACGATTAGAACAGAAATTGAGAATAACCCACGCTCAACATCGCGTCGATTAGCAGAAATGCTAAATAAATCAAAATCAACCATCCACGATCGTACTGTGAAGCTCGGCTCCAATATTTAAATGAGCTGCGTTTTAATTTTCCTAACAAATCGGCATGAACTTTCCGGACAACCCAATAGATAAAAAGAAGTATTTCTTCTTTTAATTATGTTACGAAGCGAGAGTAATGTAATTTTTCATTCTTCTCACGTCTTTGATACGCTTCGTTCATCTGTTTTTGCTAGAAATTCATAAAATGTTGCATTTTACGGTAAATTTTCCCTAATTTTCCTTCGGCTTGTAAGCAAAAGTGAACGATTTGGGAAGAGAAGATGCGATTATTCGAGCCTTGCGCCTCGTTTTTATATATTGTTGACAATCGGCAAATATAAAAATGAGCCGAGATGCTCGAATAATCGTCCATTTTTGTTCACAAGCTGAAGGAAAATTAGGGAGAAATTACTGTACTTCGTCAGCGATAACGCTCGATTGAAATGATTGTAATTGAACGTAGCAATACTATTGCACACTCCAACAAAAATGCGTAAACTCAACTGTCCCGATGGATTGTGCAACTATTATTATTTTAATGATACTATTAATATACTAATATATTGCATATATTTATCTTATGGGTGTTTGCGGTATACGTTGTGGTTGTGATTATTCAAAAATCGTCGGAAAAGAACTTGCAACGGAGAACAGAGCTTTAAAGTTGCAAATCAAAATTTACCAAAATTATAATATAAACTACAGTAAACTATAGTTATAGTTAAATATAAGCTATAGTCCTTTATTAAATAGTCGTATTTATAAAATTGTTTAAACGGTGTCTCCAACAGAAGATATTTGTGTTCCTAAAATTATCAGCTTCGATAATAATTTTGGACGCGAATATATATATATAATACGGGATTTAATTCAGCGATTTAATTCAGTAACAGATTTATTTAGCTCAGATATTGCTGAGAATCAGAGAACTTTAAGTTGAACGAATATAGTTCGATTTTAAAGAAAATGATCTAGGGTTTATCCCTTCGATCTATCACGCTTATTTAATGTCATTGTCCAAGCGTACCATTTACATTGTTCGCTAATTACATCGCATATTCACCTTTCCAACAAACTTCAAACGTTTGTATTAACCGAAATTGCGCACGTTAAATTTAAAGTTTAGGAGCGACGTCGAACGAAACGAAATTAAACCGCAAGAAATATTGCTTTCGAATAAAAAACGTGTCGGGAGAGATATTTTCGCGGTGAATTCTGGCGTCACTGGGAACGCGGGGGAAAAAAAACGTGTAAAATTTCGTCGATGGATACCGAACCACAAATACTCTGACCGCCTTTGATATCGAATCCATACTGATGGAGACTTGCGGCAACCGGCGCGAGACAACGTGGCACGATTCGGCCAAATTTGCATGCATTAACGCCACAAGCGCGACTGATTGACAATCCGTGTGTCATTGTGACATCGGCCAAATCGCTCGAGCATCCTTCACCAATCGCAATCAATTAAGGTAACGATTGATTGTTACGCGTTTCGACTCGATGAAGGGAATATCGTGAGTCGGTATTTACGTGGATGACAGACGCGCCATTGAAAACCACAATAACACCAGAGACGAGGGGTCCGGGCTTCAAACTTTTCCCTATACATATTTCATCGGCAATTTCACGGCGTTTTCGCATAACGCGGCCGGTCCCCGCAACATCTCTTTTACGCGGCGTTAAATCAAACGACTTGCGCTGCCGTAAGTATTTAAACGCTTGTCACTTTCCCGTAAAACATCGTGCACATTGTAATCACGGGGCCTGCGGATATTTAACCGTTTACGGGACGCGCGAGTTCGCGAAATGAAAAACGTGCGCACACCGATGGAAATCCGTTGCATTAATATTTTAGACGTTCGGATCAATGATCGATGAAAATAATAAGAATTTGCTGAACGATGCTTTCAATGTTTATGTTGCGCGTATATGCGAATAATAACGACGATTTATGCGAATAAAGAATCTTATAATTTCCAAGGTACGGTAATGTGTCTATTCAATTGACGCTCAGATTGTCCACAAAAATGGACAATTTTGGAAGAGGAGATACGATTGTTAGAGCCTCGTGGCTCATTTGTTATGGTCATCGATTGTCGACAACTATAAAAACGAACCGCAAGGCTCGAATAATCGTATCTCCTCTTCCCAAATTGTTCATTTTTCTGCACAATCTGAGCTGAGCGTCAATTAGGGAAACATTACTGTATTCCTATCGTAAAGATGCATTTGTGAGTTATTTATTCAATTAGTACGTTGCTCGCGGCAAATGTTAAAATAACGCTTGTTAAAAATCAGAATGAAATCGGAATAATCATTGTTACTTTTACAAACTAATATAAAACAGCTGTTTTTGTGCTCCGTAAATCTAGCGTTAACCTACTAGATCAATTTCTTTTTTAGACGAAAGTACAGTAATGTCTCTCTTACTGACGCTCAGATTGTCCACAGAAATGAAAAATTTGGGAAGAGGAGATACGATTATTCGAGCATTGCAGTTTGCTTTTATAGTTACGAATTGTCAACAATTATAAAAACGAGCCGCAAGGTCGAATAATCGCCCATTTTTGTGCACAATCTGAGCGCGAATTAGGGAGACATTACTGTAGATCGTAACTGGACCACGAATTTGTATGCGAAATAAAAATTGTCCGCGTCGCAACTGCAGGAAATCGAACCAAAACAGCACGTTTATCCATTCATTGATCATATTTAGCGGATTAAAAATAGTACATTGACATTTCGAAGAATGCGTTCTATCCCATTTTTTACACGCTGTTGAAAGCTAATCGGGCGGAACTGCGTGTTCTAGCTAACAAATAAACGGCGTGTGCGTTACGCGGGCAGCGGTGCTCTGAATGAAAATGATGAAAACTATTATGCGAGATAGGGACGATAATGACGGGTCTCCACTGGCTGCTCGTAGATGGCACACATCGATAAGGGAAACTTATTAAGCAAACGGCGTCCACGGTGCATACTGAAATGGGCTTGCCATTCATTGGTCGAATCAAACGATCCGGTGGGAAATCTCTCTCACCCACTATCCTTAGCCGGAGCTACGCCCCTTTGCTTTCTTCGGCGTCCACCTATGTCAACGGTGTGCCACTAATTTGCAGAAGGCGATCTCTTCGATCGCCGAAACGAAACGCGGTACGCGGAATCTTTTTAACCCTTCCGCTACGGCAGCTCCATCCGCCGAAGCACCGTCGCCGAACGGAAACTCGCCCCGGAAATACGCATACGAATAATCGTATCTCCTCTTCCCAAATTGTCCATTTTCGTGATCAATCTGGGCGTGAATTAGAGAGACATTACTGTATATGCGGCGCTCGGCGCGAAAGGGTCATAATTGAAACGTGTAAAACGTTTCGGCAGTTTGGCGAAACTTGAAACGAATCTAGTATACGCGGACGCGTCGATTCGCGGTCTTCGTCGTCGAGTTTAATCATCGTAAAGCCTGACTTTGTACCGGCCGAGTCAAACAGCCGTAACGAAATCGCATTTGTCATCATTTTTCGGCTCGACTGGTTCCGGACGCACTATTTTTCTAACGCGTCTATTAGGGAAATCAAAACACACTCGGCGGTGATACACGTTCCCGTGCGGCGTACGGCAAGCATATGGGACCCCATTGCCGGGGTATTACACCCTCCATTCTGGTTATACCCCTAAAATAAATGGACGAGAGTGCGTACACACGCTCCGGTACAGAAACAAGAACGGCTGATCGCTCGAGCGGGAAATCGGCGTATACGTATATGTATATATGTATACGTACATGCATACGTATATATGTAACGCCATGTTTGCGTGGCTAATTATTTTTCGGTTTCGCTCGTAGGAAAATTGAAGCCGATAAGTACGACAAAGTCTGCTCCGGGGGTTTAAACGTTAAACGAATCGCTCGCGAGGATCGTTCGCCGACGGCGATTTACCCGAATTACATTATTCAATGAAATTGATACAAGAAAAACGAAATACCGCCGCGGAATTTAATACGATTCTATGGTAAATTAAAGTTTCCTCATGAAATTCGTGGCCGTGCACGATAATTCGTATAAACGCGCGCAATTTTGGAAAGCTAAAAAGTCGATCGGAATTAACGATCGAGCCGGCGGCGATCGATTATTAAACGTTTTTTGCCGGAGGAGGCGCCCGGTAGGGGTCAAATTAAAGATTTCACCGATCGATTATCGTGGCCCGGCTGATATTTGGTACCTCGGCCCGTTCTTTCATGAGAAATTTAGAAATTCCGTGGGGTTTCGGAACGATTGTCGTGGGGGACAAAGGAAAGCGGCCAGGCATTTCAGGGGCCAAAGATGGCTCGGTTCCATCGTAAATCCGCCCAATTAGTCGAATCACCAAAAAATTTCACCGAATATACGTCCGCGATACCAGCGGATATGCGGGGACCCCGCGGAGGAGGAGAAACGCGCCTAAAACACACGCTTCACTCGCGAAATACGACTGGAATCTATATTGGATATTATCGATATCTCGATCTATTCAGCCTGCTAATGGAAAACTTATGCTAAGTTAACCCCTGTCGATCCATTATGTATCAGCGGAATCGGTTCTCGAATCGCTTCGGCAAACCATTTGGTGCGTTTTTTGGCACCGGCTCGACGGAAACAAACATTTGGCACCCCGCACGATTCTCGAAGGTGACGAGGACATTTGCGACACCGTTTGTCTCCCGAGATACGACACCTTCGGATCGAGGGAGCGAGATTTTTTGGAAAAAAGAAACCATCGGTCTCGAATTCCCAGATTCATTTCATTGAAATCACGGACATTTCCGTTCGAACGTAAGAAAAATTATTTGTTACGGCAAGTGGAATATTTTTTATCACGGATGGACTAAGTTCGATCGCATAAATTTTCTAGTCTTTAAAACGACGAGCAACGTGCAATACGTTCGTTAGAAAAATTATTTGTAAAATGCGATTCGAAAGAGTTCGGTAATTCCTTTTTGATCAGCCTAATAACTAAAATATCTTGCAATAATTGCAATTCGTAGTTATTTATCCAAAATGTTATTATAAAATCTGTGTTAGGTTTCTTTAATGGTACTTGTATACGACATAATGTGCAAGACTGGTTTCTACAAAGAATTTCGTACGTTTTAGTGTATTTTATGGTTTATTTAGCACGTTTCAATTATATGGTTTTTAAATACGTTTTATGGACAACTTTTTACGGTTGTTGCGCATTTTTACCGTGTAAGAAGAGACTCGAACGTATCGCTAAACTCATACGTAATTAAATGCGAAATAAAAAAATTCTGCCAGTGAAAATTTCTTTGCTTGCCTAATAATTTGAAAAAATTGAGAATAATATAACCGATCCTCTCAAATTATTTTAATCTTTGTACTTTCATTTAACGTACATAATCATTGTCGATGTAAGCGGAGATGCAATCCGTTTTCTATTCAGAACCAACCCGAATAAACAATTTTAAACGCAACGTTCATGAAAAATGTAAAACAATAATATCTAAAACAATAAATTACGTCCAAGCACGTTACAAGAAAGCTTTCAGTGTTCTAAAAATCAGAGAATACTGGAATAGAAACAAAGCAAGATGAATAAACGAACGTTGTATACCAGTTATTGTGACGTAACAATTTCTCCTATTTCGTAACAAATCAGTGTGACGTAACAATTTTCCTATTTCATAACAAATCGTAACAAATCAACGCGACAATTCTCCTATTTCACAACAAATTAATGCGACACGATAGTTTTCCCATTTCGTACGAATTAAATGTCGTACAAAAATGATCCGTTCGAATAATCGTACGTCGGTCGAAGAAACTTTAAGATCGGAAATCCGTATAATTATTCATACGAATCCTTGCTCGTAGAACGCGGCGGCGGCGGTGCGGCGGTCCAAGCGGGGGTGGAGAATCGCATTGTTCCAGCGAGAAAACTCACGACTTTTCGTAAGTCCTGACACAAGTGGACGCTGATTGGCCCGCCGTCTGCATGTACGAAAAGTGGCGAGCATATCCTCCGGTGTGACTACAGAAGGGCCTATATATATAGACAGATACGAAAATGCACCCCGGAGTGTCGTAGAGCCGCGGAATCTTAGTCGTACTTGAGACTTCGGCTCGATTCCCTTACGGTTATTCTACCTACCGAGAATTACCTCGATACGGTATCCTTATTTTCGAAGAATATCTTAACAGCTTCCCACACAGCGCTTGTTTCTTATTCCCTTCCTGTTTCGTCGAAGCAAAGAGCACGGAACAGGGCGAGCCTCTCTCTCTCGCTCTCTCTCTCTTCTCTTCTCTTCTCTCCTCTCCTCTCTCGGCCCCTTCGCCGTTCCTTTCCACTTCCAACGGGCTCTTTCCTCGAGCCGAGTCTCTCCGCTCATCCAGGTTTCCGTCGTTCTCTCTTCCTCGCGGAGAGAAGAAACCGATAGGGAGAACCGATCAGCTTAATGCATATTGATGCGCGCCGGGCTAAGTGAGTGAAAAATCGCCATCGATCTACCTTCCTGGAAGGTGGAGGCATTCTCTTTTTCTTGCCGTCACTTGCCAGTTTTCTTCCACCGTCTCGTTGCCAAAGCAGCTCGAAATTTCCTCCGCTACTTTATCGAGGCTAGACCTATTCTTCGCTGCGCGCTATCGGGTCGTGCCGCGGATACGTTCGTACTACTCGCGGCTTCTGTTTCATAAGCGCCGAGCGACGAGCCACTCGCTTCGATCAGGTTCAGACGATTACAGTAATGTCTCTCTAATTGACGCTCGGATTGCCCACAAAAATGGACAATTTGGGGAGAAGGAGACACGATTAATCGAGCCTCACGGTTTATTTTTATATTTACGAATTGTCAAGATTATGTCAAGGTTATGCAAGGCTCGAATAATCGTATCTTCTCTTCCCAAATTGTCCAGGTTTGTGAACAGTCCGAGCGTCAATTAGAGAGACATTACTGTAACTCCGAATCGAGCTATCAGGTTGGCGCATACGAAACGTCCGATTTTTATTACACGCGAATGCTCGGACTCCCTGCTTACCTGTTTTACAGACTTATCGTGCAACGCCGGCGACTTCTTTTTGCCAAACAGAATTGCTTGAAAATTCTGTATTTTCCGTCATTTATCGTATAACTTCAGGAATTGCAAATGAAAAATCAGTAACCCGTCGTTTGGATTGGTTTCATGTGATTTGATTATTTTGATTTTATTATTATTTGATCTTATTTTAATTCATTTGAAATGGTTCATAAGATTTTATAAAGTATAAAGTTGCAGCGTTGACCATCGCTCTTCAGGGACGAGTTCGAGTCAGTTTAACCCGGACGATCGTTGAATGAAATTCGCATTTTATCCTGTTTTGCGCGCAACCGCGAGTCCAATGCAGTAATGTCTCCCTAACTGACGCTCAGATTGTGGAGAAAAATGGACAATTTGGGAAGAGGAGATACGATTAATTTGAGTCTTGCGCCTTGTTTTTATAATTACCGATTCTCAACAACTATAAAAACGAGGCGCAAGACTCGAATAATCGTATCTCTTCTTCCCGAATTGTCCATTTTTCTGCACAATCTGAGCGTCAGTTAGGGAGACATTACTGTAATCCGCTCGACAGCACTTATTTTCTCAAAGTGCACGCACGCGTAAGCAGCGAGAAAAGCGAGAGCGCGTAAAGCATCGCGAACGCGCGCGCGCGACTTGTTTATCGCGAGATCAAATTTGATTCAGCGTCGGATAAGTGTCTTGCGGTAAATAATAAATAAGCCTTGCGGCTTGTTTTCATAGTTATAAATTGTCAACAATTATAAAAACGAGCCGCAAGATAATCGTATCTCCTCCTCCCAAATTGTCCATCTTTGTGGACAATCTGAGCGTCAGTAAGGGAGACATTACTGTAGCAGCGAAAGGACGACGAGATTCGGATGATTGGGTTCTCGATCCATAAATGACGTCCGAAGAGCAAAACTGGGGAATCGCGTTCAATTTGTGCGCGATGAAAAATTATGCGTTGACCGCGAATTTTGTGCGTTTAAGCGGAAATTTGTCGGATCAAATGCAAAAGAGCGAAAACGATCGAGCGTTTTGAAAATTTGTGAATCTGATTTAGTGCCACTTTTCACAAAAATTAATGGATCACTTGTACTCTGTAATATTCTGTAATGTAGTATGTTGTAGTAAATTCAATGAGAAATTTCCTTAATAAAAAGAAAAAGTGGAAACAGATCATCGCGACATTTGTGTAATTATCGCCATACGATGAAGACACATTTTTTAACACTAGATCTTCCAAGGGTGGTCAAAATGACTTGTTAGGCATTTCTTCCAATCATTATTCATTTTCAGTACATTTTGTTCTCTAAAATTTTGCGTGACATTTTCTAAAATTCGCGACTAATTAATTTTGTAAACCAGTTCCCTCTTTTTATCGTTTCGATGTAATTTTTGTCTTCAAAAGAACAACGACAGGTACATAACGAGGACTTTTACGATATCCAGGACGGATCCTTTCGAACATACAACAAAATAAAATAGAATTAAATTGTTTAAAAAGCTGTAAACGTCTCTTGGCCGCCACAGTGCGTCGAAAGAACGTCAGACTCGTCAAACTAGGGGCGAACGGGTCGTGGGAGACGTTTAAAAATCGTCCGCGAAAGAAACAAATCGGAGTCGATAAAGATCCGAGTGACGAATCGGCGGTGGTGGAAGCGGGTTTTTTTATCGGTGAATGAAACCATTCGGAAAAACGTGGAGCCAGCGTGTCGCTCCGAGAATCATTTTCAGCGTTGGAGCGCATATAGACGTCGTGACGGGACCCTTGACATTTTGTAGCGTTATATGCTGCCGGTGGCGTTGCTTCTGCCAGCCTCGTTGGGGTCTTGGCCCGCAGAACAGATGCCAACCGTCACGGCTCGCCGATGGCTGGAAGGGTGCCTCTAGATTGAGACACGGTGGATGACTCTAAATGGCATTCGGTCCTCCGCGCTGCCTCCTCCTCCCTTTCCTTCCTCTTCTCGCTCTACGAAATCGATCTCTTACTCCGAGTTAGTCTATCCTATCTTCTGTTATTTCTACCAAGATTCCAAGATACCCTAATGCTAACTCGGAAATTGAGTGAAGCCTCGCTTCGAGAAACGTTTCACGTCGGTCGACAGGTTTTTCTTTTTTAAAGTAAGTGCTTCGTCCTAATTTCGTGTAATTAGAACGCGAACTTTTTTTTCCTGTTGCTCGATAATTCAACGGTATTTTGAAACTCTCCCGATGGTTTTCACCGTTTCGTGTTTCAGCTGTTTATTTTCATTGTTTTCCGCTTTTTTTCTTTAAACTACTGAGATTCAATTATCTGTTGGTAGAGTAGAAATCCGTACGAAAATGTTATTAACTGAAAATTGATCGATTTAGGTAACTCTGGCAGTACCTGCGAGATATTTGAATTCGTTAAAATATATTATGTTGAAAATAATGTTTATAGACAGATGAAGTAGTTATTTTTATCCGAGGGAAACAGAATTGGAATTTCACGAACGAATCTAAAGAAGCACGAGTTAATTCGAAATCTATTTCTTCTGTTAAAAACGTGTTAACAATAAGATAACAGTATCCTCAAATTATCACAGTATAATCATCACAGTGTAATATAACAGTATCTTACTTAATAAAATCGAAAACTTAACGCGATCGTTTTCATTACACTTACTATTAGACTGTGCCATAAACAATTTCCAATTTGATTCACCAATAATCTAAACAACAATTCTACGTTAATCGATCACATATTTCGAGTTATCTGCAACGAGTTTCGTCCATATATTAGATTACACAAGTGCAAAGTCATCGAATCGAACAACGATAAATGTCTCAACAGTTTCTTCGCTTCGGTCGGATCTCCCGATGCTATCTCGATAAAATTTCACAAGAATTGAACCTAAAAATATTATAAAAAAAAAAATTTCAGAAAGCTCGGCAATTTTAAAACGTTAACGCGATTAAATTTGTCTCCTTATGAAATCAAACTACTTCGGAGGGTGCGGACGAAACTGTACAAGAGCGATCGCCTAATAATCGCGCGACCATAGCGATCGACCGTTCGACGGCCGAGAATGGATTCCTACAATAAGATGACACGGTTGTCCCGGCGTGTTACGCACCGGCTCGAAGCACTCGAAGCATTAGTGCGTGCCTGGTGTTTAGAGGCTCTAGAAAGTAATTGAGTTGGCCACGCGACTCTTCAAGTGGCTCCCTACCAACGCGGCGCAGCGGGTACCTCGCAGGCTCTCCTTCTCATTGCTAACCACCTGTTTTGAGCGGAACCCACTCTCTCCCCTCTCGCTCTCTCTCACCCCTCGCTTTCTCTCTCTCTCTC
The DNA here is from genome assembly GCF_051020955.1 of Megalopta genalis. Lineage (NCBI taxonomy): Eukaryota > Metazoa > Arthropoda > Insecta > Hymenoptera > Halictidae > Megalopta > Megalopta genalis. Next base: position 1,135,672 of record NC_135019.1, on the reverse strand, counting down.
TCTTTCTCTCTGTCGCAGTCTCTATCTCGCTTTCTTTCTCCCTCTATTGCTCTCTCTCTCGCTTTCTTTCTCTAGCTTCCTCTCTCTCGCTTTCTCTCTCCCTCTCTCGCTCTCTCTCTCTCGCTTTCTCTCTCCCTCTCTCGCTCTCTCTCTCTCTCGCTTTCTCTCTCCCTCTATCGCTCTCTCTCTCTCTCTCGCTTTGTCTCTCCCTCTATCGCTCTCTCGCTTTCTCTCTCCCTCTATCGCTCTCTCTCTCTCTCGCTTTCTCTCTTGCTCTCAGCCACCCTTTCGTCAATCTCTTCCCCTCCGCCTCTCTCTCTCTCTCTCACTTCGATATCGTCTTTCCCCGTTTTCTCCCGTGCACGCGCGAGCAATAGAGAAAATAAATACAGGCGCACGCTGGTTGGCCACTCGAAATCCACGTTGTCTATTGTGCGACGAGTTTGGCATACGGCCGATGAGCGCCACCGTATCCGAACCCCGAAAAATAATGCACCACGCTCCGCCCTTCCTCGCCTCGCTCCGTTGTTGTCATTCTGCTACCCCGTATGTACCGATGCTCCCTTGCGATCTGTTTGCTCGTTTTCTTTATCGAGATAAACGAGTACTCCAGTGTGCTCGTGCGCCTCCGCTTTTAAATCGTACCACGTTAACGGATTATTTGCATATACGGCGAGTTCTTTTGATTGGGACTCGTCCGTGCGGCCGCTGTTTAGACGAATTTAATCCGGACCCGATCGCACCTGGTGTATTACCTTTGTCGATTACGCGATGATGCAGGTTCTATGTTTTCCAAGATCGCGACGCGATATCTTATCGTCGGACTGCGGATTTTGTGCATCTTCGCGAACAACGACTGAACGACGAAATTGTAAAGACGTCGGAAGAATTCATTAGAAGAATAATTGACGCTTAGATTGTCCATAAAAATGGACAATTCGGGAAGAAGAGACACGATTATTCGAGCCTTGCGGTTCGTTTTCATAGATACGAATTGTTCGAGTATTTTGTCGATTCTTTTTTTATAGTTGTTGCAAATTCGTAACTATAAAAACGAAACGCAAGGCTTGGATAATCGTATCTCCTCTTCGCGAATTGTCCAATTTTGTGGAGAAATCTGAGCGTCAATTAGAGAGACATTACTGTACTCTGATAAGAAATGACCGTAGTCGCGGTTTAAACATGCATGAAGTGTAAAAATCTGTATGATGCGTAAATAAAACTATAAAAACGAGCTGCAAGACTCGAATAATCGTATCTCCTCTTCCCAAGGTTATGTCAAGGTTATATTTCCAAGCTATTATGCCTCATGTCAAGGTTATGTCAAGATTATATTTCCAAGCTATTATGCCGGAAATATAACCTTGACATAACCTTGATATAACCTTGATATAACCTTGACATAACCTTGACATGAGGCATAATAGCTTGGAAATTTTAGATTTAAAAAAAGATTTCGAAGATGGCGGTAATATAGATTCCTAAAATTAAGATACGTCATCCAAGAATTTTCGTACTTAATTCTTAGTTAAATAAGCACAGTGCTATAGTTAGTTCGCCGCCTTTTAACACCCAAGAAATATAGTTCAAATGTTATTTCAGTTTTCTAAAATGACACCAAAGCAGTACCACCGGCATACAACAGATAGTCTTTGCACGGCACCCAGACGTGGTGCCACCGGACGGCATAGTGTTAATTATGAATTAATGATCGAACTCGTGCCTTCTTCGGCATCGCTTACAATCGCGATAACTTTCGCTGCTAACTGTCCTTTCTCTGCTCCGAAATCCCCGCTCGGAAACCCTAAATTAGAAGAGACGTGCGGTGAACGGTGCACCTTGGTACCATCGAATCCGTAACCTGCGGTCGAGAGTGCGCCGAAAGTGGTCGAGGGTGGACGATTACAAAGCACCGAGGTCTCTATCCCGGCCGTAGCGGTGTTACTCTCGCAGAGGTCGATTCACGGAACAGGCAAGAAATAATATTTCTGGCGAAGAGCGAAGGCGTTATTTTCATCGTGCGAGCCTCGCGAATTATTGCTGTCTCGGACGAAACGGCACCGAGTAAAAAGCGAAACGGCGAAGAAGTCGCGATAGTAGCAGCGCGGCGGAATAGTTGATTGACATCTCGGAATTCGTGTGTGTTTATTGGTAGCATGCAGAGGTAACACGCAGGGCAGCGGGCACGAACACACAAGCTCGTTAAGCTGTCGAAGGGATGGTATAAAATAAGAGTCGAATAGCTGGCATAGCTTGGCGCCTCTTGACTGTCCGTCAGCTCCGGGGAACTGCGGTGGTGCCCTCCTCTTTCTTTGGCACCCCAACGATCCCCCCCGCTCCGCTCCTGGAATCCGTCGCTGCTGCCCCCCAACCACCCCCCCCCTCTCGAACGGTGTTCGTCTTTCATCATCGGGCGACGTATATCGTTCCCGGGCTCCGCAGAAGGGTTTCGCCGTACCGAGAACTAAAAGGCAGGTTTAGGAAAAACGGGAAGTCTTTGCGCGCCTGTCAATCAGCCGTCCGCGGTTTTGCGGCCATCCGGTTAATGATGATCCACTGCTCTATCTCGTCAAGATCGTGCGTCCGCCGAGCCAGCTACCCCGGCTCGTCCGAACATGTCCCGATGAAAATAGCGAACGTGATTGTCGCGACCGTCGTGCTGCTGCTGCTGCTGCTGCTGACCGGCGGCGTAGCGTATGCGAGTTTCTAGACCATGGAATCTTTCGGACGACCTCGAATCGGTGTGTTTCTTTCTTTTTTTTCTTCTTCTTCTTCTTACCGATCGGTATCGGTCGCTCGCCGATCCGTCACGTACCCGAGCCAGATCCCTCACCGAGATGCGCGCGCTTTTATCCGCGAGACCGCGACAAATTCGTCCCGCGAATTCTCGGTACCCGCGGATGCGCCTGTTAAGGCAATGATTAGGATTTTATGCATTCATAGCAGCCGGCACTCGAAGTTTATGGCTGCGAGGACCCTCTGCGTACCGACGCGCGCCGGCCCGGCATTATACGCGAATGAAAAATTCATCTTGATCGCGTCGCGTTTTTGTCGCGCCCTGTTTCGGGAGCGCGCCTCTCGAATCGCGAGACGATGCTTCCGTAATTTTAACCCTTAACCGCGAATTTCCGACGAGCACTCGCCGAAATTCATTGTTCGGTAAATCGCGAACGCGATGTTCATTTTTACGTACCAAGTGAATGCAACGCGCGCTGCACATGTCGGGGTGACAAGGAGAGCGGAGGGTGCGCTTGCTTCCGATCGACCGAACTCGGATCCCTCCGTTGACGATCGATCGATCTTGATTCTTTATTTACCGCTTTTATAAGAATAATAACGCGATCGAAATTTAGCGGTGTCCGAGACTGCTAATCGCGGTTATATAAGTTACAATAATAGCAATGTAGCAATTAACCCCTTAATCGAGCGCCAAACTGTGCACACTCGAGATAATTCGAGCGGCGTTGTACTTTATGTTGCTATAATTTTTCACACTCGAATGCGATCGAGAATTGAAAATAACAATGTGAAAGCAAAAAAGAAACAATCGTTTTATTGATATTTATCATTTACATGGGATTGTAAGCTATAACACTTACTTATTCAAGTATAAAATATATCCTTTTTTTACTTATCACTTACGACTTATCTCTTCCTTATGAGCCGCTTTCCGACAGCGTATTCATATTCAGATTCCGATTCGCCCATTTTTCAATATATATTTTACTAAAATATAATGTAAAATAAAATATAATAATAATAATAATAATAATAGTAGTAAAATCCAAAATTGCAATAAAAATTTTGATTATTTTTGTATTTTTGTAATTTTCTTGCCAAGACAACGTTCTAAATTGTGTTTTTTTACATGAAAAAAAATTGATACTTTTTGGCCGGCCTTTTTAAAAAAAAACTGTGCATTAAGGGGTTAAGGTTAAATTGCAATTACTTATGACTTAAACAGTGAACCCGATTTCAATTGCGTCTTCGACACAATTTTTAGAGTTTTCTTCGAGCGATGGAAGAGGAGTGGGGGTTCTTTTGAATTTCGGCGAGGAGGAATTTTCGGGGAAAGGATTCACGGGGTGATCGTGGAGATGAAATTAGGCGAACCGGTGCGTCCCGAAACGCGTCGGAAAGTCCGCGCGTCAATAGATCCGACGGACTATCATCTGTAGATAGAACGTCGTGAGAACCTCCGCGGGTATTTTACATGCAAATTTATAGAGATCCTTCGGACACCGGCGTATCGAAGGGAGATGTATCCTCCCGGGACCGGAGACACCAGGACTAAGAGCGCTTCCTTGTACTGTCACTCTGCTCTGTTCGAATCAATCGCATAAATCTCGAAGCATTGATCGTCTCTTTCGGCAACGCGGTCGCCTCCGAAAAATTTCCAACGCCGAGGAAGAATCTGTCGATGCCGGAACATTGTTGTTCACGAGGATATTCGTTTTTTCTTTATATTTTGATTTTGATCGAGCATAGAAACGCCGTCTAGTATTTCGAAGCTGGAAAGCATCGCTGTGAATTTCGTTGTGAATCGATAACTCTTTGCGCTTGACGATTGTGTGGCATTGTGCAAAGATACAGTAATGTTTCTCTAATTGACGCTCAGATTGTCCACGAAAATGGATAATTTTGGAAGAGGCGATACGATTGTTCGAGCCTTGTGACTCTTTATGGTTATCGATTGTTAACAACTATAAAAATGAGCTGCAAAGCTCGAATAATTGTATTCTCCTCTTCTCAAATTGTCTATTCTTCTGCGTAATCTGAGCGTCAATTAGGGAGACATTACTGTATACTATATTTTTCGAAATAATGTTACTACTAAATTCTGTTATATTTAAAATATAACAGAATTTAAATTAAATTAATATATATATACATATATATATATATATATATATATATATATATATATATATATATATATATATATATAATATAATATAATATTATATTATATATAATAATCATTTAAATTGATATCATATATGTAATAATTTGTTCATATCTAGATATGAAAGAAAAATTGAGCAATCGAGCGATGACGAAAGTATACTATCTAGCCCAGACACTATAGTAAATTCTCCCGAATTTTCCTCGAGCTTGTAAACAAAAATGAACAATTTGGAAAGAGGGGATACGATTGTTAGAGCCTCGCGGTTCATTTTCATAATTGCCAATTATCAACAATAATAAAAACCAGGTGCAAGGTTCGATTAATCGCATCTTCTCTTCCCAAATCGTTCATTTTTGTTCACAAACTGAAAACAATTTACACAGAATTTACCGCATATAATACAGTTTTCTTGTAAGAATTATTCATATCGTCTCATCTCGTCTCGGCTTCGAAACGTTCCAAGCACCGCGAAATTTACGAGCAGACATATTTCATTTCCCAAAAAGAGATTGCAACGCGAACGGTACATTTTGATGCGCGACGAGCATACTCGTCGCGGGGCAAAATATGTATCGGCGATTTCTTCGTCGGCGTGCTCGTCAAAAACGTCGAGCCGGTTAAGAAAAAGAGACGCGAATCGACCGGCAAGATAGATGACAAATGTCTGTCTCGGCGGGGGGTGATCGAAGAAAAGAGATATCGCTGTAGAGAGGAAAAAAAAGTGAGATTCCTGTAAAACGGGAGGGACGGAAGAGCTACGTGAACAGTTTCGTAAACAACGGTTCATGAATACATTTGCCTCTATTGGATTTGGTTCGATCGAATCCGTATTCGGCCGAGATCAGGATACACGGCCGGCCGTCTCTCTACGTGTATGCAGACATTTTCGCTCATTCAATTGTTACCACGGATACAAAGATTCCCGGCGAGGAAAGCACAGCGCGGAGAGGATGCCCGGTGACCACCCTTCGCGGAACGCGGGTTCCCATCGGCCATCGGCACTGCACCCCCGAGTCCATTCGTCCATTCGTTCGGCCGGCCGGGTTTCCAGACTTTGGGTGTCGGGGGTGGACAAGCTAGGCTGACCGGTTGCCATGGTGACCATATGGATTGATCCGAGCAAATATCATCTCCGAAGACGCCCGAAAGAATCGCCGGATTTCAGAGAACGGCTCGCTAGATTTCTCTCCTTTCTCTCCCTTCCTCCCCCGCCGCCCCACCCTCCGTCTACCCGCTGCTTTATTCCCGCCATTGTTCTACCGCCGGCCGGCTCACGGCCGAACGGACCGGCCAAACGGAATTGTAAGTTAGGGGATGGTGCGCGATGATCGTCGGTCATCGACACCGGCCATTAATTTCCATCGATGACCGCTTTAGCTGGCTACACACTTTTCAATTTTACTTTCGAGACGCCGACGCGCGTTCGCGAGTTCGTACGTAGGAGGAAGCGGTACCGGTAATGTCTCTCGAATTGACGCTCGGATTGTTCACAGAAATGGACAATTTCGGAAGAGGAGATACGATTGTTCGAGTCTTTTGTAAATTGTTTTCTATAGTTGTTGCAAATTCGTAAATATAAAAACGAACCGCGAGGCTCGAATAACCGTATCTCCTCCTCCCAAATTGTGGAAAATCTGAGCGTCAATTAGGGAGACATTACTGTACTCTGATAAGAAACGACCGTATTCGCGGTTTAAACATGTATTAAAATATAGAAATATGTATGGTGTGTAAATGTCTGTGGATGACGCTACTTTTCGTAACTAACCAATGACTCGAATGATCGTGTCTCCTGTTCCCAAATTGTCAATTTTTGTGTACAATCTGGGCGTCAATTAGAGAGTTAATTTATTGTACTCGTCGATCATCGAGCGACGAAGATTTCAAACAGAGTTATCGACTTCTTTTTATTGTTTCTTTCTCTCTTAGATAATTATTAATGGCACATCCGTGATAGAAGCTATGCGAAAGATCGAATATCAACGAGTTGAGCCGTCAAGAGCGATGTCTGTGCACCGTACGGGTTAAAAATGCCGATCCCGTAGTCTTTTATGATTCTCTATTTGCATTTACGGTTCTCTATTTCCTATGCGTGCTGCATAATTAAATGTAATAGGATCTTAATCGAGTCTTCTTTTACGCGTTAAGTAATCGCGTGAGACGTGTCACTTTCCGAGGCCAGCTTTAAACGCGCGATAACGTTATTTGCATCCGCTTTTATCGTTCGATATTTTGCTTATTATTTTCGATAAAGTACTCCCATCTAAAAATGAACTTTTTTTTAAACTTATCGGTGAGAGAAAAGCACGATTTCGAATTTTACAAATTATCTTTCGCGCGCTCTTGCACTCGAAACGTGTTCTCGATTCGGAAATATTTTCACGGCGTCTTTAATTATATCGTACTTTTTAAGCTCATACATGTGCAATGTAACTTGGAAAGCTAATTCCGTTGACATGCTTACTTTACCTTTTTAAATAAACGTAACACTTTGGACCGACAGGAGGACACTGAAAATGCAGAGCAAAAGATTACTTTCGGAATACAGTAATGTCTCCCTAATTGACGCTCAGATTGTCCACAAAAATGGACAATTTGGGAAGAGGAGCCTTGCGAATTCGAGCCTTGCGACTCGTTTTTCTAGTCACCGATTATTGTCAACGATTATAAAAACACGGTGTAAAGCCGGAATGAATAATCGTATCTCCTGTTCCCAAATTGTCCATTTTTCTGCACAATCTAAGCATCAGTTAGGGAGACATTACTGCATCGTCTGAACAAAAATACGGACGTTTAGGCGCGCGACATACGAAACGACTCATCAACGCGACGCTTAATTGACTAGAAATCGTAATCGAAAAGATCTGTTGAATTTTTACAGAAAACGTAAATAATCGTAACAGAGTTAATTTTTATTATTGAAAACAAAGAAAAGGAAACACACGTAAAGCTAACTGATATTGGTTAACTGATAATAATAATATATAATAATATTATAATAATAATAATAATAATAATAATATATAATATAATATAATAATAATAATAATAATAATATATAATATAATATTATAATAATAATAATAATATAATAATATTATAATAACAATAATATATATAATATAATAATAATAATAATAATATAACTGATAATGGTTCGGCAGGCACAACTACACTCCCCGCTCGACCGCGTTCAACTAACTAAAGAACAAAATTTTTGGCCGTAGGAGCCTAAAAAAAAAGACAACGCAGACAGTGAGACAGTCGTCGCACTCTCTCGCCAGATGCGACGCAGCTCATCGTACAACAATATAATACCATAATTTAAAATATTATGTCCGTCGCAGGGACAACCTTCAACAAGATCGAGGCGATGAGATCGAGAACCAAGAGAACGAAAATCGGACAAACAAAAAAAAAAGAAAAGGAGACGATTCTATTGGAGCGCGATCGAGATCGTGACAGGGCACGTGGACGCGAACAGACGACACCGCTAATATTCTTTGCGAGCGTGGGGTGCGGGGTAGGGGGTAGGGGGTGGGTCTTAATTTTCCCGGTATTCGTCTCGTCTCGCGCCATTTGCCGGGCAAAGTAAGCGGAGAATTAATCGGGGCTTAATTACCAGGTTAGGCGGGTACTTGTTGCAGTAAAGCGAAGGCGTCTAGTGTACGAGGCGTGTTAGGGTGCCGTAGCGTAATAAGATTCCCTTTAATGGCATTACACGCCTCATTGGGACTTGCCAAGTCCGAAGTTCCCGCGACTTTACGCTGTGTTTGACTTAACCGGAAGTTACCGGCTCCCCGGCCGACCGCCGCGCGAACGAACTCGAGCAGCCAAGAGGGTTTAAGTCTCTCGGCGGATTACGAATTGCCGGGGCGAGCGATGTCTCTCGGAACGGAACCCCCGGTGGCCGAAAAATCCCGGGGCGGTCCGCGCCGCGCGTACAAATTTTCGGCGAGCGCAGAAACGCGGAGAAATCGCTCTCGGCCGCGGAATTTCGTCGGCGATCGTTTTAAATAAATTGCAATTCAATTTCCCCGGTGTCCCGGAGCCGCGGCGGCTCGGCTTTTTTCCCCTCCCCCCCTCTGGATCACAACTCGGCGGCGATCTCGGTGCCTAAAGCCTCCGCTATGACGCGCATTCCATGAAGATAAACCTCTCGGTTTGGTCGCGATGATCCATTAACGATGTTCCTCCGGCGTGTTTGCGCCTAATGCGGCGGTGGCTCGCCGCGGAAATCGTATTTGGACAATTGCGCGAAAAAGCATGTCAGCGCGCTGATTAATTACGCCATCGGGGCACCGGGTGGAGAGGCAGCAGGCGTAAGAAAGGCATGTCGCCGGCCGGCCGGCAATTAATTAAAGCGTCACTTGAATTTACAACGACGCCGGGGCGAGCGGCCACCAACGAAGCACCGATCAAAGCTTCATCTCGGCATTACGATCTGGCAGGCGGCTGTCGACAGGCGCGAAGAAGCCGCGCACCGCGTCGACTCGCGTTCGTTTTGCCCGGCAAAAACCAATCGGATGGAAATCCAGGTGTTGGGACTCCTCTGTCCGAGACGGTCTCCTGACCCATGGGGCTGCTGCTGCTGCTGCTGCTGCTGGCCGCTGCGAGCGGCGACGGCGTGACCATTCGGTCCGGGAAACGACCTCGGGGTCCGAGGCGGTCCCTATCCGGATTCGGCGAGCGTTCCTTAAACTCTCCGTAGGAAGTCCCCGGCAAGAAACCTTCAACACACATTTAATAGCTTAATTTATAATTCTCGCCGCAAGAAGAAGAAACCCCGGGCGAAAGGGGGGTGGGCCGGGGGCCGGGGACGGCAGCGGGGTAAAAAGGTAAAAAGAGAAGGAGAAGGAGCCGCGGATAAAGTTAGACGGCCCGTGGGCAAGAAGAACGCGGCCGAAGCGGGAGGACGGATCGAAAGAAGCGCGAGGCAGAGGAACACAGGGGTTACCGAGAAAAACGGATCGCGGGAGAGAGCGAGAGGGAGAGAGACGGATACGGAGATTGTGCGTCTAAGAAGAAGAAGAAGCCGGTGGAAAGAAGATAAAACGGAAGGAATGCCGACGCCGCCGCCGCGTCGCTCTGCCACTGCGTGCGTGCGCGCGCGCGCGCCCGCGAGCGAGCGAGCGAACGGAGGGCGATCGAGCGAGCACGAAGCACCGATGGAAACTGTTCGACAATGCGGTGCGACGATCATGGGACCTTTATATGGAGCGTCGTCCCCGTGGGTGGTCCCCCGCAGGACGTCTTGCCAGGCGTCATCCCGGATTCATCGGGACGATCGGCGCGTTGAGAACCACCGATCGCTAACCTAGAAGGTAGCGGAGAGTGAGATCGAGCCGGGACGCGCACTGAATCACTCATCGTGCTTAGATGTCGACGGCTGTTGTCGTTCGGTCGTCTCGTTCGGTCGTCGTTCACCGTACCGAGAGAGGCTCTCTCTCCGGCCGGAGAGGCGAGCTATTAACTCGCGAGCACTGGTACCTCATAGCATTCTACAAGGCTACATTATTTACTACACCGCTACTTGTCCGAGGAAAGTTATTACGGAGCGAACTCTGCCCGGCGAACGCTCGGCGACGGTGTCCACTTTAATTCAAGCCGATTTTTACCAACCGGAATCTCGGCACCGTTAATCGGTGCGTCCGCGAAGCATTCTTCGACGGACGGTCTCTGCTCGCGCCACGGGGAAACGTTTCTTAACGCTTCCACGACCGCGCAAGAAACCTCGAAAATTTCTTGCAATTTAACCGTTTGCGTACCGCGAGCCACTTTCGCGCTCTTCAGATTTTGCGTTGAGGAAAGCCAGGGCATTTGGCCGAAACAGACGACTTACGGCTCGCCCGAAATTTGTCGAAACGCGCTCGGTCTTTCGGACGCGTGTGTACGTCGCGCGTCGCATCGCTGTCAGTAATGCAATTTGCATTTTGTTGTTACCTGTTCTAAATTAATAGTATATATAGTTTCATTCGTAACGTTTCATTTTATGTTTTACGGCTTTTTTCGACGCATAATCGAAGGAGCGCTGTTGCGCTCTTCGGCTTTTTTCGACACATAATCGAAGGAGCGCTATTGCGCTCTTCGGCGCTTTTCGATCCTGTCTTTTTAGAACCATCTGGTACGCGAACGGTTAAAGTATTTCATTCAATTAAACAAAAATTACCGAAGCTAACTTATATGGCATCGATTACATCTTCGACATACCTTGTACCTCTTGCAAATCTTAATCAAATTAAGCGGTCATTTTTAATTAGACGTGGAAGATTTCACCGATCGGTCATCGATCGATCGAATTTAAAACGGGGAGATCTCCCCATTTCCTGTATTTCGAAGTTATCCAACGACCCGGAAAAATGCAGCGACTTATTGCACTTGGTTGCAGATCGTCGTAGCAATCTCGATTATTCAATATATACAGTCATTCATCCATTGCTTCTACAGAATAGTACGCTTGTGTAGATAATGTAGATAATAATTATTATAGGTTCTGATTCACAACTGTCTCTAACGTCACAATTTTTTCATCTCTCAATATTTCTCATTATGTGAGCGGTTTATTTTGAAAGTGGCATAAGTCACTTTACCGTAATGAAAAGTGGTGATTTTTTCATGTTTATACGAAATTATTTATACCGAGAAAAATATCCAGTATCCTGAGATAACAAATACAAGTAAATCTTCTCGAAAGTTAGCATCCATATTTTCAAACGTGTTGAAACGCAAATCCTTAAATATATCGATTTAAAAACAAAGTGACTTATGCCACTTTCAAAATAAACGGCTCATATATACGCTTATAATGCGAATGGGCTAACTTCGGTCCATCCAAATTGCACCTGGAAAACGATTTTCCACGAAGATCGTCGGTCCACCGATCACCGTTTCGCAAATAAACGATCGAGAGTCCCTTACATTTCCACGAAAGAGCGTTTCCCATAATTTTTCCTCTCGAATAGTGACAGCCATTTCAACCACCCCTTGTACACCTGTTTACCTACCTGTAACGACGATAAAGTGGCCACGATACTCCGAAATCCCGGCCGTAAATCAATACGAGCTAGAAAATAACTTCGCAATAATTCACGGGTGCGCGGGAATCCCAACGAAAGGCCATTGCGTTGCCGGTGAGAAATTAAAATAAATCAAACTTATCTGTTGCTCTGGCCACTTGCCGGTGTTGATCTGGTACGTGCACGGTTTCTACGTGGAGCTGTGCCCGGTTCACACGTAGCCACGTGTACACGTAAGAGGTTAAACAGCGCGCGATAGAGCAACGCCGAAGTAAAGAAATATTGGGTTGGCAACTAAGTAATTGCCGATTTCAGTTATAGATGTCTCTCGCTCCCATTTTTATGATATCCGTAAATGTTATATTATAAAATTATTATTATTATTATTGTTATTTTTTATTATCCGTGAATGTTGGCAACTGGACAAATTGAATGCAGCGGTCAAGGAAAAGCGAGCAGAATTGGTCGATCGTAAAGGTGTCATTTTCCAGCAGGACAATGCTAGGCCGCACACGTCTTTGTCCACTCGGCAAAAATTGATGGATATTGGTTGGGAATCGATGTTACACCCACCATATAGCCCTGATCTCGCGCCATCGGATTGCCACTTATTTCGATCCCTGGACAACTCCCTTCGTGGTAAAACTTTGAATGACGATGACGCTGTAAAATCTCACTTGACTCAGTTTTTGGCCGAAAAGGATCAGACTTTCTGCGAGCGTGGAATTTTCAAGTTGTCAGAGAGATGGCAAAAGGTCATCGAACAAAATGGAAAATACATTACAGATTAAACTTCGTTCCAAGTAAAAGAATTTTTTATTTCATTGAACAAATCGGCAATTACTTAGTTGCCAACCCAATATATCCTTGACTATCTGTCGCGGCTGTCCCATCGTTATTAAATAACGGGCCGCTTCATTTTCTTCGTACACAATTGCTGGATTTCGATGGTCAGCGTTTTCGAAATGAGACTTTGCGCCGCTCGGCTCGTGGAATCTCATCGGCTTCCCTCGACGGAGCCGTGATTTCTATGAGAAAGGGAAAACGGGTCATTGCCGTTAGAATTTTAACTTGGTCGACTTTGATCGTTCGATCGATCGCGAAATGAACAAAATAATTCCTTGACGCTAAATGTACCGAGGTCTAAAAGTGACTGATACGTTGCCTCGTCAGAATTACAAGATCGAACTTATTGAAATTTTTTCCAAGTTTTACAACAGTTTAGCGTTAGTTTATTAACAGTTTTACAACAATGAGTGCCTGGATAAAGAAATAGATGCGACAATTTCTAACGGAATCAGCTTTGCGACTTCGACGATTATGAAATAAAATATGTGAAACCGGTCGTTCGACCGACGCTAATAGGTTTAACGTTAATTAATGTTTTATACTCGAAAATTGATTAAGCTTGAGCTACACTTTGGAAAACGAGAAGTTAATACTTGAAACGTAGACGGATCTAATCGGGGCTTTTCGATAACTTTTTTTATTGTTGTAACAATTTCGTTCGTAAAACAAATTGTCCGAAGTAATACGATACTCGTTACAAAATTGTTGACCCTCTATTTGATATAATACAATCGTTGGAAAGTTTATTAGACAGACTTCTGATATACTTTTGTAAGAAGCAGTGCAATACACCGATTCGCTTAAAATTCTGATTCTGCGATGGAAAACGAATAAAATCTTAATAAATGTCCTGTCGTTTTTTCCAGGATTAACAAATGTTCAGAAATTACAGTAATGTTTCCCTAATTGATGCTCAGACTGTCCACAAAAATGGTCAATTTGGGATGTGGAGCCTTGCGAATTCGAGCTTTACGACTCGTTTTTATAGTTACCGATTTTCAACAATTATAAAAACGAGCTGCAAGGCTCGAATAATCTCTTCCCAAATTGTCCATTTTTGTGTGCAATCGTGAGCTTCGATTAGGGAGAATTTCCTGTGCTATCAGTATATTTTCGTAGCATATTTTATTCTACATAAAGATTTCATTATAATTACAGTAAATTCTCTCTGTCTGTCTCTCAGCTTGTAAACATACGAACAGTTTGAGAATAATCGTATCTTTTCTTTCCAAATTATCCATTTTTGTGTACAATCGTGAGCTTCGATTAGGGAGAATTTTCTGCGCTATCGGTATATTTTCGTGGTAAATTAAAAAGACTGCAGCCCGATCGCGGATCAAGGTTCCATCTCGAAAGCTCGATCGGTGCTAAGACGCTTCATACTCCGAGCAAGACTTATGTCTGATGGTATAGTAAATTCAGTCGTCTCTCCTCTCTCCCTCCTTGCTTTTCGTGAATAAATACGGTTAGTGGCCAGCCAAGGCCCTTTAGATCCCTTTGACCGTAGGGGCACTGTGCAAGGGTGGTGGTAACTGGTAAGTGCCTGGGGCGACCATCTGTGCCCTTCTGCGCCTATGCTGCCACGTGGATCGCGCTATGGTTTATGCGGCATTTGTTGCAGCTATGTGCATGTATTATCGTTAATGTTCCGGGTAAGCCGAAGTAAGGCAACGCCTCCAGGAGCGAGTCGTAGAAGCCGGTATAAGGAAACGGTACGTGTCGATCGAACCAAGAGGAACATGTTTTTCCAAATTTACTTTTTTCCCATTTATTAGTTTATTTATTTTACGCGATCGTTGAACCACCGAAACATTCCACGAAATCGAAGCGATTAATCGCGTTTCCGGTCTCTGCATTATTTTAAAAAAGCCGCGTACGTTGTCCAACATTGAATATTTAAAAATTAAATGATCTATTTATACATATAGAAAGTTAGGTTAGAGATTTTGCAGCTACGTTGATTAATGCTTATTTGTCACTGAGAAATTCCTACGTGAGACATATAATTTATATTTATAATATAATAATATATAATATAATAATATAAACATAAATAATATAATAATAATATAATAATTAATATTATTTATTTTATTGTTTAGCAGCCTTTACTAAAATATTCAAATAACAGAAGAATGGATTTTCATTTCTATTTTAAAGACACGAATAACATTAATATTTGGTACATCGTGTTTCAAATTTTCACAACGAGTCTGACACGATAGTTTAGAGCAAAGGGTTAAGAAAACAAAACAAAAGGAATTAATGTCGCCACAAATACAGAGTTCGGATTTGTAAGGGTTAAAGGAATGATAAATTTTATTTCTCCATATATTTTCAATTTTATTAAATTAATTACCGAGATTCTGTGAAATTCCTTGGAAAGATTGATCAGCAGTTGATGCATTAATAAGCTAATTAATCACTATGCTGTATCTGAAAAAGTTTACCAATTTCCTTTCAAACGATAATCTCAGTAGAGGTTATTTAAGTCATATAAAAATCCATCTATCATAAATTTTGTATACGTTTCCCGTTTTTTTTATCGATCACCCTTGGTGCAGTTTTTTTCGGCAAGTCGCTCTAGAATTGTTCTAAAACGTGCGAAATTTCTGAATACGTTTCACAAACATTTCAATCTAAATCGTAGGAGAAGCATTTTTGTTGTAAACTGTAAAAATATCATTTCCTTACGATTGAAAACTCGCGACTGAAAATTTCACAAAAAAAAAAGAAAAAAACAAATTCTCGACGATTTATCTCGAAATTTTTGGAGAACCGTAACGAGTTAACCCCATCGTTGCGATCGGGGCCGGCGATCGCGTGGATTAACGTCATCGTATCGCGATCATCTTGAACAAAAGTCGCCGCTTACGATACTATATCTCTCGCCCTTTATCATTGCGCCATCGCGCACTAAATTACACGGACACCGATCGTGACTAATTAACCATCCTTTCGGGCGATACCGATCGAGCAGCTCTCGGTACAAGAGAAAACAATAGCCGGTACGAAGAATCGCGACGATCGCGGTGACCGATAATCGCGCGAGCCCAGGCCGTTACGATAATTTCGCAACGCTCGTTACCACGATAATCGGTTACGCTCCTCTCTTATTTTATTATCGGGAATTGCCTCTCCATGACTAATTCGTGGCGCGTAGATACACGGGCGAGCGCGCGCGCGCGCGCTCGTCCGCACGCATACACGCACACGAGCAAAGCCGTGCTCGTCTGGTGGCGATAGCGGCATACGCGATGAACGACGTGTGCGAGAGAGGCGTATACCGTATACCCTGTGTATTAAGTTACGCCGCTACAGTTTGGTAACGCTGGGATCGTTGAGTCACCCCCTGCCGGGACTGTCGGGACACCTCCCCCAATCGGTGGCATTTTTTTTTTTCGTTGCCACCATTACAACCGCCCCCGAAAAAGAAAAAAAAAAGATCAAATTTATACCGCACTTTGCCAACCGGCTTGCGAACAATGCGCCGAGAAGAAATACCTTGGGAAAAAATTGGTATTGATACAGCAATGTCTCCCTAATTGACGCCCAGCGACTATTTCAGTGGCGAGATTTCAATCGTAACGCGACCTGTATACGCGTCATAAGGAAATGATATTTTTACATTTTACAACAAAAATGCTTCACCTACGATTTAGATTGAAATGTTTGTGAAACGTATTCAGAAGTTTCGCACGTTTTAGAACAATTCTAGAACAACTTGCCGAAAGAAACCGCACCAAGGGTGATCGATAAAAAAAGAAGAAAACGTATACAAAATTTATGGTAGATGGATTTTTAAATAGATCGACGCAGCTAAATAAACGGTTAACAACCTCTACTGAGATTATCATCTGAAAGGAAATAGGTAAACTTTTTTCTCAGATACAGCATAGTCATTGATCGCGCACAAAAATGGACAATTTGGGAAGAGGAGATACGATTATTCGAGCCTCGCGGTTTCTTTTTGCAGTTATAAATTGTCCACAATTATAAAAGCGAGCCGCAAGGCTCGGATAATCGTATCTCCCCTTTCCAAATTGTCCAATTTAGTGGACTATATGAGCGTCAGTAAGGGAGACATTACTGTGTTTAGCGAACAGACGCATCGTCGAATAATATTTATGTTAACCCCTTGAGCACAATCGACGACCGAGACTCGTCGTGCACGTGTCTTGCCCGAGTTACGAGCCTAACTCGTCGTTCAATCAGATCCGTTCCAAACGCAATCATTTTTTCAAATAAAACTGTAGGTTAACCCTTCGCATTCGAATGGCGACTCTGCGGCGCCACGAAAAATTGGTATACTATTTCTCAAAATCATTCTAAGAGCATCAAACTCGTTTATATTTAAAAGAAGCTATTAAAATTCCATTGTACTTGCCAATAGGCTCAATTTATTATTAATAATATTATATAAAAATAAATTATATAAAATTATGTAATAAATAAATAACCCGCAATAAATTATATAAAATTATACAATAAATAAATAACCCGCAATAAATTATATAAAATTATATAATAAATAAATAACCCGCAATAAATTATATAAAATTATATAATAAATAAATAACCCGCAATAAATTGTATAAAATAGAAATACTGTAGATCAGAAATCATGTTTCGGATTTCGAATTCAAATAGCTTCGACTGCAAAGGCTTAATTTTAAAGGGTTAATTTTATTTTCTCGCGAAAGGGCGAAATTGTTTTCGAACGACCCGATACAATGTGAATCTCTGATATCGGAACGAAACAATCGACACTCGTCCATGAACATTACGAGTCGTCGAAGATGCATCTCGCAGCAATACAGTAATGTCTCCCTAATTGACGCTCGGATTGTACACAAAAATTGACAATTTGGGAAGAGGAGACACGATTGATCGAGTCTTGCGGCTCGTTTTTATAGTGGCAGATTAATTGAGTCTCGTGATTCATACAACGGTTTGATAATATACTTTGATAAAAACTTTGATAAACTTTGATAATATAAAAATTATCTTAGAATGTGATACAACAATTTTAGTGGTGCCTCGGAGTCACCACTCGAGTGCAAAGGGTTGATAATAGCCAATGGTTCGTGTATTTAATTTCTACAGCAAGAAATCTTGCAGAAGACAGAAATTGTTTATTTTAATTACAAAATAATCGGCGAAACCGGGAATTTTCGCAAAGCTTCGCAATTTACCCGTCAAAACGAATGCACAGCAAGTACAGCAAACGTAGCAAATTGTCATCGCTGAATTGCGAATTTTTAAGCAAAATAAAAATTGTCTGCATCAATTACAAAGAATAGAAACCAAGTACGGTAAATTCTCCCCAATGTTCCCTCAGCTTGTAAACAAAAATGGACAATTTGCGAAGAGAAGATGCGACTATTCGAGCCTCATTTCTATAGTTGCTGATTGTCAACAATTATAAAAACGAGATGCAAAACTCGAACAATCGTACCTCCTTCTCCCAAATCGTCCAGTTTTCTTTCCAAGCTAATCGTCGATTAGGGTGAATTTACTGTACGCTCCGAGCAGAAATATTTGTTTAAATATCGGAAAATGATTCACCGTGCTCGGACAAACGGACCGCCGAAGATACCCGGTGTCGAACAATGTCGGCATCGAATGAACATACGACTGCACCCTACTTCCACGGGTGCGCGGTTCCCTGAACCCCAAATTGCCAATTTTATCGATAATACGAATCTAGTAATTCGATAGAGAGATATAATGCAAATTCAGTTAATTGTTCCTTCAAAAGGAGGAGGCGGCTTCGAAAGGGAGTCGGCACCAGCACGCTTTCTGCCCTTTTGTTAGCCGCAGGACGGCCCGGGGGGAGGGGTGGCGTGAACGGTGTTAGATATCTTCCTGCAAGATTGAGTTTCCTTCTGCATGTGTTATCGATGAACGGAGGACACGACCGACATCGGGACAGACCGTACGACTGGCTCGAACAGATGGCGCGGATCTATTTTCCGTTTCGTAGAACATCGCGAACCGATGTTTTACGCGTTTTGTCCAGCGAAAAAACGCCGGCCGCTGTCCGAACTCAGATTCGAATTCGGGACTCGTCGCCGAGTTTTAATTCGTCGTACTTGTCGCCGGCGAACCAATCGGAGCGATGACAGCACAGCAGGAAAATTGCGAACAGAATTCATTTCGCGCAACATATCCTATGCTGCAATCATCGCTTACCCTGACCAACATATTCTACGTTCGATCGGTTATCTAAACGCGACGCAGCGAACTCTTCTTTGGCGTGCGCGCAAGCGACAACGAGACCTTATTTCGTTATTAGACCGCGGATCTTCGTCTATCTACGGCGTCCGCAAGCTTGTGAAATCGGAGGAAATGTGCATCTTTCGAAGGCTATGTGTTTGTCGCAAGAAATCTTGTCCATGCGGTGAATTTGTCCCTTTTGTTTCGCGAAACAACGATGGAACGTGCGAATTTGCGCGATAATTCGTTATTTGCTCGTTATTAAAATGTTATTTTGTTAAAAGGTCGATGAAATTTCAATTTTTACTCAACTTCATTTTGAGTTGTAAAAATATAGATGGAACGTGATATCAATTATTGTTAATGCACCCGATTTCCTGTAGCATTAGAGGAAATGTGCATGTTTCGAAGGCTATGTTTGTCGCAAGAAATCTTGTCCATGAGATGAATCTGTCCCTTTGTCTCGCGAAACAACGATGGAACGTGCGAATTTGCAGGATAATTCGTTATTTACCCGTTATTAAAATATTATTTTATTAAAAGGTCGATGAAATTTCAATTTTTGCTCAACACTCGGTGAAAAAATTCTTTAGAATTTGCCTAGAATGATTCATATAGTTATAACGAATTTTTCTTATAAATTTGAGTTGTGAACAGTATAAGGAACATAACATCAATTATTGTTAATGCACCCGATTTCCTGTAGCGTGTAAATTTACAGAGCCCATGGATGCGGAAAAGTCAGCAGTCTGAAGAAGCCATTTCGATTTCGATAAATCGGATAGCATTTATTGATTTCATTTCGCTATCATGGATACAGTATAAGGATTGATTGTAAACAGTATAAGGAACATAACATCAATTATTGTTAATGCGCCCGATTTCCTGTAGTGTGTAAATTTACAGAGCTCATGGTTGCAAAAGAAGCCATTTCGATTTCGATAAATCGGATAGCATTCGTATTTATTGATTTCATTTCGATATCATAGATATCAAAAGTATCGAGTACTCGCTCGACTTCAATAAATTCGCACAAAAGGTCTTCTACGTCATCAACGAACCTACTAGCACGTGCCTTCTTATTCGAACGAATTCATCATCGAATAAATCCTTATTCGGATCGATTACTATCTAGATAAATTTGTATTCGATCGAATATTCATACGGTACTGTCGAATAAAATTTGATTCGTTAATCTCTGTCTGTTGCCCGTCGTCGTTCGAATAAAAATGTTGCCGAGCTTCGGTGGGAGAACCTTATTTCTCGCAGGGGAGGGGTTAAAAAAAAAGCCCCGGAAAAACAACGATTCGGTCGGCGAATACGTTGCGATAAAATTCGATCGGCAGCGACGCGTGAAACCGTGCCTGTTCATCTTCCCTGAACCAGAGCCAGATCGTATCCCCTAATTTTTTAAACGGCCATTTAAAGGGTTGCCGTCCTAATTAGCATGCTAATCGGAAAACCGGCGAAAGTTTCGAGCGTTGAGACCCCGGGACAGCAATAGTCCTGTTAAAAAACAGCGGCGAGAACGGGCAGAGCCGCGGCGCGACGCGACGCGCCGCGACGCTCTTCGTTGGCTCGTGGCGTCGTGTGTACCCTCGCGATTGTTCGGAATAGATAAGAAGATAATTGCGCGCTACCACTCATTCTCGCCACACCCGAGCAAACGAACATGCAGCTCGCGTGACGGCCGCACTTCCACACACCTTTCCTATCCGCTTCTGATATCAGCGTGATACACGCGTCCGCGGAGATACGACGGAACCATAAAATTGGAATTAACGACAAGATGTCACCGGCGACGAACCAGTGCGCTCGGAACTGAAATCGCGTAATAGGGTCGCGTAATAAGGTCGGTCGCGTTTCGTCGCGCAGAAATTGGGCGCCGCGGTCGCTTCTTTAGAAAAACTTGCTCGATTTAATTCGATTCTCTTTTTTTCTTGCTCGATATGGTGGTCCACCGAAACGCGTCTATGCTAGACTGAAATTTATCTAATTGAATTTTCTTGGTCTTTCCCGATGGAATTCGCGCGGTGTACGATTACAGTGATGTCTCTCTAATCGACGCCCAGATTGCGCACGAAAATGGACAATTTGGGAAGAGGAGGAACGATTGTTCGAGCCTCGCGGCTCGATTTTACAGTTACCGATTGTCAATAACTATAAAAACGAGACGCAAGGCTCGAATAATGGTTTCTCTTCTTCTCAAATTCTCGACTTTTCTGCGCAATCTGAGCGCGAATTAGGGAGAAATTACTGTACAGTGATGTCTCTCTAATTGACGCTCAGATTGTCTATAAAAATGGACAATTTGAGAAGAAGAGAAACTATTATTCGAGCCTCGCGGATCGATTTTATAGTTACCGATTATCAATAACTATAAAATCAAGACGCAAGGCTCGAATAATAGTTTCTCTTCTTCTCAAATTGTCGATTTTTGTACGCAATCTAAGCGCGAATTAGTGAGTCTCTCTAATTGACGCCCAGTTTGCGCATAAAAATGGACAATTTGGGGAGAGGAAGCTACGATTATTCGAGCCTCGCGGTTTATTTTTATAGTTATAAATTGCCCACGATTATAAAAACGAGCCGCAAAGCTCGAATAATCGTATCTCCTTTTCCAAAATTATCCATTTTAGTGGACAATCGGAGCGTCAGTAAGGGAGACATTACTATAAATATAAACTAAAATACAAGTAATGTCGACGATATATCGATAACTAGTCGATAAACATTACGTTATATCTAAATTGCGAATTTTATGCATTTAGGACAAAAATGAACGGGGAAAATATCAAATTGTAAAGACATTAGAATTTATGAAAGCGCCTACATTTTCCTCAATTTATTTAGCATTATTGACAAAGGAAATACATTTCTGTTTAATTTACGTTTAGTGAAATTGAAAATTGAAAATGATAATAAGAGTGTAATTATTTTATTGTGACGAATTAAGGAATGGCTCTTTAGACAGGCAATGTACATATCGATCCATCTATTTTAATAACTTTGTGCGCATTTTCAATCAATTACTCGCGTTGAAGAATGCAGCAGATAGAAGAACAGATTCCACGCGCAAGTATTATAATTTATTAGCGTATCGCGCGATTGACCTATTGATCTAACTGCTAATAAAAAGCACCTGGTTGTTCGTTTTAAAATATCTTATTTAACGAAGCCGATTGCCAAACCTCTGAAACAGTCTCTTCGTTACGACGCGTACGAATTACATATAAATTTCTCATTTCACCGTTTCTTCGCGCACAGATATGCAATATTGTCGCGCGACATTTAAATTTCCGACGTATTTTGTTCCACGCGGCAGGGGTATAATTGTACGACGGAAATTGGATTATAAGCAAAAATTGAAATTCGTTTTCTAGCCGGTCGGCGGTGTATTAAATTTAGACGTTTAAATCGCAATTTCGTTCGGCGACACCAGAACCAGTACCTATCGAAAATCGTTTCGAGAGAACTCGGATCATTCGATTCCGTATCACGTTAGCTATGGCGCAAATCTAATAGAGTGCCTGCAGCATCAAATGTCACTACTAGTTGTAGAGGGGTCGCAGTATTGTAGTTTTTGATTGGCTAATCCACCCTAATCTAATCGAACGTTCCCCGACATTGTAGCCGTTAGAGCTGTCCTGCAGTGTCGTTTCAACCAATCAGTATTCAATTACGAAGTACAATCTTACCGTCACTCGGTTTACGACTGTTCAACATTCGACACCGAAAGTTACAACATTTAATTGCTCCGCACAATATGCGCGCGATATAAAAGGCAGAATATAAAAATAATTCTGTTATATCCTTAGGTTCCTCTTGAAAGTTCTGTTAATACCGTTGTAAATTGAAAGCTCATTTTATTAAAGATAATTCTAAATGCATTTTAAAAGTATGGAAATTGTTGCTAGTTTCTACGTAACAAGGTTAATACGATTTTCAATGACTATTAAAATAGAAGAGAAAAATATTCTAATATTAATAATATATAATATAAAATATATAAAATATAAAATATAAAATATTATAATATTAATAACATAATAAAATAGAAGAAAATATTCTCCCAAATAGCAATTCCCAAAGAAATGATTGAATCAATTTACTTTTTATCACAAATGCCTTTAAAGATCAGTAAAGAAATGTCCAAAAAATTAAGATTTTTGTCCTTACTAAAGAAAGCATAAAATCTCGAATAAATTAAAAACATTTATTATCAGTCACTATGAATCGAGTAATCGATATTAGCATAAAAACCCGCTATCGAATCATCGCTGTTGAACAATTTGCTAAAAAGCTTTTAACTATAAATTTCAAGTGTAATAATTTTTAAAAAGCTATTAAATAGCAGATAAGCAACGTGTTATTACATCGCTGACAAAAGAGACACGTACTTGCAAAAGAGATGATAAGGGATTGCGTGCTGCGGATGCTCGGGTTACGCAACGTGCACGTAGATACGGATCCATTAGATTGCACTCGGAGTTTAGGAAATTTTAATCGAGCGTACTGCAGTCAATCAGTCAGCCGCGACAGCAAGGTGCATCGATGTTTCGAAGATCGAAAAAAATGTTGCATTGCGCGAAACCGGTTTTCTATTGCAAAGACAGCGACGGCCGCTCGAATGTGCTTAAGGATTATTCCAAGTTTGATGATATCAAATCGTCCTCGGCGTTCTCCGCATTGAATTATTCCAAGTCCCGTTTGCT
The DNA here is from genome assembly GCF_051020955.1 of Megalopta genalis. Classification (NCBI taxonomy): domain Eukaryota; kingdom Metazoa; phylum Arthropoda; class Insecta; order Hymenoptera; family Halictidae; genus Megalopta; species Megalopta genalis. The sequence continues at coordinate 1,111,964 of NC_135019.1, read as the reverse complement.
GAACTGGTCCCTATGGAATGCGTCGTTCCAATTTTTTTACACCGGCCGGAACGCGGCCCTCTCTCTCTCTCGGTATTATTTTCAAAAACGAAGCTACCCGCGAAGAATGGAAGTCGCTTCCGACAACGGAATCAATGTTTTCCTCGAAATCAGGTTTCGACGTGCGAAAAATTAATCCTACTCGCGATTCGAGTGCAGCTTCGTTGCATTTTACCTCGACGAAAAAACACGGATACCGAGAGAGAGAGAGAGAGAGAGATCGTTTGAAATTCGAACATTTAACGCGTTCGTTTTGTTTGGCATGCGGATCTCTGCGCATTCGTAACGAAAACGAATGTTCGAGCCACAAAACTGTAAGTCAAAGTGTTACAGTAAATTCTCCCCAATTGACGCTTAGATTGTACACGAAAATGGACAATTTGGGGAAGAGGAGATACGATTGTTCAACGACTGTGAAAATGTATAACTCTAAATTAGATCAACTCGAGAGTATTCTTGCATTATTTTGGACTTGGCTCGATCTCGATCAGGACTTTGATTTTATAATGTACGACAACTGGTGGAAACAATAGCCGATCCGTCGACATCGTTCATTTTAGCCGACTTCGAGTAACGGAGCGACAAGTGGAATTACTTTTCCAACTAATCGGACTTGAATCTTCGCCCCGACCCAATAATCTATCAGGCGTATTTTTAAACAGCGTTTCTGAATCAGTTGATAATACCGTTCGCAACATTCGCGACATAGAACCGGACGATAATTCTGCGCAATTCCGGGGATTCTGCCGGTAGAAAGAGAATGGGAGTTAGTTTATCGAGCCGAGATGCTGCAACGGGTGCGAATATAGACATCCAATACACCCTAAGACCAAGATATCCGAGCACGATGGTGCACGCGGGGGTGCATACATTGTGTTGAGCCACCCTTCCCTTGGATGACGCCCCAGTAACATCCCCCGACCCCACCGAAGGCAATAATACCGTGTTCTAGTGGGCTACTACGACGGCTTATTATTTTCCTACGGCTCATCGAGCCCAGTGTGCTCGCTATCAATTACAGGACATTCCGCGCCGAGACCCCTTCAGAGGACTTGGACGGATCAGCCTAACCGGAATCCCATCTGGTAAACTTTTACGTCATGCCCATTTAGACACCGCACCGCCGGCCGCAGGATCAAAGCGCCTAATCGTTGGGTGCGGAGAGTCGGCTACGTTTACGGTTTAACGTCTTAAAAGTCACACTCGATCTCGGAATACATTTTCTGTATCCCTTGTTAACCCTTCTACGTAAAGTTTGTCTATCCGAATCGTGTTCTATCGCGAATGCGTAGAATAAGATTCATACTAAACTGGTTATTGCTAGGAATATCCATCGCGAGGCGAAGTTCGGCGAGGAGTTAATAATTTTTCCAGAAAGGAAAGTAATTTATCTCTCTCTCTCTCTCTCTCTCTCTTTATATATATATATAATTTATATTTATTTAGGAAAGTTTTGTATACAACATAATTCACATTTGATAAAAATGTAGAAAGTCGTGTGTATTAAAATTATATCGTGGAAGTCTAAAACGTGATTCAACATTTCCACAATTATCTTCTTCTACTATCGCGAAGACAAAATTGTCTAATAATATCTAATAATCGTACAAAACGTTCTGTGACAATTTTCCACCCTTAGCTTCTGATTACCAGAGCGAGTAGTAGTTCTGAAATTCTTTCTCTATATATATAGAAAAACTTAAATAATTCTTTTTAAAACATACGTTGCTTTTTAATAGAATTATGGCCAACAGATGTTTTAAATAACCAACATATGCTTTCAGAAAAATTATTTAAGCTTTTATATATGAATATATATAGCAATAAAATCATAAATGAGTCAAATTGTCTCGCTCCGGCAATCTATTATTAAATCGACTAATTGCTTTTCAAATACATCAAATTGAAACGCAATCGTACATGCAAACACAAAATTCCACTTTGTAGAATCAGTGAATTTCGAGGAGCAGATAAAACATAATATTAACACGAATTTCACGATGTCGACCAATTGTTCATTTTCAAAATGCAATAACTATTGGGTTGGCAACTAAGTAATTGCCGATTTCAGTTATAGATGTCTCTCATTATAAAATTGTTGTTATTATTATTATTATTATTATTATTATTATGTTATTTTTTATTATCCGTGAATGTTAGCAACTGGACAAATTGAATGCAGCGGTCAAGGAAAAGCGACCAGAATTGGTCAATCGTAAAGGTGTCATTTTCCAGCAGGACAATGCTAGGCCGCACACGTCTTTGTCCACTCGGCAAAAATTGATGGATATTGGTTGGGAATCGATGTTACACCCACCATATAGCTCTGATCTCGCGCCATCGGATTACCACTTATTTCGATCCCTGGACAACTCCGTTCGTGGTAAAACTTTTAACGACGATGACGCTGTAAAATCTCGCTTAACTCAGTTTTTGGCCGAAAAGGATCAGACTTTCTACGAGCGTGGAATTTTCAAGTTGTCAGAGAGACGGCAAAAGGTCATCGAACAAAATGGAAAATACATTACAGATTAAACTTCGTTCCAAGTAAAAAAGAATTTTTTCTTTCATCGAACAAATCGGCAATTACTTAGTTGCCAACCCAATATAATATCGCAAGAAAAGATACGTTACAGAGACGGTCCACACGGTGGTTTACGCGAAGAAAATCAGCGAGCTGGTATCGATAGGTCGGACGTTGGCGTGGGCCGCGCTGCGACCATCGAAGTCTGGAAAGGAACATACATATATGTAAATCGAAATAACGTTACCCGTTGCTCTTGCGGCTATAGCAGGGTAGATAGGTAGACAACTGGATGGAGGAGGACAAACGGAAGGAAAAAGAGAGCGGAGACCCGGGAGCGGGAACCAGAATTCGAAATTCGAGAGGAGGGAGGGGGACAAAATGCATTTCACCCGCCACCCTTGTCGCCCAGGGCGACTACATGTCGCAACGCAAACGCAAACTCCTCCATGCTCGACATATGGCCGTTCTAGTTGCTCTCTTACCTACACTTTTCTATACCCGCGCCGCCAGCAGCCCTGTAACCCGAATAGACGAACTTCAGCCAATAATGCCCCTGTCCATCGCAACTATCTCTGCGGCTCGTTTGTACCGCGATTGCACATTCTTCACCCTTCTTCGTTCAAACATTTTTCCATATTGAGAAACACGATTGCCCTAAATGTATTCCGTTTCGGTTTGATCTATTGGTATTTTAGTATTTTAGTATTTGTCGATGTTATTTCGTTTTTTTAAGTCAATATTGGGTTACTCGAATTCTTCGACGCTGATTATTTAAAGAGAATGTATCTGTATTTATACAGGAAAAAAACTGAACTTGAGTTATTTATTATTGAGTAATATTATTGAGTATAATATTAATATATAAATATATATATTATAACTCAATAATATTATTGAGTAACATACGAGGTAAAGCTTTAGATTTTAGACCAATGCTTTAGGTACTTGCATACATTTTAAATATCTTAGCGGTATTTTTTGGTGTTTGAAGACATTGCGTCGAAGTACAAAAAATTCTCCCCAATTGTCCCTTATCCTGTAAAAAGAAAAATAGATAATTCAAGAAAAGGTGACACGATTATTCGAGCCTTGCGCTTCGTTTTTACAGTTGTCGACAAACGGCGCCTGTAAAAACGAGCCGCGAGGCTCGAAAAATCGCGTCTCCTCTTCCCAAATCGTCGATTTTCGTTTCCAAACCGAAGGACAATTGTGGAAGAATTTGCTGTACTTACGCCCGACAGTGTGTTACTCGGAGTTTCGCCGATTTTTCGTCGAGATCGAACGTAAGTGGTATCGATGAATATTGATTTCGTGTGGCGGCACGATCCGGATCACGGTGTGCACCAGTTTGTAAAGCGGGGAGCCTGCGTCCGCGGCTTGGCGCGGCGTGGCGCACGCTAAAAATAGAGGAAACTCTGTCGCGAATTTGTATGCTTATTGCGTGAAAGGTTAGTATGGTATCTTGCTCGACCAGATCCATCACATTTGACAAGATCTATCAAACCCGTTGCAGCTCAACGATATCATTAAGCGGTGTTCTGGATCTGTTTCGACGAAAGGGTCCCTCTCCGCCGGGCGTTTCTTTCGCGCAGGGAATTCTATCGCAGGAAAAGACGTGTCATATCACAAGGACGGTCTGTGTGTGGCCGAGCCACTGGACAGTGAGGTGAGCTCCGGCTCGCTAAGTTGTCACTCGCAGTCAGCGACTCCTTTTTGTCAGGCAGAAGGAAAGGAGCGACGGAGGAAAGCGGAGAGATAGAGAGTCCTGAGTATCCCGGGGTTCCCTCCCTTAGTCCCCCCAGGGATCTCCTGGCCCGTCAAGAACCGCGGATTTCCAGTTTTTCTTTAAGCTGCACGCAACCAGCTCTCGATCTAATAGCTTGCGTCGTCCTTCTCCCTTCGGTCCTCTCCGCTTCCAGCTCTCCTCTCCTTCCCTCCTCGGCCGTCGTCTTCCTCTTCGGCTCTCGCGCACTCCCTTCGCCCTTCTTTCCCGGCTCGCCCTTTCCGTCCTTCTCGCTCTTCCCCCCCTCGTCTTTTCTTCGCGTCCCTCCGCGTCCCTCTCCGTCCGTCGACAAGATGTTTGTACGAGAGGCTACGAGCAGAGGCCAGCTCCGAGAGAAGCCAGACTGAAAATCAACCTAATGAGGATAATTCCTGCATCGATTGCCGAGTCACAATGAATGGTACAAGCAGTACCTGTCTGACCAGAGCCGCGGCTTGTACGCCCGGCTTTCCGACCGACTGTCATCGGTAAATCATTCTTAATTAAACGATAGACGTTGAATTCGGAAGACCCGGATTGAGTTCGCTACGAGGCGTTCAACCGGCGCATGTTATCACGGTGGGCGATTCGGTGGCATCTGGCGGAGTGATCTGGCCTGCCTTTTGCGCCTGCCTGCCTGGCTGACTGCCTGCCTGCCAGCCTCTCTCATTGTCAACCGAGGAACTGGCCGAGGCAAAAGAAAACATCGGAAAAAAAACCGATTAACGCGGTTCGACGCCGATGGAATTCGTTGCGAGAGGGATACGGTCTTGAATATTCATTAATTGCCACGTTCGAATCAACCGGGGATAAACGAATCGAATCTCGCTACGCTCTGCATTTGTCTCATCGTCGATTTATCGTTTTCTCGTTCGACTCTTTTACACGGCGGTCCTTATATAACTTTCTTTAATTGCCACGTCATCGAGATCGAGCGAACACGGGAACAGAATTGAAATCGATTCGCATTGTGCTCGAAAAACGATGCAGCGACTCTCGTGTGACTCGTTCAATCGTAGGTAATACGAGCCGTTTGTTTTGAAAGTGGCGTAAGTCGCTTTACCGTAATGAAAAGCGGTGATTTTTTAAATGTTTATACGAAATTATTTATACCGAGAAAATATCGGTATCCTGAGATAACAAATACAAATAAATCTTCTCGAAAGTTAGCATCCATATTTTTAAACGTGTTGAAACGCAAACCCTTAAATAGATCGACTTAAAAACAAAGTGATTTATGCCACTTTCGAAGTAGAATGTTACGTTATTAAATTATAGTAACAATTCATTTCTGAGACGAATACGTACAATCCGTGGTCCAATAATAAACCACGTCTCGATCTGTTGAAAATTCGTCGTCGCAAAAGAAGAGAGAACAAACAGCTCGGGGCGTGTAGAAATCGTTTAAAAAATCGGGTGTCCCGTATTAGCGACGTTTAGGCCGAGTCAACCGGATAGTAGCATAGCAGTTCGTTTTCACGCGTGTCGTGAAAAGATTAGTCGAAATCTTCGGCTCGTCAACAGGGCACTCGGCTGGCATATTTCACCGTAGCCAGCCACATGAGGCCCGGGGCAGGCTTTGGTTCTTGTTCGGCGTCGGATACATAAAACATTTAACGACTAATTTCTCAGCAGGTCGTAAGTTTCGGTATAGACGTCTCGAGGCGAGTCCGGGTAGTCGGGCAGATTGCGGAAAACAGGGTCGTCGGCGAGGAAGGTTCCCGGTCGACGATAGGTTTTGACGGGTCGTGACAAATGCCCGTCGCCGGGACACGCATCGCGGCAGGCCGAGGAGCGAAGGAGGGTCAACGGGTCAGGCAAACGCCAGGCGCCCCACTCGTCCTCGTGATCTGGTTCTCGTTCTTTGCTCAAAAGACATTTCCTTTCGGGGGGCGAGCACGACGCTTGTTTCCTTTAGCGAGCCAAGCACTCCGCCTCTCTGTCCGGATCTCTCGGTGCCGTCGATGCCCTCCTCTCCCCCCTCGCTCCCCGCCGCCGCCGTCGTCCAGCCCACCATTTCGCTTTCTTCTTTCCTGTATCTCGAATTACAAATTATACCGGCAATTAACGACGAGTCCGGGGCTTGTAGGATCCTTCCTCGGCGAATGCGCGGCCGACGACGACGTATCCGCGATTAATACCGGTAGGTGCTCTCCCGGCCCGCGGCTCTCCATCTACGAGGAAACTTAGCTGCCGGCTTCGACGGAGTAACTGTGCGCGCGCGGGTTTTCAGGGGACACGATTTTTTCCTCTGGCAACGTTCTATACACACCACTATGGCAGTGCGTGTCCTTAACTGAGAGCCCGCGTTATGCCGAAGACGCGATGTGGCGCAATGCCTCGGACTCGCCGTTGGACAAGGTCCTTGCAACGGAGTATGTCACTACCGACGGATCACCGTTCGAAAAGGAAATCGACGATTATGTCCTGGAAATTACGATCCTGTAACAGCGGATGCCCAAGATTAAATGCTAGAAGCAGCAGCCGTTGGCAGGCGAGTGCTGTTCGTATCGTGTGCCGACAACGTGAGTGAATTATCAAGCGCGGCCGGTTATAAAACTAACTGTCCGAGGATCGATTATGGATACGGCACGCCGGAGGACGACCCGCGATTTTAATTGGTGACGCAACAATACCCGATCGTTCGTTCGTTCGCTCGAAGAAGAGACCCGTGCGATCGATCGGGACAATTAAATTGGTTTACATGTATCGATTATGAACTATGAAGTTTCGGTGCGATTCAAGCGGTATGGCAGAGCCGCGAACAATCTTTTGCTCGTAAACAAGAGACAGCGTTGCAAGAGTTTTCAATTTGAGTCGCTGCGACGATTAATTAGATCGTGGATTTTATGCGTTTATGGCAACGTTCGGTAGTTGCAATTTAAGATAGCGTAAAGATTAAGAGCGATTTAAAACGTCGATTTGTGATTTTTAATCTATTAGGATGGTTCAAGGAAAAATGAACTCGCTAGGGTAAATTCTCCCTAATTTTTCTTCAGCTTGTAAACAACGTGTCCCGAAAGTGTCTCGCAATCTGGAAGAGGATGATTCCTGAGGTGATTTGCAGCAACCTTTTCCTTTGCGAAAATGCGATCCGCGGCTTCGTTTACGAGTTATTAGCGAAAAACGGTGGCCAATGAGAGGCGAGTTCGGCTGGCGCGCGGCCTACGAGCGCACGAAGCTCGGTTCCGCTCATTGGCCCGGCCGTCTCGCGTCTCATTGGTCACCGTTTTTCGTTAATAGCTCGTAAACGAAGCCGCGGATTGCATTTTCGCTAAGGAAAAAGTTGCTCCAAATAATCCCAGGAACCTCCCATTTTCGGATTGCGAGACATTTTTGGGACACCCTGCAGAAATGAGCCGTGAGGCTCGAATAATCGCATCTCCTCTTCCCAAATCGTCCATTTTCGTTTACAAGCTAAAGGACAATTGGGGAGAATTTACCGTACTTGGTTTCTATTCTTTGATACAGACAATCTTTATTTCACTTAAAAATTCGCAATTCAGCGATGACAATTTGCTATATTTGCTGTACTTGCTGTGCATTCATTTTGACGAGTAAACTGCGAAGCTTTGCGAAAATTCCCGGTTTCACCGATTATTTTGTAACTAAAATAAAAAATCTCCATCTTCTGCAAAATTTCTTGCTGTAGAAATCAAATAAACGAACCATTGGCTATTATTAACTCTTTACACTCGAGTGGTGACTCCGAGGCACCGCTAAAATTGTTATATCACATTCTAAGATAATTTTTATATTATCAAAGCTTAGATTTTAAACATTATTGAAAGTGTAACCGTTGCATGAATCACACGAGACTTAATTTAGCAAGCGTCAAATGCGCTTTGTCTTGTAAAACGAAAGTGCTATAAGTCAGAAAAAATGATTTTAGATTTACAGTTAAAATGACTTCGAGTGCAAAGGATTAAAATACATTGTATATACCTTCTTTCGCTCTAAAATTTTGCGAATGCCGTACATATTTTTCGGCGTTTTCGCAGTAAACGGAAACTACGGTCTTGTTTTTCGGTGTCCATTGACTTTTCCAGTGTAACGAGGGCATTACGTCCTCCAGAGAGGCGAAGTACAGGTACACGTCGTGCCCCGCGAGTCTCTTCGAAGCGAGCTAAGTGGCATTTTACTAGGCGTATTACATTTATTTAATATTATTTATGGCAGGTTTTACGATGCCAATGATACATATGCGGAGTCTATCCAATATCAAATATAACGTCGTAACCCGGGGAAAGCGCAAAGGACGGCGGAGGCAATAAATGTACGGCAAACGGCGTTTCCGATAGGCATCCTTACATACAGGTTCACCCTCCGAGCGTAGCTACCAATCGAAGATCCACTAGAACTTTATGTCGCGTCTGAAAACGGAGCAACTGAACTTTCCACTTTTCCTTTCTTCCACCGTCATCTCATCGCTCGCATTTCCATGCCGGCCGTGTGTATCCGACATAGAGGAAACGATTCGTTACGCGCCGATATAGACAAATCGACGATCTTCCTCAATATTTGCGTACCGTCTCTTCTCTGGATTTTCTTCTTTCTGGACGCGCGCGCCTTTTTAACATTCGCTGCATTTTGTTTCTCGCATTTCGATCTTACGTACATATGTACGTATTCCTCGGCTTTAAATTCGATTATTTTCTATCTCTGGATTTACCGGTAAATACAATGTGACAGATTTCTTCAAAGATACGAGAGAATATAATATTTTTCGTTTTCTCTTTCATTTCATTGCCGTTCTTTTTAGATTACAATCGATTATAAAATGATTTGATAATCGATCGCAAGAGCCGACGTACTTGTTTTTAAAGCGCGAAGCAGATAGTCTTAAATATTCCATTTGATATTCGCACGTTTGTTATTCGCAAGAAAATATAAATAAATCGAAAACATGCTCGTACGAAAATATTTTAAAAATATATTATACAATGAAATACAAGGTGTCCCAAAATTATGGTATTTCCGGGAAATAAGAGATTCCTGAGATCATTTGAAGTAACTTTTCCCTTTGCAAAAATTTTCTCCGAGGCATCGTTAACGAGTTATTAACGAAAAACAGCGACCAATAGGAGGCGAGTTCGGTTGGCGCGGGACTGCCCAGCCAACGAGCGCACGGAGCTCACTTCCGCTCATTGGCTCGGGCGCCTAGCGCCAACTGATCTCTCATTGGTCAACGTTTTTCGTTAATAACTCGTAAACGGTGCCCCGTAGAACATTTTCGCTAAGGAAAAAGTTACTTGAAATGACCTCGGCAATCCCTTACCTCCCGGAAACCCCATAATTTTGGGACACCCTGTAATCAAGGTTCCCTGTAATTTACTTGACGTATGCTTCACTTACCTGCACCGTGCGCAGCGTTACATTGTAATCGTAGGTAAAGATCGTTCGTGGTATCGAGGTTTATGGAAAAATAACTTTATTTTCGATAGTAAACTGTGTTCCACGCAGCGGCGGACACAATCTTCGATGCTGCCTTTGCTCGTAATCTCTACTCGAAACGCTTAAACTAACCAACAACAACTGTAACAACAATATATAGCCCCGGCTCACTCTCTCTCTCTCTCTCTCTCTCTCTCTCTCTCTCTCTCTCTCTCTCTCTCTCTCTCTCTCTCTCTCTCTCTCTCTCTCTCTCTCTCAAACGAAGAGATCTCTCGGTCTCTCTGTGATCCGATTGTCTCGTCACCTTTCGGAACGTTTCGATGCGAAATGGGAGGACACTTATGCCACTTTGAAAGTGTTTTTAAGTCGATATATTTAAGGGTTTGCGTTTCAACACGTTTAAAAATATGGATGCTAACTTTCGAGAAGATTTACTTGTACTTGTTATCTCAGGATACCGATATTTATCTCAGTATAAATAATTTTGTATAAACATTAAAAAATCACCACTTTCCATTACGGTAAAGTGACTTATGCCACTTTCAAAATAAACGGCTCATTTTTAGGGTATTCATGCAGAGAAGTCTGTGAATATACGTACGTTTAATTTACACGAACAAATATAAATGTAGGTCATCAAATGACCTCGGGAACCTCCCATTTCTAGACTGTGAGACATTTTTGGGACACCCAGTATATCGAACTCATTGTTACGAAAGTATCGTCGTCTATTCGGAACTTGAACTGAAAAATTGAGCAACGTCGCACAAAGCTGCAGTATTTTAGTTTATTCTAATATTTTTTTTGTAAATTCGAGAGCACGTCAACGTTCGAAACTGAAACGCACCGATATCACGTTGGATACATTCGACAACAGTTTCCGATGACTAACATTTTCATTGAAAAAAAGTTCAAGATACCAGACACTCGTGCAATCGTTCTGTAACTTTTAAATTGCTCTCCATAAAAAAGCTTGCTTAATTAGGAGCATGGATTTATGCCGGACGACGAAATTACGTTAAAACAATGTCAAGCAACGTCGTTGTTGGCCACGCGGTAATGAGCGCGTCGTTTAAACAACGGTCGTTCGAAAACTGTATTATGAAAAATCTGATGGACGCTTTATCCTGCGCGTTAACCAGGATATCTATGATATTCAATGTATTCGATCGGCGTCGTACAATTTCGTTGAATTCGAAAGAGCGGCGCGATTTAAATGCAATAGAATTTGTGCTCGCATGGTATTGATCGATATCAATCGGTACGCTGATAACAAGAAGTCCGCAGCCCTGTAAAAAGGAGGTCCGGTGGTCGAGGATTGCGCGCATTCAGTATCCATGTAAATCCAACTACCCGTATCGCAAGGAATTCAATTCGAGTCTCTCTCGTCTACTGGGACGATGGCGGCTGAGCGAAAGAAAAAGACTATAAAAAGATACAGAGAAAGGTTGATCTGAAATGGCTAAATAGAGAACGCAAACGGCACCCCAGTTTACGGGCGCGCACGCTCTTCCCGATTTCTCTCCGTCTCTCCCTTTCTCTCTCTCTCTCTCTCTCTGTCTCTCTCTGTCTCTCTCTGCTTATCCTCGTCCCACGCTGTTCCTCCGGCAATTCGTCGACCGACTCCTGCGCATACTTTGACACTCTTCCGAAAACTCGCCGAACCCGGTTCTCTGAACTTCCGAGAGCCGAGAAATTGTTTCGCGTACCGTTTCATCGTGATACCCGATTATTTCAATATTCTGTTACAAATTTCATTATACCACCGCGCTCGAGAAATATTCGATAATCGTATTTTACTCGAAGAATAAATTTATCGAGCCGCTCAGTTGCCAAATTGATTAACACGCCGTTCAAGAAAGGTAAGGAAAATCGATGAAATACGTAGAAATTTTTCTTATTTCTTGGCGTCGAGTCCAACGTCGACGAGATCGAATTAAATATTTTTTAAATATGAGAATATAAGAGTCGATTGAGTAGATTGACGCAAAGACTTAAAAGGATTAAAAAAGCGTAGTTAATCGATTTGGTAGGTGAACAGCAAATAACAGAAATTACTTTTATAATTTCGAGTATTATCTTTGCAGTTAAAAGGATATTAATTGTAGAAAACTAAGAATTTTTTAAAAGGGTTAAAAAAGCGTAATCGATTCGGCCGGTGAACAGTAAATAACAGAAATTACTTTTATAATTTCGAGTATTATCTTTGCAGTTAAAAGGATATTAATTGAAGAAAACTGAGAATTTGTAAACAGTCCTAGCGAATTGGCGTTATTTTTTACTTCAACATTATCATCGATGATCTGAAATATATTAATATGTACAGGTAACACTTTATTATCAGCCTCAGAGCCAAGAAAAGTTCCTTCAAAAAAATTCCTTAGCGATTAAACCTAAAAAGAACGAAAAAGTGAGAGAGAGAGAGAGAGAGAGAGAGAGAGAGAGGAGGGAATATGGCGCCTCGACACATTTTAGAATGGATAACGGCCCTGGCTACGAGAAATGCGCCCGTACGCGTAGCCATCTTACTGGTCCCTCACCTTGCCTTTGAATATTTTATGCAGACAATTCGCTGGTGCAGTTATTTCATGTTGGCCTCACGAAAAAGATTCCGCACTCGCGGCACGTACCGCGGAAAGGTTCCATACAACAGCGTACTATACATCTATTGTTAGCCACAATCAGTGTTCATACTTATGTCAAAACAAGCCTCGCATCGCAACAGATTTGCTCGCATCTAGTATCTATCCGACCATCTTACTCGATTCAAGTATTCATATTTTCATTTTCGTGCTATCATTCGATAGGAGGAATTCGGACGAATTTCGGAACACCGAGATTACAATATTATCCTTGGGGTCCCTTTTTAATTTTCATTCCTTGCACGATGCTAAATTATAAATAAATTCGATATGTTTCATTCTTATTTTATTCCTTCTTCTACGGTGTATTACTATTTACTTTGTACAAATACGAATTGATCGATTCTTTGAATTATATTTTTTTTATATTTATGATCTATGCTATAAGAATGGAGGAACTGAGAAAATGATTTAAAACATGAAATTATGAATGAAACATAATTGCTGAATTTAAAGCGTGAAACCTGGATCGCAGGAGGTTTGAAATTGTACCCCGACGCGTCTCTCCATCGCATTGACTTTTTATCATTGTGTCAATTTGTCACGAAGAAATAACTCAATCCGACTAACGAACAAATACAAAACTATGAAATGTAATAACGCCCGATTTAAAAATTGAAAGATCGTCTAAAAAATCACGGAGCCTCTGGTGCAATTATTACCGGCGACGGTTAAAACCGAAGTCGAACAGAAACGTTTTAATTGCGCGGAGCAGTTCGGCGATCGTTTCAATAACATGCAGAGAGCCCTTACAGAAGTCGTCATGGCGAATTTGTCCGAGTCGCATCGCGTTTAAGCACACCGGCTCGGCGCGTAGCTACCGTGTATAACGTCGCGGTGTATACGTGGCGTTATCGCTGCACCAGCGGCGATACCCGCACACCGACACAAAGCCAGAAGGGAGGAGGACGTACGTATCGCAGCTACGGCGGAGCCAAGTAGCATTTGCATGAATTTGTTGGGCCGATATCCAGACAAGGATCGTGCTTTAAGCCGAAGGAACCTGAACCTCCGTGCTGCGTGATCTTCGGAGTCGCCGAGACGGACTCCTGTAACAACTGCCCGAGGGGAGATGAGTTTTTTCAATTTGTTAATTCTGGCCGATCCTGAGGGTAGCTAATTTCAAGCCAACCCTCTTCCACTTCTTCTTCTTCTTCTTCTTCTTCTTCTTCTTCTTCTTTTTCGTCGTCGTCCGCTTTCTCTTCTCCTTCTTCCGAGTGACACTTTTCCTCGGCCTCTCCCCTCGGCCATTCCGCGACGTAAACTCTTCCTCCTGCGACTTTTAATCTCTGCTATATTTCTTCGGCGGCCTCCTGTCCGACTCCCGTTGTCTCGAAGGAGACGAAGGAAGGTGTTCGGGATGTAACTGCACCCGAAACTTCCTTCAAATCCGATTGCCAGCGATGAATCCCCGGATTCCATAAAACACTCTCGGGGATAATAATGCAAATTCTTCCGACGAGCGTTCTTTACGAGCCTCTCTGCACGATCCTGCTTATCCGTGACGCGAAAACACAATTCTCAAGCTGGCAGATCCAGGGAAATCGCACCTTGATTTTACGAATCGAGGACTATTTGCTGTTCCATCGATGTTCCCATAGTCGATAACGTAAGAATCGTTTGTTTTTATAAATTTGTACGGATCGATGTTGAGGTAACAGCGTCGTTCTTAAGTTCTTTCAATGAGTTTGTTATAAGAAAAAATTTATTAGAACTAGAAGTGACTGTCCACGGTCGGAAAATCAGCTGCGGGGACAGTGAAAATTAGGCTGAATTTTAATGCACAGTGTATATGCGAACTCCGTTTCCATAAATTAAATTTTAGCAGTGGCTGAACGCGAAATTATAATAATTGCTAGGAGACAAGTGAACTATTATATCAAGCAATTACAGTAAATTCTTCGAAATTGATGCTCGGATTGTACACAAGAATTAACAATTTGGCGAGGGGAGATACGATTGTTCGAGCCTTGCAGCTCTTTAACTATAAAAACGAGCCGCATGGCTCGAATATCTCTTCCCAAATTCTCCATTTTATGCATAATCTGAGCGTCAATTGGGGAGAATTTACCGTAGTCTGCCTACAGGTTCAATATAAACGGAATTCAACAATGCCCACATTAAACGAGCAAGTAAAGGAAAAATGTCCAGTTTTAAACCGTTTTCCACCAAAGCGTCCAGATATTTAAAAACGTTACGGTAGAAGCGTAAAGGGTTAACGATCACAGGGAAAATGTGAATAAACCGAAGGCTCGAATCCTTCAACTAAAACGATATCGCAATCTTTGAACGTTCTTGAGGCACGAGGGTGGTCGAACATGGAGCAGTGTACACATAGGGTTGCTAGTAGGATGACGGGCGTCGGCCATGTTGTCTTGACATTCTCCCTCGAGGGTTGTCGGGGGTGGATATATTTAGCCTGCCGCCTTCAGGGACCCTCGCCACCCCAACCGCCACCCAACCCCCAAACCACTCCCGACTTATGATGCCGTTGTCCGACCAACCCCAAACTTTGTGCCACTCCTTACACAAGGTTTATACACAAAGCTTTAGTGAATAAAGAAAACACGCGGCGCGCCTAAACCAATTGAAAAACAAGTTAACCCCTGTAATTATTGCTTTCGTTATGCTGTTTCCAATTATTTATCGATCGAACGGTAACGCGTATGTTATTTCGCGAAAAATTACATCAGCTTTGCTAGACGGTCATCTTCGCGCAAATTCCTATTTTTATACTATTTTATAAAGATCGGCGGGCGCGTTTCCTGGTATTTTTAAATTGCGCACATTATTATTACGCTTCTCGTTCGTTATATTGATTTAACCTTTTAGGCACGACGCGCCACCATAGTGGCTTGCTCTAGTAGCTCACTCGCTCATCGTTTGAATCAAATAATCGTCTTCGTACGCATTGTTTCACACTTCTTTTGTCTTCGCATCGATTTACAACAGTCTACAGGGTGTCCCAAAAATGTCTCGCAATCCGAAAATGGCGGGTTCCTCGGATCATTCGAAGCAACTTGTTCCTTTACAAAAATGTTCTCCGAGGCACCGTTAACGAGTTATCGACGAAAAACAGTGACCAATAAGAATCGAGTACGGCTGACGCGAGGCGGCCCAGCCAACCAGCGCGCGAAGCCCAGTTCCGCTCATTGGCTCGATCGCCTCGCGCCAGCCGAGCTCGTCTCTTATTGGTCACTGTTTTTCGTTAATAACTCGTTAACGGTGCCTCGGAGAACATTTTTGTAAAGGAAAAAGTTGCTTCGAATGACCCGAGGAACCCGCCACTTTCGGATTGCGAGACATTTTTGGGACACCCTGTATATACAGACAGAATATATAGTATCAGACTCTGCCGTCCAGAGAAATAGCTTCGCGCAGAATTCGGCCGTACCTAAAAGGTTAATTTCGCACACGTTTAACACGAACTCGTGAAAATTGTTGTCAACGTCGAGAGAAAATGACAATTTCTCCACTTCCGAGCGAGCTCTCGATCGTTAAGCAAGAACCGATCACGGACAACGCGACCCAACGAAGCTTTCTTCGTCGATTACAATCGGGAGGAAAAATTCTCGTGGTGCTTCACGGCGTATAGCGTAGTCGTTGTTAAGCCTAATAGGCTTCCGGCAGGTAAATCGTTGAAACGACGAGCACGTTCAATCAGAATCATTACCGCATGCCAGGGGCGAGAAGCGATATCAATTAACCCGGCGACTCCGCGAGACAACGATTCCCCGATAACGAGGATATATACCTGGCTAGTATCCCTGCATCATGGCCATCGTACCGAGAAAAACAAAGAGGTTCCGAAGAGGGAACGGTACTTCGTGCACTCGCCGCGCCGTTCGACGCGTGCATCCTTATACCTCGCTTTTCATCCGTGACTCTCCTTTTCAAACGGAAAAAGAAGTCATCAATATCGCGCGGCTTTTCGCTTCTGTCCAACAGAACCGCCGGGACAAAACTTCGCCAGCGAGTGGGCGGAGTCACGCCTAATCCCCAGAGTCAAAATGGAAGTCTCTGGAGATCCTCTCCTGCGGACCTACTTGCGAAAGTTCTGTCCCGCACGAACGAGGTTAGGCCGGACAAGGGGGTGGACGATACATCCATGGCCGCGTTGGGTATTACGTAACGGCCAGAACATTTTCCGAATTTTCCTGCGGCCAGGAGGATCCGCCGAGAGCTGCCCGGACAGCCCTCCGGTCTTCGCAAAAGGGAAAGGAGGCCCTTCCTCGGCTCCCTCTGCTCGCCCCGATCCCTACGCGCCAATACATCTGCGACCTTGCGCGCCCGCACGTGGATTATTCCGCGCCGACTTTCGATTTTTCCGACGACGCCGATCGAAATCGTATTTTCACGGAAGATTTTTAACCCCCTCCCCGACCGATCGCGTTCGAGTCGTTTGCGAATCGTCCGATTGTTTATGCCAGGGGTGTCAAACTCGAAAGCTAACTTGGGCCAAATAAACGATGCTTAACTTTAGGTGGGCCGCAAAAAGAAGAAATCAATGTTCATAGAAACAAATATTTTTATTTCGACTAGTACATTGTAATAAACATATATAAAGTTAAATTATCGTTTACGTCCTGATACTCGACATCTCTTCTCTGATACTATCTTTCCTATTTCGGGGGAAATTTTATTGGCCGAGACTACTTTCAAAATTTCTAATTCACATTTCTATTTTATTTTTACTTTGCGTCGGACATATTGACTGGGCCGCAAAAATGTTCATCTCGGGCCGCGAGTTTGACACCCCTGGTTTATGCCGTTTCGATACGCTTTTAAGAAAGCATTCGCGATTTTAAGCGGACAGCCACTCGTGATTTTGTTGTTATTTATTCGGTGTTCAAAGGGTCGAAAGCCTTGATCACGGAGATCAAGAAAACGCAATTAGCTCGTAGTTGATGGCTAAGCAGTAGCATGAGAGTAAGATAAAAGCGGATGTAACGAGATTACAGAAAGATTAGGTTTCTCGTGTCGCGTTCGCGAGAGAGCGTTTACAATCGAAAAGTGAGTTACGAAGGAAATCCAAAGAGTCGCGATAACGGTTTGTAGTACTAGCAATTATATTCGTCAAATGTTGTCCTATCTGTCGACATCCTGCACATTTTCTCAGTGTTTTCTGAGAAAAGTATTTTCTCCGTATTTTAACGCATCGTATTCTGTTCGCGATCTCGTACTTTAAACAAATATATGATATTGCAATACCATTAAGGAGCGCATAAATGTTAAACAGTTATGTTCGTTAGTTGATCAATTGCTCCAGGTTGTGCAAAATATTGCCAAAATATTGCTCCGACGATGTAAAACCGGGAGAACTTCGACCGTTCGTCTTTAAGAAAGAGTGGCTTTATTTCTATTGGATTTGTTTCGCTTCTTAATGTTCTTTTAAATATGTGTTTAAACATTCTACACGAACGCTCCTCTCGTAGCTGTGTATTTAAATTCGCAGAAAAATTTCAAGCTGCAAGAACAAGGTGTCTTCCTCTAAAGTTTCGCATCTCAGTTCGGTTTACCAGCGATACTTTTCTCGAAACTTCCAATTTCAAGATATACACGACTCTTTCTTTCTCATTCTGATCTTTATTATATTTTATTATACTATATTATTATTATACTATATATTTATTTTATTATACTTTATTATATTTTTCTTTCTTACATTTTATTTTCAATTAATTTCGCTGCCACTGCCCGATAATTTTTAGCAACAAATAGCTTAGATCTTTCTCGTTAGATAATTTCGATTGATTTTTGGTTACTCCGAAGAGACCGATAGCTCGATCCAATTCTTGAGCAACGTTAATTTCGCTGCCACTGCCCGATAATTTTTAGCAACAAATAGCTTAGATCTTTCTCGTTAGATAATTTCGATTGATTCTTGCTTACTTCGAAGATCGGTAGCTCGATCCAATTCGAGAGCAACGTTAATTTCGCGCGATTTTTCACGCAACGACGACTAAACGTTTAAACGTGGCTCCGTCGAACGATCTCCAGGATCTGGTTGGCAAAATTGAAGATTTAGTTTGCATTGTAATAACCCGATGTACGTAAAGGACATAATATTTCAATATTCACTCTCATTCTCCGCTTTACTATGCGAGGAGCTTGAAACCCTTCGTTCCGAGCGGGGAACAAGGAATCTGCAGAAGGCGGAAAAAATAGGGGTTGTAAGTTGCGCGGATAATTCTCGGAGGCGGAGCAGCGAGCCTTTTGTGCGAGAGCGGTAGGCTGAAAGAGGGTCGGCGGTCGTAGGCATGAAGGAGTAGGCGTCTGCGATACAACGTATAGAATTTTATACAATCTTGGAGAAACCTCACTCTCTCTCTCTCAAGACGTCTTGTTCCTCTGGCTTACAGTCAAATGACGCATTGTCTTCGCTACTGTAATTATTTATTTGTTAACTGTTATACGAGACGAACGTTTCTCAACACAATAAATTCTCCCTAATTTTCCATCAGTTTGCGAGCAAAAATGGACGATTTCGAAAGAAAAAGATAGTAAAGATAATATCAACGACTATAAAAACGAGACGTGATCGTTCATTTTTGTTTACAAGCCGAAGGAAAATTAGGGAGAATTTACTGTATTAATAATAATATATTAGTAATGTATTACTATATAATATATAAATAATAATAATAATTAGTATAATAATAGTATAATAACAATAGTAATATATTAATAATAACAATAGTTGAAGCCGCTTAGACAGTAATTTATTTCCTTTTTTAAACGTATCTTTAAAGACACTTTGTGTTTAAGCGAATTTTAAAATTAATCGCGAACAGCTGAGGAATTTATTAGATGATATTTCTGAAATTCTGGGTCGAGCTTGTTGGAAAGGCAACATCGTCCAAGGGTTAATTCCAGGGTTGCCGATGCAGAATGACTTTCAGCTAGCTGCAAGCATTGCGATTTCTTATTTAGGCATTTATTTATTTAACAAATGCGTGCTGTACGATGTCGATCGCAGTTTAAAGTATACTTCAAACTAAAGCCAGTTCAACTGAAGAATACAATTTTATTCTTACCACCAAGATCATAAAATATTTTCTGTTACTTTCGGTGAAAAAGATTATTGCAGAATCGATAACGATCGTTTCGGTGCTATATTATAATACTGCTAGATAAAAATAAAGATAAAATAAGAAGTATATATCTTCATATTCTTAGAAATGTTTTCGAAAGTATAAGAAATCGCGTAGACCAACCGACAGCGTTGAAATTTAATTTGCAACTTTGTACTTAACATATGAAATCGATGAAATAAATTTCTCCCTTATCTCGACACTAAAAAAACCATTCTAACAAATGTTATATTTCCTATAGAGTTCTATTTCGGTAGCATTTCTACGAGAATTATAAATCTGTAACCCGAAACCGAATAAATGCATCGGTTTCGATAAAAAAAAGGTCCAGAATCGTGTTCTGAAAATGTTAGAAATTTCAATGGGCGAATACGGGACGGTAAAAATCCTGTAACAAAATTGTTCTTCGGCTTCCAAGCTTTTCCTTTCCGCCGAACGGCCCGGCTCCATGACCCATGCAAGCTAGCCATAGGTGTTTAAGTGGAAAAGAGAGAACTCGGGAGGGTGAGAGAGGAGGAAGAGGAGGAAAGACGAAGGAAAAGAAAGGATATTAGGAGTCGCAGGACCGAGAAAGAGATCGCGAACCTCACGGGACTATCGACTGCTGGGTCCCGTGGGGCAAGTCGATACTCCAGGGACACCCCCGTCCTCTTCCTTCGGAGGTTCATCCTCTTTCTCCTCAGCTTCTCGTCACCTCTTTCTACCAGCGTTGCGAGTTCTAAACAGTCGGCGCAGGCGCGAGGCGCGGCTTTGCGAACACGCTGCCTTCGCTCTTTATATTTTGTCTTAAAACGAACTATGTCCCAGCCAGCGTCACTCCGTTAGTTCAACATCAATTTTCGTAGAACGGTGCCGCGGAATTGCCGAAGTATATCAAGTGCTTCGCGCGCTTCATTCTATAAACAACATCTCACTTGCGAGCTTCATTTTCAGGAATTATTTTATAAAAATTCTTTCCTCCAAATGGACGGCTTTTCGCGATGCGAATCAAATAAAGTTTGACTTCGTTTAATTATGCACGCTCGACACCGAAGATTATTCGATTTTGAAGAATTCTCGTGCCTCCCTCATAATAGCTAAAATATATAAATTATATAAAATATATATAATAATATATATAATAATTATATATAAATTATATAAAATATATATAATAATATATATAATAATTATATATAAATTATATAAAATATATATAATAATATATATAATAATTATATATAATAATATATAAATATATATAAAATATAATAGCTAAATGCTAATAAAGCTAATATATCTAACGATAAAATTGCCAATGGACAATTAACAATAAAGATGAATAAAAGAGATTAAAAGGACTACAATTGTAGCTAAATTTTGCAAATTTTGCAACGAATGCGCAACCATCCGTTGATAATCCGAGCGCGCGCGCGTCCCAAAAAAATGTTGCATTTCGAGCGGTCCGAAAAAAACAAGGTACGCGCATCGATGGCCGAAGTTTGGACATCGACTTCCGATTGTCGGCGTTCCGGCGCGAACACTTACGGTTAAATGTATGCGGCACGATGAGCGGTAACAGTGTGTGGTCGGGTTGTCAGCACCGGTAAGTTATTTAGCGGTTGAGACCGTAGCAGTTGGCAGCGCTGTCTAATTGTAACGACACCTTTGGGACTGGTATCACTCCCCGTATCCACCAAACCACCCACATTCCACCCCCGTAATCGTTGAAGCGCTCAGGTACTCTCTCACACTGTCAGCCGCTTCCTTCTTCCCTCGGCTCCGCGTCTACTCCCGGCGACTGTTAGACGTTGTAAACTAAAAATACGACGACACTTTGTCGAAGCATCCGCATCACGTATGTCTTAACGTCCGGGAAGTCTGCAGAGAAGACTGAGAACTTCCTTTAACTCGCTGAGCATTTCGAGACAACAGGAATTCATAATTCAGAAATTTTCCTGCATTTCTCAATGTTGCTTCGCGATCGAACGCGACAAAAACGCGATTTAAAATCAACGCGATCGCAGTGAGAAATTAACCCTTGCCAGTATTTCAAAGGCATCTTTTAGTTGTCGATTTTCTAACGATCGATCGTCCGTCGCGTTATTGCAATTTTGAAGTCGCAGGTTTTTCAAATCTCGTTTCGTTTCAACGTAACGTTTTATTGTTCTAGCAATTCTTTGCGATTGTACAATGCCTTTTGTAGTACGATTTTACAGATTTTGTAATTCCAGATCATTCGATTTTACGCGATAGGATCATCGAATTCGCAGAACGACGAGGATGAAGCTTCGAAGTTGAAAGCTTTCTGAGCCAAGCGTGCGCAGCGAGAACTGCGCTCTTTCAGACTATCGCTTAACCCTTTCGACGAGTCCGACTCGTCATGGAAATTTCTAATAATAACTTATCGAGTATATATGTTATTCTGTCCATTAAAATTTGAATAAAATTCTAATCTCTTGTCATCAATGTCTAAGCATTCGAGTAAATTTAGGCACACGATAAGCATCAATTTTCTTTCCCTTCGAAGAAATTATGGTAATCGAAGAATATCTAATCGCAGTAACTGCGAAGAGAATGCTATGTCAACGGGTTAAGGGTGGAATTTTTTATGAATAGAACACAGTTTTAAAGAAATGCTGACTGTTCGAATTTGTGTGCTCGGTTTTTGATAACGTTCGAACGAAAAGCATACGAGCTATACAAATATATTATATTATATATTATACTATATATATATATATATATATATATATATATATATATATATATATATATATACTATACTATATACTATACTATACTGTACTATATACTATATACTATACTATTATACCATTATATACTATATACTATATACTATTATACTATATACTATACTATATACTATATTATACTATATTATATTATATATTATACAAAAATATTAGGTCTACCGGAAAGTTCTGTCCGATAATGTCATTGGACATTTCAATAGATACGCACATATTCACGTGAGACATATATTTTTGAAAAATCTTGCTCACAAATTGCCATCACGCTGTCAAGAGGTCATAAGTAACGACGGAACTTATATTGAACAATATAAATATCACTAAATTTATGAAAAATCTATTATTTCCTTTCATTTCTTAAACGAACAGAACTTTCCGGTAGACCTAATACAAAGTACATGCCTGCGCGTGTTATAAAAGATAAAATAACTATTTCGTAGCATACGGTCAAGATTTCAAATGAATGGAACCGATGCTTTTCTCCCAGCCTCCTCGATCAGCTGTGAAAATGCTGTTTCGGAAAGAATCATCTAGAGTCTTATATATTCGTAGCGCTATTGTTTCGCGAGCAGTACGCGCGCGATTACTTTCAATCTCCGTCCGAAACGCTCTTACCCTCCGCGCGATCTCTTATCGACCAACGCGAGAGAAGTGCGTCTTTTCGAAATTGTCGAACGAGATTCCCTAAAATCTTGTATTGTTCATCCGGAGCCCGAGTTTCCGCGCACGCGATAGCGATTGTCCTGCGTACGTCCGCCGAAAGTCGGTCCCGTTGCACAAAGGCAAAATATCGAGTAGGTTGTCGCCTCGTAATTGCGCATCTCTCGAAAACCGGGTCTCTCGTAAACTTCCGTAGGAGCATAGACGTTTGCTTTATTGCCAAGGCTTCTGATATCGCGGCGGTTGGTAGCAACATCGGTAGAAAGGCAACCAGGCAGGCAGGCGGCATTATCTTCTCCCGGTGAGGGTGAGAGAGGGCGAATGCCCTCCCCATGAGATCACCATGGCAACCCCTGTACGGCCCGCCACGGCGTCATGTCCTGCGTGCTTCTATGTCCTGCTAGCATGGCGACTACTAACTTTCCAAACTTTTCTGTTGACGATAACCTACAAGTCTTCCTTCCTGTCATTTAGCCGCTTCGTCTTGCCCCGCTTTTTCACACTCGTTCGTTCGTTCGTTCGTTCGTTCGTACGGTCCTGCGACCGACCGACCGACCGACCTTCCCTCGCACCCCTTTTCCAGTTGGTTTTCGAAGAAACGCGGCGAACACCATTGTCAACCAGGACGCACGCTGCGTTATCTCGGTGCTCGACGGAATCGTTTCCGTCAGACGTACAGTAAATTCTCTCTGATTGACGCTCTCGGATTGCACGCGAAAATTGACTCAAGGCTCGTTTTCATAGTTAGCGATCGTTCAGCAACTATAAAAACGAGCCGCGAGACTCGAACAATCGTAACTCCTCTCCCGAATTGTCCATTTCTGTGAACGATCATTTTTGTGTAACAGTCAATTAGGGAGAATTAACTGTACCTCGGATTTTATTCCATTGAAACGTCTATTTTTCAATTTGTCATATTTTCGTGAAAATATTAACCCTTTGCCGTCGGATTGTACACGAAAATGAACTTGCGGCTCGTTTTCATAGTTAGCGATTGTTCAGCAACTATAAAATCGAGCCGCGGGGTTCGAAGAATCGTAACTCCTCTTCCCGAATTGTCCATTTTTGTGTAACAATCAATTAGGGAGAATTTATTGTACCTCGGATTTTATTCCATCGAAACGTCTGTTTTGCAATTTGTCGTATTTCCGTAGCCGTATTTTCGTGGAAACATTAACCCTTTGCCGTCGGATTGTACACGAAAATGGACTCGCGGCTCGTTTTCATAGTTACCGATTGTTCAGCAACTATAAAAACGAGCCGCGAGACTCGAATAATCGTAACTCCTCTTCCCAAATTGTCCATTTTTGCGAACGATCATTTTTGTGTAACAATCAATTAGGGAGAATTTACTGTACCTCGAATTTTATTCCATCGAAACGTCTATTTTGCAATTTGTCATATTTCCGTGGCCGTATTTTCGTGGGAACATTAACCCTTTGCCGTCCGAAGTGTATTCTACCTCCTTTCGGCATTTTCGCATGGCTTTTCCGTTCCAGCCAATGGCCGTAATAGCTGTCCACTTAATAACCGTTCAGTTTGAAGTTACAGCGGAATCGGCAGTTATTACGGCAGCCAGAATATGTCAGATTTTTGCCGAAAAAGTAGGTTACTATTTTATTATCCGAGCCTTCACGCAATAAACACTAATTCTCGCGGACTTCGTTGAATATCCGTTGCATAGACATCGCGACTTTGTTTAACAGAGTAATGGAACAAACCGCTTCTCGAGTTTGTCTAAACTCGGATCTTTATTCATTATTTACATATCATTTAAATATTATTGTTCGACGTTACAGCATTTATAAAGATAACTGAATTATTTTTAAATCCTACTTTAAATTGCACTGCCACACGAGTAAAATCAGGCAACGTTTAAAATGTGTGCAATAAATAAACTAAAGATATTCTTTTCCCGTATATATTCAAACTAGTGAAAATTGCATGCAACAGACATGTGTGCGAAGAATTATATATATAATATTATTATAATATACATAATATTATATCTATTATTATATTATACAATATTATATTTATTACTATATTTATATTATTATTATATTATTATATTATTATTTATATTATTATTATTTTTATAAATATTTTTGATCATTTAACATTCATTGGTGAAACATGTTCAAAGAGATTTAATCAAGTTTGTATCCCGAATCTATTATCGACTTCGTTTCCCATAAATTATCTGCCAAAAATTTCTATTCGCATAAAGATCCACCGTTTGACAACGAAACAACGTGCGCGCGAGACATTGCAATAATTTCAAGGCCAAAAGAATGTTCGTAGAAAATCGATTTCCATATTACTCGAACGAGTTCTCGTTGTTCCCGTTGCGCTCGCGTAAAAAAGAGATGTTTGTCTTAAGGACGCGCGAGTATGTGTGCGCATAGATTATGAATACGGCTACAATAAGAGCGTAACGGAGGACTGTTAAAGAAGGAAAGAGGGTAAAGAGAAGTTGCCGGGCGAAGCAGAATTGCAGATTTTTCCGAGTTTGAAACTGGGCGTGCTCTTCAAAGCGGGACGCCGTTCTCACGGGATGGAGAGCAGAGGCGGAGGTTTGGGGCGCCCTCCGTAAGCCTGTTAAGGAAGAGTCACGAGTTTCCTCAAAGGAGCCGCGAATATTAAAATCACATTTTAACCTCTCTCTCCCCCCCTTCTGTTTCGACGACGACGACGACAAACTCCATGACCGTGCAACGAGGTTAGTTAGGATTAAGCGGGCTTCCGGTAAACTTGCCGCACTCTGTTACCGTACACGGACACGCATCGCTGAATCGTTTGCTATCAATGAATTTTAAAGCGCCGCTAAACTCAATTGCCGCCGCGTTCATAACAATAACTTCCGACCACGGTGTAACGGTAACGCGCTTTACTCGTTAACCCGCGTGCCCGACCAATATTTTTCCGGGCCATCCATCATTTTGCTCTCTATTTCGCTGAACAATTTCTGCGACCAGATTGTTAACACTTTCGAACGCGACGAACAAATATGATTTTTTAGAGCTTTTGTAGCGAAGATTTTGCAGCGATTAGTAGTTGTTTTTCTTTTATCTTTTTTGAAGGAGACGACGAAAGAAATGTTCGTCGCCTTCGTTGTTTTATAAAACAATCCGTGAAGATGAGAATTTTTTTATAGATAAATACAGTAATGTCTCTCTAATTGACGCTCAGATTGTCCACAAAAATGGACAATTTTTGGAAGAGGAGATACGATTATTTTACGAGCTTTTATATTTACGAATTGTCAAGATTATGTCAAGGTTATGTCAAGGCTCAAATAATCGTATCTCCTTCTCCCCAAATTGTCCATTTTTGTGGAGAATCCGAGCGTCAGTTGGGGAGACATTACTGCACAGTGTATCAAGAAGAAGATATAAAATAACAAAGGAATTAGTTTAATATATTCTCTAGTTTACTATATGAGCAATTCGGTCATTGTTGTAACGTTAATTACGTGCGAAAAAAACAAATTAATTTGCGAAAACGTGAGAGAAAAATTCGAGGTAAAATTCTATTATTTCGAAGTTTCGGTAAGAATTACTATTTTATTAGGTACGTAGTCATTTATTTCGTGTAATTTCTAAAGACTGTATATTTTTCCACGGCGTTTCGATTCCTTTCGTTCGATTTAACACCAAGAAACAAATTAAATCAAAAAACTAAGAGCAGATAAAATTGTCGAGTATCGCGTTGTCGAAAGTAGGAGATTAATTAACCCCTTAACGCACAGTTTAAAAAAAAAACCGGCCAAAAGAAATCAATTTTTGGTGGAGAATTTTGATATACTGCGCTTTTGTTCCATGGAAAGAGGCTATATTTTATTCTACAATAAATAAGTGTTATAGCTTACAATCCCATGAAAATGATAAATATCAATAAAACGACTTTTTTTCTTTGCTTTCACATTGTTATTTTCAATTCTCGATTATATTGGAGTGTGAAAAATTACAGCAGCATAAAATGCAACGCCGCTCGAATTATCTCGAGTGTGCACAGTTTGGCCCGTTTAGCGCGCTCGAATTAACTCGAGCGTACAAGTTAAGGGGTTAAAGCAATTTTCTCGCGCTTCAAAATTGTTGAACGTTAATAATAGGTCGTATCGCGAACCCACAACATCGTGATTAAATCTCTATTGAGATTGTTGTTTCGAAATGAAATGTCCATGCTTCGTTTTAATGTGATAAAGTCGTCGAGAATCTTTTCTCAAAATGACCAAAACGATCCGTTTTATCGAGTGTTAAATTTATTCGACATAGAAATCTCTAATATGCAAAATGTTAAATTGACAGACTGTCGTTAATTATCGTGAACGAGAAAAGAAGGGGTTAAAATTGTCACCTGTTTTACGAAGGTCTATAAAAAAAAAATTAATATATCTAGAACGAGCACCTTGAGAAACATGTTGAAAAAAAATTGACAAATAAATAATAAATAAAGCATACTCGGTAATATTTATGCGAACAAGACCCGCCGTTCGAGACATCGACGACGTTTCACACGTCGTTAAAAAACCGGAGCGAATGCGCCGATATCGAACTTTCACCGAAAGTAATACGAAACAGGATGTTTTGGTGTCCATGGCGTTTCTGGCCTCGGTGAGAAACACGTGTGCTGGAGCATGCGCGACTTACGGCCGTTTTTGTCGATATTTGACAGCGGAACTTGAGAGGGTCCTAACCGTCCCCAGCGAACCCTCAGGGGGCTCCATATCTAAATGCAGACATTAATAAATCGCGGACACACTCGTACCGGCCGCGTACGAATCGTCGGTGTTAAGTTAGTTTATGTCGGTGGAGGTTCTGATGCGTTTATGAAAATGACTCGTGCCTTGCTCCGAAAGGGGACGCCCAAGGCATCGCGACATAATCCGACAATTCCCGCGTACCTCTACGCCTGGACGAAACACTCGGACACGCTTGCATTGAAAATTATACAAAATCCGGAAAATTCGAATCCGACGGTATTTAGTTCAACGCGTCCGCCGACGAACCGTAACTCTATCGCAAAATAATAATTTACTCCAAAAAACGAGAAGAATCGGGAAAGTTTACACTCGTCGCGAACGATTATTCGCATTTTAAAGCAATTCTCTCGAACGTGAAAACCACTAACCGATACTCGTTAAAATTGTTGCTAGAAATATTATATTATATAACGGTTGTTGAACATGTAACCTCGATATAAATTCACGAAAATTAAATATAATATAAATATAATATAAAAAATAAATATATATATAAATATATATATATATATTGTATATTGTATATATATTGTATATATAATACAATAATATATAATAATAATATAATATAATACAATATATATATATATATATATATATATATAATAATATAAAATTAAATATAATACAATATACGTTTGCTTGTTCAATACCAAACCGTAACAATGATAAAATAAGATCCGACAAGATCCGATTTGTCGTGGCAATTATTTGTGGTTTAACCCCTTAACGCACAGTTTTTTTGGAAATAGCCGGCCAAAAAAATCAATTTTTGCTGGAGCAATTTTTGTTCCATGGAAAAAGGTTGTATTTTATTCTTGAATAAATAAGTGTTACAACTTACAATCCCATGTAAATGATAAATATCAATAAAACGATTCTTTTTCTTTGCTTTCACATTGTTATTTTCAATTCTCGATTATATTCATTAGAATAGAATCATTAAATTAGAAAACGAAGAGCAGATAAAATTGTCGATTATCGCGTTGTCGAAAGTAGGAGATTAACCCCTTAACGCACAGTCTTTTTTTTAAAAACCGGCCAAAAAAAATCAATTCTTGGTGGAGAATTTTGATATACTGCGCTTTTTTGTTCCATTCAATTTAAATTAGAATAGAATCATAATTCACTATATTTATAGTGTGAAAAATTATAGAGCAGCATAAAATACAACGCCGCTCGAATTATCTCGAGTGTGCACAGTTTGGCTTGTTTAACGCGCTCGAATTAACTCGAGCGTACAAGTTAAAGGGTTAAAGCAATTTTCTCGCGCGTCAAAATTGTTGAACGTTAACAATAGATTGTATCGCGAACCCACAACATCGTGATTAAATTTCTATTGAGATTGTTGTTTTGAAATGAAATGTCCATGCTTCGTTTTAATGTGATAAAGTCGTCGAGAATCTTTTCTCAAAATGATCAAAATAATCCGTTTTATCAAGGTTTTAAAATTATTCGACATAGAAATCTCTAATATGCAAACTGTTAAATTGACAGACCGTGAACAAGAAAAGAATGATTATCACCCTAAAGCAAACCTGTAAAATCTTCAAAAACGAAGATAATTAAAAATTGACAAGGAATGAGAAACGAATAACACGTTCATACACAGCGCAATAAAGCTGTTTTCGATCAAATTAGATTCAATCGGGATCGTTAAAAATTGAAACCATTAGATGGTAACGTGAAACGTAACAAACGGTCCATTTAGCGTACTAATTGATTACTCGCGGATACCTCTGATATTATGTCAACATAAACACATGCATTTTTGGCGCGTCTGGCAAAGCTAGACCGAAAGTTCGGCAAATATTTGCACGGTTCCCGTGGCCAACGTTAACATTCCGGCTTAGTTAGTATTAACAATGTGATGGATGGTAAATCATTAGTTGTTGTTGTGTCGTAGGTGTAGAGCAAATCTAGTTATAGCAGCCGACCTCTCAAGCCGTCTTGTAGCTAATATGATAGACTGCCATTAGGGATATCTCGCTGTCGTGACGAAGGGGACTGTGAATCGCACGAGGGGGGCCCGGGGGGTGGGAACAGGGGGTTAGGGAGAAGGGCTACACAACCTAAAGCCCACGACAGAGTACGTTAGCTCAGGATATGCTAGCTACTAAGACGTATTACTTACATATGAATTATGCAGGACCTTGGTATGGGTACCTGCCGAATAGCCTTAACTTCTAACATCTTAGGGACTTAGGTAAACGAAACTCTCTCTGCTAACAGGAATTCAGTTAAGTTATCCACTGTACGCATCGGCGAGCCCGATTTCGTCTTTTGTAAACAGGAAAACCACCGATTCGATACAAAATACATACATTGGAACGCTGCTAGCATGGAATTTCGTGGCACCGCTGAACCATCATCGGGTGAAGATTCGTCGATTTTCTGTACCCGATGCTGTCGTATCTTTTATTCACCCGCGACTACGTGTAGCCGATCGTTCGATATATTTCTTTAAAATGTAGAATTATGGATGAGAAACGATAGGTCGAATTAATGTATACATCGAGAAATGGACGGAGACCGTAGTTTCTTTTTCATACAGATTGTTGCTGCCTTGCGCTTTGTTACGGTCTGATGTCGCTCGAATCGTTATTCAACTCATTCTACTCGTTAACTTTCGAGTCATTATTTTCAAAATACGAATTTCGTGAGACAGAGAAATGTAAGAAATTTTTATTCCAAATGTATAAACGTTCTTTCGAAACGATTCATTCTTTGTTTATCAATATTTGTTGTCCACTCAATTTCGTGCGATATCTATGCTCGTAGACTAATTTCATTCCTATTCGCGTAGGAATTTATAATTATATTATTATATTATATATTGTATTATTATATTATTATATTATTATATTATTATATTATTATATTATTACTATTATAAAATTATCTTATTCGATCGTTCCTCTTATCATGGCTTTGCGTGACACGTTTCCTGTTATACTCGCATAAAAAAAAGCGGACTGGTTAATAATTCTAAAATCTACGAAATACGATAATGTCTCCCTAATTGACAATTTGGGAAGAGAAGATACGATTGTTTGAACCTCGCAGCTCGTTTTTTATAGTTGTTGACAGTTCGAAACTATAAAAACGAACCGCAAGGCTCGAACAATCGTATCTCCTTCTCCCCAAATTGTCCATTTTTGTGGACAGTCCGAGCGTCAATTAGAGAGACATTACTGTACTGTGCATATTTTATACACAGGACTATGTCCCTCAGTGATAAATTTTCATTGTCAAACGCTTTTTGCAACCGCCACAATATCGAAGAAAAAATATCATTGTTACTGTAAAAAGTGTTCGTAAATTCTGCGAATATAACCTTAACGAGTGTACCAAGCTTGGAACGGTAGCACTCGTTGCTACAAAAATTATTGCGAAAAATAGAGAATGACCAAGATATTTAAAGCCAAGATACACAAATGCCGCCGACCCTGGAAGATTTATTTCGGAATTTTTAGCGCACTAAAAGGACCGGTTGAAGGCCCTAAGAACATTCGTAGCTCCTTG
Organism: Megalopta genalis; assembly: GCF_051020955.1. Taxonomy (NCBI): domain Eukaryota; kingdom Metazoa; phylum Arthropoda; class Insecta; order Hymenoptera; family Halictidae; genus Megalopta; species Megalopta genalis. The sequence continues at coordinate 1,080,803 of NC_135019.1, read as the reverse complement.
TCTGCTCACGCGTGAATTTATTCTACTTGTTCTCTCTCTCTCTCTCCGCGCTTCGCTCCTATTTACGTCCATATTCCGGTAAGAGGAAATTAAACAATGATACCATAAGGACAGGCAACCGGCGCTGCTCACACGTCACATTATTTTCTCAACTAGCCCGAAATGTTGACTTTTATGTGAATTAAATTAATGTTCGTTCCGTCCTGGTTCACCTCTAAAATACTGTGCGTTTTGATACGGGATACGGTTTCTATTTGAACTTCGCGTGCGTGTTGCCACGCAGGCGTAATTGTCGAAAGTGTTTTAAGAGCGTAACAAAGCTCCGCCCGCGTACAAATGAAATTTTAAAACGCATTATTTTCTAGGCGTTTCTGGCGAAGCAACTTTCCATCAGATGCAGATTAGCTCTGCTCTGTCCGGAGGTCGATAAAAATTGCATAAGTTTAATTGCAGGAAACATGTGTTAAATTAAAATGTCTTTGCGCTTTTAATAATTGTAATAAGTTCGAAATAATGTAACAGTATCCTTGAATTCTTCCAATTCCTTCGTTGCATTTCGCAATGTTGCATTTCTTCTGTTCATTTTTGTCGTATACGCGTGCAATTCGCAGTCTAATTATGGGTTACTTGGACGACAAATTGAACAATTGACTGAACAATGGAGAAAAATTGTGATATTACAAACCTTTCAACTATTTAACTATTCTACGTTCTTTTAACTCCACTATTCCACGCCCTACCATTTTCAGCCGCGTCTACTCAATTCCGCCATAAATGCATCAAATCCTCGAACCAGCAACAATTAGACCGCGAACTTTTGTGCAAATTAAAAATCGTCCGCGTCTGTTGCGTCAAACAGAAATAACTCGGAAGTTTCGAGCCTTCGTTAATCGTTTTAACAGATCGAAAGTAGCATATCCGCGCCATTAATTGCTTCCAATTGTTCCACGATTTGAAACCGCAATTACTCGGTAAAATCGCCGGTCTATTAATAACCCGCTTGAAAGTTAAACGAAATCGAGGCTAAATTAAATTCGAAGTTGAAACGTGAAATTATCGTGTCGCCGACGAATCGATTAGAAAAGCTGATCTCGCCGTAACGAGCAACGGCAAATCACGAAATTGTAATTTCGATGGAAGGGCGTACCGCGCGGGTCGAATCATGGAGCAGCATTCCCAAGAAGCTTTATCTCGAGATAATGATTCCGCGAATTAGTGGATAACTTACACGCAATCCTTCTTAGCCGTTTCCTATCTATAATATTTCCTGCGGAGAAGATCCGAAGGAACGGGAGTCAGTGGATGCTGGATGACGGCGGTGCGAAGGGGGTAGGAGGTTCCGTGAAGACCGGTGCAGGAGGCGTAATGGAGGCTAGTTAAACATTAAGCATCCCCTGATACCTTGCTAACCCCTTACTAACCCCAGTTAAGGTGTATGCAAGGTATACAGCTCTAGGTGGTTTCCTATACCTTACGGACCTCGGTATACATTCTTACTAATTGACGTCCTGCGCGTCTGCATTATGCACTCGCGATTACTCCCGGGCGTTTTCTTACTAAAATAATACATCCGATCGAAGGGTACAAGGCCGTATCTTCTCGGAAAGAAAGACCAGACCGCTCCTCTGCACGGGATACCCTCTCTTGCGCAGCTATTTTCTTCGCTTTTCGCTTCGGTTGGCGGCTCCCGGTGTGCTTTAGCCCATTAGACGTTTAACTATTAGACGTTTCAACGTCATCGTGATCGATTAGTTCATCGAAATTGAGAAATTATCGAACAATTTGGTATTAGGAGTCGTACTTTATACGAATTCGTAAGTTCTTAACAAGCTATTTCGTTGGAAGCTACAGCAATTTCTCCCTAATTCGCGCTCTGATTGCGCGCAAAAATGAACAATTTTGGGAAGAGGAGATACGATTATTCGAGCCTTATTTTTATAGTTACCGAGTGTCAACCTGTGTTTTTAACACTAAACCAACCGAACAGTAATGACGATTAGCGTGCATTGACTCGTAAGAGTGAAAAGATAGAATTCACTTGGATTTTGTAAAGTTTTAATTATGAGACTTGTTTCAATAATATAATTTGTTCAATCATTTCCTACGAAGAAGTCTCCAAAGTTCGTAGTATCGTAAAATAAAAAATCGGTCATTTTGACCGTGGTAGGTTTAGTGTTAAACCGATTCGAAGATTTTTTTTATTAAGTGCTATGTAGTGACAATTTTATTCCGAAATATTCTGAAATTGTTATTCGAAAGAAAAATACTAAACATCCTTTAGACGCAATCGATGCAACGTCTAAAGTCCAAGGAAAATGAAAATTCTCTCCGGTTGAATGGAGAATTCAACGCGATATCATTGCGTTGACAATTTCTTGATGCATATTCCAGAATCTGAAATTTCATAAATTATGTTACAATCCCTTCGGTGGCGGGATCATGAATTCTCTTAGAGCTTAATAACAATGAGCTTAATGAAGACGTACCCAAGGGGTACCTATTACCGAAGATATATTGTTAATACGACTGCTGAGTAAGGGTTTGTCGTTTAGACTTGCGATTAGTACGCTATTGGACACGCCTACGACTCCGGAATAGGCGGAATTTTCTTACTCGATGCTATCCTACCGAGATTCGAGCATGTCTTGGTTAGGTAAAATCTTCTTTGTTGTCTCTTAAGCTGCCTCGGACATTTCTCCTTGATCGTTTTACCGTTTGACTTCTGAATTTTTGGTAGGAGAATGCTTTTCTTAAATTAAATAAGTAATGAAAACGCTTCTTCCTGCATTTTTGTGAAATAATTCCTTTATTTGCTACCTTCTTAAGTTCTGAAAAAGAAACAATATTTTTGCCTATTTAAGTAGATGCTGAAAAATATTCTCGAACTTATTTACATAAATTCTCTCCCACTCGATACGTTTAACATTTGCATCAGAGCATGTTGTTGCCTATCCGAATGGAGGCTAAAGAATATTATTGCACTTTTGTATACCGTTTTGTTTTACCGTCAACCCCGTAATTTAATAATTGAGCCGTTTATTTTGAAAGTGGCATGAGTCACTTTTTCAAAAGAATCGAGTTAATGGTAACACTAATTACAATTGAACGGTATCTTTTCATTTAAAAAAAAAAAGTGACTTATGCCACTTTCAAAATAAACGGCTCAATTGTTACGAGAAGCAGATGAAATATTTCATTTCTCGTTGAAACAACGCATGACATTTTATTAAAATTAAAAGAAAGAATAATATTTAATTGGAAGAGAACTGCGAAGCGTTAGATACTTGTATTTCGTTTTATGTGTCGCGCCGAGTTAGACGGCACACGTGAACGATAGCACCGAATTCTCCGACGAAGTTTCGTCGCGCGCACTCCTCCTCTACAGTGTGAAGAAAAAAAAGGGAGCGTACATTGGAAGCCGAAAACATGATTAAAGATTTTCCGACGCGGGAGAAAATGGATTTCTGATACGTGTAATGCAACCCTATTTGGAACTATTACGCGTAAGTCCCCGCGAGTAAGCCCCCTATATCCATTCGCTCCCGCTCCCGAAATATATTTACTAGATCGGAAGGTATTTATTTGCGAGTTGCCGCCCTCCCACGCGTCGCGAATACAAAAAACGGACGACTACGAAGCGAACAATATCCCGTGGACTTAAATTCGACGTTCGGTTCCGCAAATTCAATATCCGCGCGGTGGGTGACGTCGCGTCGAATATATAAGTCAACATTTAAACGTTGAATTTGCTCATTGTCAAATGATAATTTATCCGTAGGGAGCCTGATTTTACAATGTTGTATCGATCAGAACCTTCGACGATTTTTTATCGAGAATACTCCAATAAGAAAATTTTACGAAGTTCTCGCGATAAATTCATGACTAACGCTTACAATCGCTTTTTAAGAATTTATTAAGCAATCTGCAACTCAATTATGGTTTATCATTTTATTATTATTTATATTTATTTTACTATTATTTTATATTTAATGGTAAATGAAACACAGAGCAACGAAGACGACGGAAGAAATTCAGAATTATTTTACTTATAATCTATTGAAACTATCAAAAGAAGAATCATCCCTGTTCATCCTCTGTTCGACTCTTGTTCCGTGACAATTCTAGCAAGAATTTTCAAAATATCGCATTTATTCGACCGTACGAAGGATTATTATTTTGCGAATGTGCAGATTGCACGAAAGTACGAAAATTCGCAGTCTACTCGCGAAGTTCGAAAATTAAGCGAGCCGCGGATTCGATCCGCGATTCGCGTGCATTTTTTTGCGCGCGGAAGAGGGAGGAGGCACCTCTTCCGACACGTCGAGAAAAATCGCTAATTGGTGGGCAGGAAACATTAACAAACCGCTGCGTAGGAATCTATGATCGCTGGGTTTGATTAAATTCATTTTCCACTGTTTGCCCGGCTTTTCCTCTTTTCCTCTACGCCCCCGTTTAGCCCCTCGCTCTGTTCCTCTCGCTCTTCGCGAGCCTTCAATATTTAGCGTTTTTCTATCGACGTCGTTTATTTTTTCTGGTTCGTTCGTTTATCCATCCCAACGTTGCGAAGTTGTATACCGTGGAACTGGAAACAGCGAACGGTGCACATTTCCCGCTACATGCCGTGTTCCTGGTTTCCCGTCTCCCCCTGCCCCACCCCCCCGGCCGGCCCTCCTACCACCATCACATACAATCCTCTCCGCTTTCCGCTGCACGCTGCTTCGTTTTATTTTCATTTGATCCCAGGCAATGGAAAGGTATGTTACTATCGGAAGGCAGGTTGGAAATGATTTCTCAATTGGTCGGCTTCTGTATATTTTATTCCGTGTCAATTCGTTAGCAACCGAGCAAAGGCCAATCTGGCCGGGAATCAATCGATCTGTCGGACGAATTCATCCATAAAACGCTTTAATTACCACGCGTTTCGGCGCGCGCCCTCTCGCTCGCCCTAGCACCCAGCGACAATCTCTTGCGCGTACGAACGCAAATTCGAATTCCACCTAAATGATTCGAAAACGATTCAACGGACGATCTCGATCTTGCTCGCGTTTTTCTTGTAATCCGTACGTTTTATTCGGACTTGAAAATATTTCGGTGTTCAGCACTTTGATCTCGTCGTTCGTGGACGAAGAAGAAACCAAACGTTGGAAAATGTGTGAAACCACTTCTCCTTGAACTTATTTAATTTTCCGTAAATTAATTATGTCGAGTGTGTATTACTCATAATTTTGTGTTTCAAACGAGTGCACAGAGTTCTTCGCAATATGAAATAAATCGAACATTTCGTGTCAATGTGTCTACGTGTAACTGTGTCCATTGTTAATATTGCGTTGCGAATTTTTTGCAATTTAAAAATCTGTGCACATAAATACATAAAAATCCGCAGTCTAGTTATTACATTTGAGAAATGATTGCCGAGTTATACCTGCATTAACACTTTGCAGTCGAAGCTGTTTGAGTTCGAAATCCAAAACATGACTTCTGATCTACAGTATTTCTATTTTATATAATTTATCGCGATTCGTGCATATGGATTTGAACCTATTGACAAGTACAATGAAATTTTAACAATTTTCTTTCAAATATAAACGAGTCTGATGCTCTAAGAATGCTTTCGAAAAATAGTATATCTAGCCTATTGACAAGTACAATGAAATTTTAACAATTTTCTTTTAAATATAAACGAGTGTCTGATGCTCTAAAAATGCTTTCGAAAAATAGTATACCAATTTTTATTGGCGCCTCAGAGTCGCCACTCGAATGCAGAGGGTTAATCACGCGTAATCGGAAACTATCAATCGTCTATTTATGTTTTATTGTGTCGTCGATGCATCTATCCCATAACACGATATCACTCGTGATATCTTGGGTCAACGTTAATCTTTTTTCGGGACCAGACTTCTTGTTTTCAACTCCGTTATAGACGTCTGTGCCAACTTTCAACTACAAAAATGTGCTGCAAGACTCGAATAATCGTATCGCCTCCTCCCGAATTGCCACTTTTTTGCACAATCCGAGCGTCAATTAGGGAGAATTTACTATACAGGGTGTCCCAAGAATGTCTCGCAATCCGAAAGCGGCGAGTTCCTCAGGTCGTTTTGCAATTTTGAACACGTCGCCGAAATATGTGCAATTTTTATGCAATTTTCGTGCAATTTTCGTGCAATTTTTGTGCAAGATACCATCGTCTTCGTCTTCCGACGACTGCTTTAAAATTCGGATTATGTTCCTTTGAACAGATACGCTTGTACAAATATTCATTTATTTACTTATTTATTGAGTTTGTACGGAAAGTTATCCATCAGTTATAAAATCAAAGAATACGAAGATTTAGAATGGACAGATACGAGGTTTAATCAAAGATAGTAAAATAACCGTAAGTCCTTAAATTAATATGTATTATAATATTATACAGGGTGTCCCAAAAATGTCTCGCAATCCGAAAGTGGCGGGTTCCTCGGGTCATTCGAAGCAACTTCTTCCATTACAAAAATTTTCTCCGAGGCACCGTTGAAGAGTTATTAACGAAAAACAGTGACCAATGAGAGGCGAGTTCGGCTGGCGCGAGGCGACCGAGCCAATGAGCGGAACTGGGCTTCGCGCGCTCGTTGGCTGGGCCGCCACGCGTCAGCCGTACTCGATTCTTATTGGTCACTGTTTTTCGTTGATAACTCGTTAACGGTGCCTCGGAGAACATTTCTGTAAAGGAAGAAATTGCTTCAAATGATCCGAGGAACCCGCCATTTCCGGATTGCGAGACATTTTTGGGACAGAAAGAACGTAGGTAGAAAGAACGAATGAACAGTTTCGGTGAATTAGTTTCGCGACAACGTGTTTCGCGAAGCGTGTCAATCCTGGTTGTCGAGTCGAACGACCTTTAACTTGATCGGATGCTTCAGCGATGTAAAATGCGCCCAGCAGCTGTTTCACGCGACGATCCGAAATAGGTTCTCTATCGTGAAAAGCGGTGGAAGCTCGCGGAAGGCATCGTCGGAGGAGAAAAATCTAATAGATGATCGAAATCGAGTTTGGGCTCCTGTAAGAAACTAGCCATTCCACCCTTCTCGCTCGTGTTCGCGTTACTACATTGTCGACACTGACGCCCCATCAAGCTCGGAATGAAATCCAGTTCGCATTTGAATCAGTAGGTAACGCAATCCATTAGGCCCTAACAGCCAATGCTCGCCGGATAGAGTGAAAAGAGGCGACTGCCGAGTGGAAAAATATAAGACGAACGAAGAAAGTTAAACACGAACCTCGACGCGCGGCACCTTTCTCAAATACTTTAGCCGTTAGATCTCGTTTTTTGATCGGCGTGTTTCATTTTTTGTGATCAACGTATTTCATTGCTCGATCGATACGTTTCTTTTATCGTCGATGCAACGATAACAACGACAACAAGATCTTTCCATAAATCCTGTTCGGAACGAAATCAAAAACGTTCGATTCTTCGCACTCGCCATTAAAAATGCCATGATTCACAACGGTGCTCCTGAATCTGCTCGTATTTAACAAATGAGCCGTTCATTTTGAAAGTGGCATAAGTCACTTTGTTTTTAAGTCGATATATTCAAGGGTTTGCGTTTGAACACGTTTAAAAATATGGATGCTAACTTTCGAGAAGATTTACTTGTATTTGTTATCTCAGGATACTGATATCTTTTTCAGTATAAATAATTTCGTATAAACATTAAAAAATCATCACTTTTCATTACGGTAAAGTGACTTATGCCACTTTCAAAATAAATGGCTCAAATGCTAAAAACTGGAATGCGTTGATCAATGACGGCACAGAATGCAAATACGAGGTCAGAAAGAATGTCTGCGTCGCGGAGGCTGAGCAGCTTCGACTCGCAAATGATTGAAAATTTCCGAACCGAGAAGAATTGCGGAAACGTCAATTTTTCGGAGTCCCTCCGACCGTATGAAAAAAAAAAAAAACAGAAAAAAACCGTGCATCGGATGACGCGTCGACGCCATTCTCGAAGTAACGAAGCCAACGTCGATGAGGTCGGTATCTTCGAAAGCCTGGATGCCGTCGTCGTTCTCCTCGCCCGAGGCGCGATAAAGACATCGTGTTTAGAGCGAGATTCACAGCGGGGATAAGCCGAAGTACAATGCTTTGAATACCCATCCAGCATCCCGATAGGATCTTAACGTCCTCTAAGAGTAAACGAAATTAAATTCGCCCGGCACTCTAAGGGCGGCCAACTGCAGCCGTTAACACGAACCTAGGAGTCCTCGGAAACGGATAGATACGAAAAGTATGTAGCAGGAGATCGATACGTTTCTTTCCCTTTCTCTTTCCGTGTATCCGCCCTCCGCCTCCTCCACCTACGCTTCCTTCCCTCTTTATATCTCGCTGGCGTTCCCTTCCGGACTCAGCCGCGAACAAGGGGATCCGGGGAGATCGGTTTTCATTTTTCCCTTTCACTTTTCCGAACTGTACGGATCCCGTGCCAAACATCCGACTCACAATCAGTTGACAATTTGTATGGGCTCTCACCGGCCGGCTCGCGGTAACAGCATCTCGTTTAGATAGTTCAGCCGCGTGAAATCTACGGTAATATGCGCGTTACACGATGCTATCTGCGGCATATGTTACTATCTGTCCGTGTATGTTACAAGCCGGTCTTTGTAATTCTCGTTAATGGCGAATTTTCGTTTCTTTCGAGATACAGTAATGTCTCTCTAATTGACGCTCAACTTGTGCACGAAAATGGACAATTTGGGGAGAAGGAGATACGATTATTCGAGCCTTGCGGTTCCTTTTTATATTTACGAATTGCCAAGATTGTGTCAAGGTTATGCAAGGCTCGAATAATCGTATCTGCTCTTCCCAAATTGTCCAGTTTTGTGGACAATCCGAGCGTCAATTAGAGAGACATTACTGTAACTTCGAATCGAGCTATCAGGTTGGCGCATACGAAACGTCCGATATTTATTACGCACGTAGTTTCTTTCGAAATACAGTAATGTCTCCCTAACTGACGCTCAGCTTGTGCACGAAAATGGACAATTTGGGGAGAAGGAGATACGATTATTCGAGCCTTGCGATTCGTATTTGTTGTAGAATGAAAGATTACTCAAAAGCACTTTATTTAGAGTTACAAATTCTACGCCAGAACATTCGCGTATCCAGTGAAATAAGTGATGGTGGTATATTGCAAAACTACAGAGGTACAGAAATCTGGTGTTGGTGAAAATCCCGAGGTGGCAACCTCACGGTTCGGTGTCTACTCTTGAACTGAACGTCTGGGCCCACCTGGGCCTCTGTAGGCAACGGCTCACCCTCGCAAGGGGCCATAAAACTGTTAGGTGGGTCATCGTTGAAATTCCAACAGTATTTATAGTTACGAATTGTCAACAATTATAAAAGCAAGCCGCAAAACTCGAATAATCGTATCTGCTATTTCCAAATTGTCCATTTTTGCGGACAATCCGAGCGTCAATTAGAGAGACATTACTGTAACTCCGAATCGAGCTATCAGGTTGGCGCATACGAAAAGTCCGATTTTTATTACACGCGAATGCTCGGTCTCCCTGCTTACCTGTTTTACAGACTTATCGTGCAACGCCGGCGACTTCTTTTTGCCAAACAGAATTGCTTGAAAATTCTGTATTTTCCGTCATTTATCGTATAACTTCAGGAATTGCAAATGAAAAATCAGAAACCCGTCGTTTGGATTGGTTTCATGTGATTTGATTATTTCGATTTTATTATTATTTGATCTTATTTTAATTCATTTGAAATGGTTCATAAGATTTTATAAAGTATAAAATTGCAGCGTTGACCATCGCTCTTCAGGGACGAGTTCAAGTCAGTTTAACCCGGACGATCGCTGAATGAAATTCGCATTTTATCCTGTTTTGCGCGCAACCGCGAGCCCAATGCAATAATGTCTCCCTAACTGACGCTCAGATTGTGGAGAAAAAATGGACAATTTTGGAAGAGGAGATACGATTAATTTGAGTCTTGCGCCTTGTTTTTACAATTACCGATTCTCAACAAATATAAAAACGAGGCGCAAGACTCGAATAATCGTGTCTCTTCTTCCCAAATTGTCCATTTTTCTGCACAATCTGAGCGTCAGTTAGGGAGACATTACTGTAATCCGCTCGACAGCACTTATTTTCTCAAAGTGCACGCACGCGTAAGCAGCGAGAAAAGCGAGAGCGCGTAAAGCATCGCGAACGGCTTGTTTATCGCGAGATCAAATTTGATTCAGCGCCGGATAAGTGTTCAGGATCGGAATTACTTCGGACGATTACGCGTGTTTCAAACGCGGTTTAACGGCCTTGTGATTCTTCGGCGGTGCGTGTTATTTATATTGCCAATGGCGCTGCCGTGCCCCTTAATGCTTTATGACGAATAAAAAAGGCAGCGACGGATAGGCCGATGAGACAGGGCGCGAGATAAATCAGCGCAATGATAGAGACCATAGTCGGCGTGCGCGTAAACGCAGCATCTGAACGATCTTATCCCTGTGACCGACCGTAAAATTAAACGGACCGACGTCGACTGTCATCTGGTACAGCGAGGAGCAAAATTGAGCCAATACGAGTGCTTTTTGTGAAAAAAGGATCATTTATTCACGAATCCGATAGAGAATCTTTGGGCAATACCGAAGGAGACAGTTACGGGACGAATATGATTCTCCGTTACATAATTTATGAGAAATGAAAGTGTATGATGTGTTTATGATATAAATATAATAATAATGATATAATAATAATAATAATAATATAATAATAATAAATAATAATATAATATATTTATGATACAAAGTGTTTATGATGAAAGTGTTAAATCCACTTAAATTTGTTATTTTCTATCTTACCTCGTAGTGAAACGAGAAATTGAGTCAGAACTGTAATTATGCAACTGGAAAACTATATAAACTACAGTAAAACTCTTATCTGTTTATTACATTGGAAAAATTGTAAATTAACGCACACCACTAGTTTCTTTCGTTTCCCAACCGGACGTACAGTGAATAATTATACGCTCGAAATAAATTTAACAGTTTCAGCGATGTTTAAACAAACATTTAACGAAACACCGTATTTGGGTATTTAGAAAATTTATATATTAATTGTACAAATATAATATTTTGTCAAGTCCTCTTTCATGTATCGGTAACGACGTAGAAGTTGCTTCGAGCCTATAATTGTGCACGCTCCTGTATAAATAAACTATAATTTTTGAAGAGGAAACACTCGCATCGGTTGAATTTTGCTGGCCACTGTACGCGGCTTTGCTTCCGGTTGCGCGGCTTCCGAAGCGAAAAACGCGAGCGATGCGACAAAGACAAAGACGGGGACGCCGCTGCCGAAGGAAAATATCGAAACGAACGGGAGGCAGCAAAAAGAAACAGACGAATCCCTCTTACAATTTCGCCGGGGCCATTCGCGCAAACGTGAAAGGAAAAAACCGGGCGTTGCTAGCAGAAGGTATGCGTTTGATTTTTCGATGGAGTCCCGGATCGTATGGACGCACTCCGCTGGGGGATGACAATGGCGTCCCGTGGGAGGACTGGCCTACCAGCCACCCAGAAAACTACCCCTTCGTCCCCTAAACCTCTTCATCGTCTCGGTCCTCCTAATTGTTTCCTACGCGGTTTCTCCGTTCTCTAGATCCATCTCCGATCCATCTATAGAGATTATTCGCGTTTCGCTTCGCTCGTCGCTCTCTTTCACGCTGTCTTCTCCTGCCTTTTCTCTCTGCCATCGACGCGAACACACGAACACCCTTGAAATTTTTCTCCGATTCAATATCCCCCGATATTCTGCATAATTCATGGACGACGAGTCCGCCGGTTTTCAACCGTAACCCTTTCTCTTACGCTCGTAGTTTATTATTTACACGTTTATTATTTATAAAGATATTATCGTTCTATGATAAAAAATATCACTGAATAATAATCTCAGATCGTAATAAACGTTCGATAGATGTGAAACATTAGTATAATAAAAGCAAGTATTCTCGTCCTATACAGAGTATCAAAAAAATTATGGTATTTCCGGGAAATTAGAGATTCTTGAGGTCATTCGAAGCAACTTTTTCCTTTACAAAAATTTTCTCCGAGGCATCGTTAACGAGTTATTAACGAAAAACACTGACCAATGAGGGGCGAGCTCGACTGGCGCGTAGCGGCCGAGCCAATCAGCAGACGAAGCCCGGTTCCGCTCATCGACTCGGCCGTCTCGCGCCAGCCGAGCTCGCTCCTCATTGGTCAGCGTTTTTCGTTAATAACTCGTAAACGAAGCCGCGGATTGCATTTTCGCTTAGGAAAAAATTACTTCAAACGACCTCAGGGACCCCTCATTTCCTGGAAATACCATAATTTTGGGACTCACTCCCTGTATACAATAATATTTCTACGCGAGTCCATGAATCCGAAATTGCATGAACAAAAGTCGCGTATCGTCGATTGCTCTAAAATAAGATCGTTCAAACAGAGCAAAGCAAGTCGAACGATAAAAATATCGAAAATCGAGAGATCTTCTTCGCAGAAATTCATTCTAACAGCTGTCGAGGTAATAATTTAGCACAATAACACACGTTGCAGATTTCCAGTTAATATTTGATCGACCCCCGTATTACTGGTGATAGATCGTGTTTCATTCAATGCACACGGCATGCAATAATAATGCGATTACCGAAAGCTTCATCGTGTATTCGAATTCAATGGCAAATATATCATCCAACTACTTTAGTATTTCCAGATGTATTTATTAAATCCATAAAGTTTCTTCCTTGTTCCAGAAAATGATTGAACAAGCAAAAATCGAAATTAATTCGGCGATGTTATTTTTGCGAGACGTTAGAAACAGAGTATTATACATAATCGTTTGAACCGGGCAGATCTGCGCGAGAGTTCGTATCGACGCCTTTGCCCCGAGTTATATGCCAGCAAGCGTTCGGTAAAATTAGAGTGGCACTATCTAATCCATTATCCGGTCGGCGAATGTTTTTCGAAGAATATGGTATTTGACATTTTGGTAAACGGACACGGTAGACGCGGCAGTGGGTGCAGCATATATAGCGCCCGTGCTCCCGGTCCTAAAGGTCGAAGAACACGTGGTCGAGGGTTTAATCTAGAGAAATGCTGAATAATAGAGGCGAGTAGAAGAGGGCTTGCGATTGGCTTATGCAATATTCAGACTTAGTTTCCGGCCAAGTTCGCGTTCTAATTAAGTTCTCGACGTTGAAAAGCGTTAAGCACCTTGTCAACTGTTTAACTGCAATCCTCCCCTGCTTTCAGATTCTTCCTTAAGTTCTTTCTCAAGTGCAACCAGAACTGCCTTAAGAATGCCGGCAACCCACGCGATATGAGGCGCTTCCAGGTGAGTTAACACTTAAATCTTTTACGAGATATATATACGCTTTGCAAGAAATCTTCTATTTACCTTAGACTTCTATTTAAAACAGACGCCCTATCAAAATTTCGCATTTATATATTATTATATTATTCCTCGAGTCGAGAACCAGAAGAGTGTCGGGCTGCGCTTTTCTTTTAAAGCAAAACTAGAACGGGGACTTTATATTTGTTAGATATTTGCGTAAATTTTGCTCGCAATTTTATCATATTTTTCGAAATGAACACCGCGTTGCTTTAGGAAATAAAAATTAAACTAGTCTTAGCATAGTTTCTATGTTGTTCTGTTGAACATGGAACTCGGAGGACTGCGACTTGGAATAAAATTCAACTAATGGAAAAGTGGAAAGTGTTAAACGAAATACGTGCAACATGTCAGTCTTTTGTTAACACTATATGAATATGTCCGAACGATGTACGAAGTTAAAACGCAGACAAAATACTATCGTTTTCCAGAACTTTAACGCATTTATTGCAGGACCTTTTATTGCGGCACAACAAAAATAAACGTAAAATTATTAGATCGCGCAGCTAGGGGCGAATTGTCGTTCCACGATTAAAATTGTTATTGCTATTGGAAAATGTATCAAGAAACCCTCAGTTATGACTATAACCTATCTATGAAACACAGAAGAAAATTTAAAGAAGTTTTAGAAGAATTTAAGAACACCATTGCTTCGTTCCGAACTCACAAAAATCCTTAACTTAGCCGATGTTTTAACAGAAGATGGATCTCGTGGCTGCAGAATATCCGGAAGGTTTGCTTTTCTGCCACAAATATTCGAGCCGGTGTGTGTATCTGACTGCGGGGCATATTTCTACACCTGATATTTGAGATTTAGCGGCACGATGCGTTCGGTCGGCGGTGTTGCCGAAATCGTGGGAAAATTTTCGGAAAACGGATAACGCGGTACAAAATTCGTTTGTCATTCGAGTCACGACTCATGAAATTATAGGAGAAGACGGGGGCTGTGGGGAGATGAGAACGCCGAAAGTCCCCAGGAATTGCGTGCCGGAGCAGGACGAGCGGCGCGGCGCGGAACGGGGCGGGCGTATCGCCGTGTAGCGCGTCTGAGAATGCGTACCCTCCACTCGGAGGCATTCTTTTTTAATTTCCAAAAGGAAAAGAAGTTCGTCGAGGAAACGAGCAATTTCTCGATGGTGGTCGGCTATCGTCGAAAGTTGAGATCCCCATCCAAGAGACGTAATCCAAGGGGTTGGCAATTAGCTCAGCGCGGCATCAACCGACCCACCCCTCTATATCCGTTCACCCTTCCACCCCATCTCCGTATTACGGTTTCTCCTACTCACCGACAGCCATATCTCGCCACTCCGGCCATGTCCGGACGAAAAGATAGAATTAAAAAATAAATTACCAAAAACTTTGTCTTCGTCTTTCTGCCGCTCTTTCTCTTCCTTTCGTTTCCTTTCTTGTTCTTTTGTCGCGCGATATCTACTTTGTCTGCGTTCTATCTTCGTCTTCGAAGCAAAAATTATAGTTCCAACCTGTCGGATCTGAGGATTTGCTTCGATGATTAACTGTGGAGAGGCGCGCTCTACGCGACTTCGTCCAAATATCTAATTATAAATAAGTTTATATGCTCAAGTATATAGTTAGTTCAAAAGTTCTGCGTACAGATTGTCCCAAAATTATGGTACTTCCGGGAAATGAGGGGTTCCTGAGATCATTTGAAGCAACTTTTTCCTTGGCGCAAATGCGATCCGCCGTTTTGTTTGCGAATTATTCACGGAAAACGGTGACCAATGAGAGGCGAGATCAGCTGGAGCGAGGCGGCCGAGCCAATGAACGGAACCGGAAATAACGTTCCCCTTTTGTAGGAATTTTTAATTTATTTTTTTTATTTTTTTATTTATTTTCGATAATTTTAATCCCTCTCGCGAAATATTATATTATATATATTATATATTATATTATATTATATATATTATATATTATATATTATATTATATATATTATATATTATATTATATATTATTATATATTATATTATATATTATTATATATTATATTATATATTATTATATATTATATTATATATTGTAAAACAGGGCGCTAACGTGTACCTTGGAAACTAAAGGCGAAATACGATTGCAAAATTAAAGAAAATTAAACAAAATTACAGGAGATATCAACCACTATAACAAACTTCAAGGTCATAAAATTCCGCGCGGGATACCACGGTCTATACAATTTGCGAATAAAATAGTAAATTGAATTGTTCTCGAAGATTTATCGTCATGCCCCGTCAGTTAATCACACGAGCCCGTGAACGAGCAATGCAGTCTGATTCGCGGAATCGCGTTATGCGATATTCGCCATGTATTTCGTGACTCTCGTGACCCCCTCCTATTTGCACGTGTGATAGATACAATCATACAAATGTATGAATATAATCTCATTAAGGCCGAATCTTGGGATACAGCTACGTTGTACGTTCGGAACGTCACGGCAGAAAATGTTTGTATACATATATCCTATTTAAATATTTCAAAACGATGATTATTGCACGCGTGATTATAATTATCGCGGGACGAACGCGCGCGCGCGCGCGCCAAACTGAACGCGTCGCGCTTTCTCTTTTTCGCGCGCGATACGTATTATGCTATGTATTGTATTTCTGTTTGATAGGCGCCGCCGCGGCGGCGGGAACGTTGTAAAACTTTCGGCAAATTGAAACAAGCCGTGTATTTAACCGGAAGTTTTTCGGGCGCAAACAAGGGGACGATGATTTTCGGGAGAAAGTAGAAAGAACGTTTATAAAATCGGCCGGGAGGTTGGTAAACGCCCGAAGTTTTGTCCTTTCGCGACTCCGCCAACTTTCTTGGCTAGTTGGCCGTATTACCTAGCGCGTAACGTAGTGCGAACTTGCAAGCTTGAGTAAAACCTGACGGTCCTTCGCCGCCCGCGCCGGTGGAATTTTCGAGGCGGCGCTAAACCTCGGCCGCTAAAATTTTAATTCGAAACTCCGAGTAATAAGCAATTCCTAAACAAATTCCGAGCCGTGATAACAACTTCATTTTGGTTCCCCCCTTTTGCTTCGCCCGAGAATTCGCGCGAACGCGGCCGCGTCTGCGACAAAATCCGAGAACGGCGTTGCGAACTTTTATCGAAGCCAATTGCGAAACGGAACCTACGATCTCGTCCGACGAATTGCGTTTTATCGATCATTTCGCGTTACGATGAAGTACTTCTTGACATTAACCGCGCATTTTTTTACTGGTTAGGAATAATGCACGTTCCAAAGTATTATATAAGCAGAAAGGAACATTTTGCGATGCTTTAGTCTTTTTTTTACAAGGACTATAATAGGAACAAGAAGCTAATTAGGGTTTATATTTATCGGATAAGATATACTAAATTTTTTTATTAAATAACAAACGAAATAAAAGAATGAGAAAATGTAATATATCTATAAAGTCAATTATGCCCAAAAACGATCCAAAGGCACTACCCTATATACGGAAAAACAAACCTCGTCGATTACCATATCCTAGAAATATGTTATAAAAGCTTATATCACAAATAACCGAATAACAATCAGTTTCCCGAGCGCTCCGCGAAAATATTTGAAAACTCTTATACGATTCGCAACTTTGAAAACTGCTTGAACCTAAACCTAAATTGTCCTTTTAATATTATCGTTCCCGTGTTTCATTTGTAATTAACCAGTTAGCTGTGGCGCCTCCTTTTCAGAGCGCGCACCTATATTTGTCGCGAGAATCAAGCGACGACGTGTATACTCGTCGAACGCAAAGTTTATTTTATAAAATTAACAATCTTATTACTAATATTTACTTACTCACTCAACATTAACGTATACTGCATAGATAATAAACGAGAAACGCGGGAAAAATTAAATACATAATGGCACTTCGCACGTCGAACACCAAACTTCTTGTGTTCGTGAATTATTTATGTAATTATTCATATTTTTGACTTGTTTGTTCTATTCTGGTCTGGTCTCAAAATATTTTAAACATCTTGAGATTTGACAATACGTTTTTGTCTTTGTTGAAATTACAATTTAAATAGCCAACGGTCGCTACTTTTTACGCGCGACGAGTATACAGTAATGTCACTCTAATTGACGCTCAGATTGTCCACAAAAATGGACAATTTGGGAAGAGGAGATACGATTATTCCAGTCTTGCAGCTCGTTTTTATGATTGTTGACAATCAGAAACTATGAAAACTAGCCGCAAGGCTCGAATAAATATCGAATAATTAATCGTGTCTTCTCTTCCCAAACTGTCCATTTTTCTGGACAATCTGAGCGTCATTTAGAATCACAGTAAATTCTCCCTAATCGACGCTCAGATTGTGAAAAATAAAAATAGAGAATTTAAGAAGAGAATATTTAGATTATTCGAGGCTCGCGGCTCGTTTTTACAGTTGACCGATCGTCAACGATTAGAAAAACAAGGCGCGAAGCTGGAATAATCGTATCTCCTCTTCCCAAACTGTCCATTTTTGTGCGCAATCTGAGCGTCAATTAGAGAGACATTACTGTTACTAGCTCCGACAGTTTGGTGTCATTTTTGACCGAAATCTCACGTAGGCGAATTTCAACCTTCTGTAACAGGTGGTCATTTCCACGCAAGTAGGAGTAGAGGGACCGCTACTGGCAGTCTCGGACAACATGTTCGTCCACAACAACAGTAAACATGGGCGCAGAGCGAAACGATTGGATCCCAGCGATCCCGGCGAATACAACAGTGAGTACCAAAAATTCTGACCGTACATACGCGCAACACTTTGCGCACGTATAATCGAGGGCATCGCGACTTCGAGTGTCGCTAAAAATTTATGTATAGCGTGACAAACACGGGATTTTCCATTAAAGCGAACGAACGGTGGGATCCGCGGGAAAATCGACTACGAGTGTAATACGCGGTTCGGGCCGCTGTAACGCCGGATAATGGAGTATTAAACGATGCTTTTACTGCGGCTCAACAACAACTTTAATATTCATAATCTATTCATTTGGACGCCGCTATGAATATCTTATTCCCGATTTAATTTGTAACGATACGATCATTCCGCGACCGCAATGGACGATGCGTACTTGCGCGAACGAAATGGAAGTTGTCGAAGGGAGCTTCGAAGTCGCTGTTGCAAAATACACGGATTTATCGTAGCGTTAGGTACTTAGAAATTAACCCTTCGCACTCGAAGCTATTTCAACTGTAAATCTAAAATAATTTTTCTGACTTATAGCTTTTTCATTTTATATGACAAAATTTCATTTTATGCATACGAAATTGAGTCTTGCGACTTACGCAACTTGCGGTTACACTGTTAACAATTTTTTAAAAGCTAAACTTTGTTAATGTAAAAATTATCTTAGAACGTGATATAACAAATTTCAGTGGTGCCTCAGAGTCACCACTCGAGTGCAAAGGGTTAATATAACCGACGCGTGGATGGTATATTTTAAAATAGTATTTTAATACCTTTAAGTTGTTGGGATTATTAAAGAAAGAAAATCGTTGATTTAGAACATTTTTATAATTTTCATAGCCTTGACATAACCTTGACATAACATTTTTATTTTGCTAGAACGTGTGCAAATTTTTGATAAAGGTCCTCTGCAAAAATGTTTATCTTAAAACTGCGAGTCGCTAATGGCAATTTCAGTCCACCATATTTTTCACCATACAGTGATAAAAGTGTTCACTTCGAGAGTTGACTTAATCGAAAGTAATCATTGAAGATTTTATTAACTCCTTAACGCACAGTTTTTTTGAAAAAAAACCGGCCAAAAAAAATCAATTTTTGGTGGAGAACTTTGATATAGCGCGCTTTTGTTCCATGGAAAAAGGCTATATTTTATTCTTGAATAAATAAGTGTTACAGCTTACAATCCCATGTAAATGATAAATATCAATAAAACGATTTTTTTTCTTTGCTTTCACATTGTTATTTTCAATTCTCGATTATATTCGAGCGTGAAAAATTATAGCAGCATAAAATACAACGCCGCTCGAATTATCTCGAGTGTGCACAGTTTGGCCTGTTTGCTCGAATTAACGCGAGCGTACAAGTTAAGGGGTTAAGCAAAGAAGAACACAAGACGGATAATAACAGTTGCATATATAGTTACATAACACTTACACATATTCTTACAATTCGAATATGCGTGTCCATTTTTTCGAACTTCGCAATGTCGGTATCTAACGCTTCCACCCGCGAAACGCGTGATAAAACGACGCGTTCGATTCGCACACTTACGCAGCTCGTCTCGTACTAAACAGTTTGCACCAGCGATAAGAAAAAATTGTTGTCTCATCGTAATGGAATTGTTAGAATCCTCGAACGAGTGGCGGAGGTCGAGGGACGAGGGGCGACGCAGAGAGCGAAGTCGGGGGCGGGAAGAGGAAACGCGGGGTTGGTTTCTTCGAGATCGGTATAACGACTCGAGAGCCATAGCGGAGGGTAGAATCGTAAGAGGACGAGACAGGGCGTGCTCGGAGGATAGGATATAAGGAGTCATAGGGCAATTCAGCAAAGTTTGGCGTCGACCGCGCATACAAACGGCTGATATCGTGCGGCCACCCCTCAACTACGCGCTCCTCTCTTTTCCCGGCGTTCTTCCTCCGTCCTTTCTTTCTTTCTGCGCAAAGGCAAGATGTAAATCAATGGGATGCGGGCAAACGGGGGTTCCGCCACGTTCTCTGTGCTTTCTTCCTTCACTATTATTTCCTCCGTCCCTATGTAGTCGCGCTTCTCTCTCCGCAGGTTCGAACCTTTCGTTCCACCTATTCGCGTCCCTATTTTATCTCGTCGAGCGAGAACGAAGAACAAAACGATAAAAAAAAGAAAACCCCCTCTCGCCAATCGGACCTCTCCGCCTTTATTCCTGGCTCTAACGTGTCCCGTTGCTAAATGCTCGACTCGCGTCTTTCTTCTAATCTTTCTCGTGAATCCACCGTAATCTTGACCAAAAAAGCGTGTAACCGTAGCTCGGTTATGTTTGGCGAAAATACAGAGGCATGTTTCTGGGACACCTCTTAATTGCGAAAATGTGACGAAGAAAAACAATAGTTACACAGGGTGTACAGCAGGGGTGTCAAACTCAAAAGCTAACTTGGGCCAAATAAACGATGCTTAACTTTAGGTGGGCCGCAAAAAAAAAATCAATGTTCATAGAAACAAATATTTTTATTTTGACTAGTACATTGTAATAAACACATATATAAAGTTAAATTATTGTTTACGTCCTGATACTTGACATCTCTTCTCTGATACTATCTTTCCTATTTCGGGAGAAATTTTATTGGCCGAGACTATTTCTATTTTATTTTTACTTTGCATCGGATATATTGACTGAGCCGCAAAAATGTTCATTTCGGGCCGCGAGTTTGACACCCCTGGTGTACAATATCTCTTATCTTTTAAATGAAACGCTGCGTTTTCGTTTCACCTAGCCATTTATGGTCGCAGATCATTAGTCCGGGAGATGCTTTAATTTGAAACGAAAACGAATATCGTGAACTTTAAGAGTCGAAGATAACGTTAACATCTCTTTCAATATTAATAATGTAAGGACAAAAATATGCATCTCCATATAATACTAATTTTCAGAAAGAATTGACCGTAACACAAAATATATCGTTCGCGGTGCGTTCAAAATAACCTTGCCATAATCAAATCGTATAAAGAAAAGATACATTTAAATGGCCACTGTTACTTCGTCGGAGACCACGCTGCATATAAATCATTCCCGTTCGCGATACAGAATCGAAAATTTCAACGGGTCGCTCGAGCGAAAGCAGTTCGATCGTGAAAGATGATTTTAATGAGCGCGGTCGCGGAGAAAGCAAGTTTTTTTCTAAAGAAGTTCCCGGGTATTTACCGGGGTGAACGAAGTTACGTCGCGATCCCACAGTGATCAGAGAGAATCGGACCGAACATGTTCGAGTACAACGGCTCCTCGACTTCGACGACGGTTTGGTGGTAAAAGAGGAGTTCGGGAGTAGAGAGTAGCACCCCTTACCGCTCAGTAATGGCACGGGGGATTTTATTTATTCCGGGTTGGTACGCTTGTTCCGGCCTCCTCTACTGAATCCCTCTTTCAACCCTCCTCCTCCTCCTCCACCTCCACCTCCTCCTCCTCCTCCTGCTCTTCCTCCTCCACCTACTCCTCCTTCCACTCCACCTCTTCCTACATTTCCGCCCCATACCATTTCGCTCGACAATTCTCTACCGGAGTGGTTGCCAACGTGGCCGCCTCTGTTTAACGACTTTCTTGTACATTGAACGCAATAAATACCTCTGTCCCATCGAAGAATCCTCATTTACACTCGGATCGCTACCCTTTAACGCTCCACCCCTATTCTTACGGACCTTCTCCGGCGAAACAAGCGACGAATAAAATCTTATTAAGCAATATTGACGTCTAATCGTTCGGAGAAGCAAGAAGGTCGGGAACAAAGGCGTTTCGATCGATGAAAATTATAGAATTTCTTGCTAGGATGACGTCAAACTCCGATGGTCAGCGTTTCGTCGACGGTATCACCGACCAAATATCGAAAAGAAGCTTCAAAACGGAGCTATTAAATCGTACTAGCTAAAGTTATTTCTTATTTCATAAAAGTGAACTATAGAGTCTCGAAAAACGCCGTTTTGTACCACCTCAAACTTGACATTTTCAAACTCGAAGCATTTTTATTACCGTCCAAATTATCGTCCAAATAATGACCAAGAAAACCAAAATCAAGCAACCAGATTCGTTATTTTTATTCCGCCGTAAGAACATATCCATATTGAATGGAATCGTTTCGACAGGGTTGGTTGAGAGCCGGTTTTTCGTCGACTACGTTAAGGGGTGGGTGTCCTTTAAGCTTTTGGGATTTAATAGGCGAACAGCGCGCAAGCAATCGAAGGTGGAAGCTGTTTGAGCATCACTGGGAGCAATATACCATGATGTCAGCCACTCTGCCGTGGCTCCGTTCTAGCAGGGTCGGTGCCGGGGGTGGCTTGGCTTCGCCGGGGTACAAAATGATATCATTGGGTTATAAATTCCAAGCAGAGACACCAACGGCCCGATCGCCCCCCCTTCCTTCTTGTTACAACTCTTCTCCGGCCACTCCGACCCTCATTCTCTTCCTCTCTCTCTCTCTCTTTCTCTCTCTCTCTCTCTCTCTCTGCCTCTCTCTCCCTCTCTCTCTCACTCGTTCTGCAAGGTTGACGTCTTTCTCCTTCATAGATTCTCCGTCGTTCTCCCTCCACCGGCGGCTCTCTCATCCTCGCGGCTTGAACTTGCTCGCCACGAGAAATATATACCCACCACTCACCCTCGACCAAATAAACAGAATATTCAGATAATTTTCCGTATCCCACCCCCTAACTAACTGTCTCGGCTCGGTGAGAGGAATCGCGTAATTTCTCGACTTACTCTCGTACGAGCCGTTCCTTTTTTCGACGCGCCAAGCCGCGTGTTATTGTTTCTCTGATTCGCTACGCCGGTCACGGCCGCGGAATCTTCGCCGGAGTTTTTCGACCGTTTAACGCGGACTGGGAAGCTGGTGCCTTCCGGCTGTGGGTAACGCTAGGCTCTGACCAGCTGCGAAAACTTTACCGCGATGGATTCAAATGGATCGAATTCTACCGTGAAACGTAGCATGCCTACGATCAAAATGACCGATTTTTTATTTTACGGTACTACAAAGTTTGGAGACTTCTTCGTGGAAAATGATTGAATAAATTATATTATTGAAACAAGTCTCGTAATTAAAACTTTACAAAATCCAAGTGAATTCTATCTTTTCACTCTTATGAGTCAATGCACGCTAATCATCATTACAGGTCGGTTGGTTTAGTGTTAAAGCGATAAATAAACTTCGTCTTTCATTTTCGTTTTATTAACTGAATTATTTTTTGTTGTACTTGTATTTTGTCAGATTCTCGCGTTGATGTTAGACAGTCAATGTGTAAACAAGCTCGACAGTTGTCGATTGTGTACGAGCGATGGAATTCTTTGACCAGATTCGTGTAAAAATTGAATTTGATTGCGAAGCGTTCGAATAAACTGATATCTCGAAATATTCTAGAAATATCCTAGAAATATTCTGGGAATTTGAATTCATGAAAAATTGTTGCTGCGAATGCATAAAGAATTCGTGGAAACTGCGATTTTTCATATCGATCAACGCGTTCGTAGTCGTCGAAAGCAATCCGCGTTCACGCTTTTTGATAATCTAAAGTATTGGGTTGGCAACTAAGTAACTGCCGATTTGTTCAATGAAATAAAAAAATTTTTTTTACTTGGAACGAAGTTTAATCTGTAATGTATTTTCCATTTTGTTCGATTACCTTTTGCCGTCTCTCTGACAACTTGAAAATTCCACGCTCGTAGAAAGTCTGATCCTTTTCGGCCAAAAACTGAGTTAAGCGAGATTTTACAGCGTCATCGTCGTTAAAAGTTTTACCACGAACGGAGTTGTCCAGGGATCGAAATAAGTGGTAATCCGATGGCGCGAGATCAGGGCTATATGGTGGGTGTAACATCGATTCCCAACCAATATCCATCAATTTTTGCCGAGTGGACAAAGACGTGTGCGGCCTAGCATTGTCCTGCTGGAAAATGACACCTTTACGATTGACCAATTCTGCTCGCTTTTCCTTGACCGCTGCATTCAATTTGTCCAGTTGCTAACATTCACGGATAATAAAAAATAACATAATAATAATAATAATAATTTTATAATATAACATTTACGGATATCATAAAAATGGGAGTGAGGGGCATCTATAACTGAAATCGACAATTACTTAGTTGCCAACTCAATAGCTAACCTGCTCTCTCGCGATGTCTAACGAACCCTTTCGTACGATCAGGTCTCTACACTCCAGTTCCCCTGCAAACACCGTGCATAAAGGCAATATCGCCGAACGAAGGCTGGACGACCGGAGGATCGACGGTGATAATCATAGGTGACAATTTCTTTGACGGGCTTCAAGTAGTGTTCGGGTCGATGTTGGTCTGGAGCGAGGTACTTAATTTATCTTCATTTCAAGCAGTAGAAAAATTTGGTAAATCGATTGTTTCGTTAATATTTGTACTCGATAAATTGATCATGCGAATTCTTCGTTTTCAGCTAATCACGCCGAACGCGATCAGGGTTCAAACTCCGCCGAGGCAAATACCAGGTGTCGTCGAGGTCACATTATCGTATAAGACTAAACAATTTTGCAAGGGGGCGCCTGGGAGATTTGTCTATGTTTGTGAGTATAATCATCGAATGTGTACCTTTTAGTTTGATATTCAATATTGCATTGATAACAGTTGGATTCGCGTTATCCGAAATTAATAAGAGTTTCGCCTAGTGAGTTATAATCGCGCCGCGGATTTTTGCGCAAAATAAAAATTCTATCCGTCGATTTTAAGGAAACAAGAATCATATAGAAATCTCCACGTTTCTTAAATAATTTCAATAGGTTAAATTTAACACATCCACACTCTTATAAACTCTTTTGGTCTTCTTGATAGCACAAAATGTTGCCATTTCTCGAAGGATGCGTACTTTGAAATTTTTTATTAAGTTATATATGTTATAAAAGTGTTGTATTCAGACAAAATAAGAAGAAACTCAAACATATACAGTATAATCACAGTAACTTGCACCCTCTTCGAAGAGATTGTTAACCGTTTAATCCATGGTCCCAAAATGTTCAAGATATTTCTATGTTTCAGTTGTACGATCGACTAACAATTTTCGTTCAATAGGATCTCGTTAAAGCAACACCGTGTTTTCGCTAATCTTTCAGCATTGAACGAGCCAACGATCGACTATGGCTTCCAAAGGTTACAAAAGCTGATCCCCCGGCACCCCGGCGACCCCGAGAAATTACCGAAGGAGATTATACTGAAGAGGGCGGCGGACCTCGCGGAAGCTTTGTACAGTATGCCCAGAAGTGGAAACGCGGGAATTACAGGTGCTCCCAGGAGTCCCGGATCGGGCCACCCACCTGCGCCGCCCACATCCAGTTCGGCGACGGCGTTCAACTCGTATACAGGGCAACTGGCGGTGACAGTGCAAGAAAACGGTAGTGCGGCGAAATGGACGGACGGTAAATATTCAAAGTTATTTCGTGTTCCACAGAAAATGGTAACCACGACGTCACACGATCAAGTTCCGTCCTCCAGGCCTTAGTTTCCCAAAGTTAGCGCCGAGAAGATTTCTGCGGCGTTCTTTCCGTTTCCGATTGCGGTGATTTCTAATTCGCGCTCAGATTGCCCACGAAAATGGACAATTTGCGAAGAGGAGCCACGATTGTTCGAGCCTTGTGGCTCATTTTTATAATTACCGATTGTCAATAATTATAAAAACGAGACGCAAGGCTCGAATAATAGTTTCTCTTCTTCTCAAATTGTCGATTTTTCTGCGCAATCTAAGCGCGAATTAGGGAGAAATTACTGTATTTCTTTTATTTTCGACGAAAATTGTCTTCAGCGAATTCCTTTTAGCTTTTCACTTTAAATCAGGGCCAAGCAAGCTTGGCCAAAGTGGGCAAGCAATAAACAGAATCGAAAGCGATCAGATAACACGGCGCATCGTTGCTGTTTCGATCTAACGAAATTAATCGAACGAAAATATCGTACACCACGTGCTACAATTTTAACCCTCGGCGTGTAAAGCTTTCTTCGATGCCATCGGAAGCTCCGATTTCGAAAGATTCTCCGAGAAATTTTTATCTCGATTTCTTTTCACGTGTCATAATTTGAAAAATCTTAAATTCGCGCATTAATTGGGCTATAAAATATCAGATTTACAATTCGTAAGAAAAGATTTGGCGCTCTTCCTTGAAACCATCGAAATAACAACGCGCATCAAACTATAGTAAATTCTTCCTAATTTTCCTTCAGATTGTAAACAAATATATGGGCAATTTGGGAGGAAAAGATACGATTATTCGAGACTTGCACCCTTTTTTTACAATTGTTGACAATCGGCAACTATAAAAATAATCCTGAGACACGAATAATCTTCTCTTATAATAATAATAATAATAATAATAATAATAACAATAATAATAATAATAATATCTCCTCTTTCAAATTATCCATCTTTCTTTACAAACCGAAGGAAAATTGGGGAAAACTTACTACAGTTCTAGATTTTCTGTACCAAAAACGCGAAACCGTAGTTATCACAGATGTACAACTACCGGTACCGAAAGGGTTGACCGCATTTCCGTTGTTCAGGACATCGATAAAGAGAGAATCGAACGGTCACGTTCGATCCGCAAGGAATCTCGTGAATTCGTTGCGTTTCCATTTGTTCGTAAAGGGCGAGGCCGAGAATCACGTGTCCGGTTATAAGGGTTAGGCAACAAGTTGCTCACAGAATGATGAAATACTGACGGGTTCGTCTGACGGGCAGGTTTCTATTTTTAGACGGTAGTTCCGTGACGACAGGAGCCAATGCTGGAGGCGGAGGTGGCGGAGGTGGCGGTGGCAGCGTCGGGGGCAGCGTCGGTGGCAGCGTCGGTGGAAACGTCGACGCCTATAGGCAAAGCAGTAGCGCGAGTCCACGCGGGGTTGTAACTGGCGGCGGTTATTGCGGAAGTTCGGCCAGCACACCCCACAGTCACAGCACCAATGGAAGTTACTCGGTCGCCAATCCCTACGCGGGTAGTCCAACCCTTTACACTTCGCGTAAGTCATTTTTCAGTACCCGCGGCGCCCTCCCGAACATTCTTGTCGATTCGTCTCATCGCTTCTTCGTCGCCCAAAATCTGTCGAACGTCGAACCGTCGCGGAATGGTCCCGGATAATTCACCCTCGGCATCATGACATTTGTCGATTTTTGCGGCGAATTATTAATTTTTGCGGTATCCGCCAAATCGGGGATGTCGAAATATAGAATTACATGTAATTACTCTTGAACTACCTTAACAACAAGTAAGAGGAGAACGAAACTTCGTCGATCGATTTAGGAAGCGTCGACAACCCTTCCAGTAACGACTGAAACGAAGATATGTAATAGAAGAAATATATTGAAATATTATTATGTATAATATATATTAATATATATTATTATATATAATATATATATGAATATTATTATATAAGAAATATATTGTTTTTATGAGTTTATATTATAATATCGTGTTACACGAAACCTATTCGGATTACATTGCTTGTGTACTTACATTATGTTTACGTTATAATTTAAGTAATTAGCTGATTCGGTAGACTGATATCGATCACTAACGATACTTACTGAATAAAATATGTCTAAAATAATATTATTATAACGAAAATACAAGATACTTATTCTTCCAACTGAGCGTGGATAAAATAATAATAAACGAAGTCTATATTATATTATTATTATTATTATTATCATTATCATTATTATTATTTTTATTATATTATTTTTATTATTGCTATTGCACTAATTACTGAGAACCTAGTGAAATATCTGTACTAGAAACTTTTCCAGGGACAATAGAAGGATCATGATGCTAAGGGTTGAAACGGTTCGGTAAATCGAATCTTCGACGAATATCAAAGATCGAGGTTCAATTTCGATGCGGAACGGCCGCTTTGCGTTGGCACGAACTTCGAGAACGGTTCGACTTGGGCACAGTTTGGTTGTCGTCGTCCGATTCCGATGCGCATGCGTGTCTCTACGTGTATGTGCACGTGTACACCGAGCCCTATAAACACGCAACAGCCAACAAGCTTCCCATGTTTTGTCGGTATTCACGTTCCGAGTGCACGCACGTTTATGAGTTTTCCTTATGTGAAATTTTCGTTTTTAGCGCACGAACAGTATGGCATTTTCTATACGTCCGGGGACGGGAGTGCGTTCGCCCCCGTAGTACGACCACCGACTACCTCAGTCCCACCGCACTGGTCCACACAGCACCACCTCGCCACAGCCGCCCAGTAACCGCTAACCGTCCACCATCACAACCACCATCATCACCACCACAACCACCCCATGCACTGCGATTAAAGAATTATGAGAAACATTCACAAGAGACGAGATTCGAGAATGTATGTACACACGATCATTTACGAACCGTTGATAACACCCCTGTTTACTGCCGCCACCCTTGATTACATTCAGTTTGCGTTCGCCTTCTCTCTTTGTTTTCTATGCGACTTTTTCTCCTGCGAATTATTCGATCTTCGGCGGATCTTTGTGCACTCGCGTAACTTCTGATAATTCTAGAAATGTCGCTGTTTTCGTTAAAAAAATGCTTCTTAGCCGGTCAAAGAAATTCTATTTCAGTTTTCACGAAAATGGGAATTTGCGCAAAGATTCGTGGACCGCTGATTGCTTCTAATACGCGTTAATCATTTTTGCTTCATTTCCACGAGCTTGTAGTATATGTTTTTAATTTGCAAAATCGCTTGCATACGCGATAACTGTTATCGCATTTCTTTTTTTTGCCGTTTGCCAACCTAGAAAACTCTGGCAAAAACAAATTTATTATAATATCCGGCGAATTCTAGACTAGGCGAGAGTTTTGCTGAATCGAATCGATAATTTACGGCAGTATTTAACGACGGTTGCTTTTCGTCGAGACAAATAATCCGAGTGTTCGATGAATCGTCTATTGAAAGAATAAAAAACAAACCTTCGCGCGCCATTATTGCCAGCGCCGTTTGAAAAGGCGCTACGGAGACGAATGTTATTATACCGTTTATTGCCATTGATAGTTAAGAGAACCACTTAGCCGACGAGATCATTAGAGTGGCAATTTTGTTGGCACGTGTCTCGACGACGCCTGAAATACAGCTCGTTCTTCGTGTTGTAATGTGCACCGACCTTCGATCCGATACTGCGTGCAGTTCATTCAAGTCTCCGCAGCGTGCGAGCTGACTCACGCGAACTGCTGCAAATCGATCAATTAGCTGCGGACTATGCAAGCCTCGCAACAATTTTCCAACGTGATTTTACGGCACAAATTGAGATTTTTGTCGCGAGGAAACGGGAGTACTGTAATTTCTTCCTAATTCGCGCTCGGATTGCGCACAAAAATGGACGACTTGGAAAATGGAGATGCGATTATTCGAGCCTTATTATTATTATTGAGACTTGTTTTTATAGTTGTTGGTAATCGGTGGACTATAAAAACGAGCCGCGAGGCTCTAATGATCGTATCGCCTATTCCAAAATTGTCCATTCTTGTGCGCAATCCGAGCGCGAATTAGGGAGATTTGCTGAATTTGTAAAAGAAGAATGCGAACTAGTTACTAGACCGCGGATCTTTATGAATATAAAAAGCTTGGGAATAATAATTAATAATAATAAATGATCGTATCGCCTCCTCCAAAATTGTCCATTTTTGTGCGCAATCCGAGCGCGAATTAGGGAATTTTGCTGAATTTGTAAAAGAAGAATTCGAACTAATAACTAGACCGCGGATCTTTATGAATATAAAACGCTTGGGAATAATAATTAATAATAATAAATAATCGTATCGCCTACTCCAAAATTGTCCATTTTTGTGCGCAATCCGAGCGCGAATTAGGGAATTTTGCTGAATTTGTAAAAGAAGAATGCGAACTAGTTACTAGACCGCGGATCTTTATGAATATAAAAAGCTTGGGAATAATAATTAGTAAAAATAAATAATCGTATCGCCTCCTCCAAAATTGTCCATTTTTGTGCGCAATCCGAGCGCGAATTAGGGAGACTTGCTGAATTTGTAAAAGAAAAATGCGAACTAATAACTACACCGCGGATCTTTATGAATATAAAAAGCTTGGGAATATTTAAAAAATATTTTCACTCGAAACAGAAACGTTTCGAACGTTATATAAATTCAACCTATTCGAATTAACCCTTTGCACTCGAGTGGTGACTCTGAATCACCGCTAAAATTGTTACATCACGTTCCAAAATAATATTTATATTATCAAAGCTTTGACACAAAAATATTGTTAAAAGTCTAAGTCTGTTGCACGAGTCACAAAATTGAACTACTATAAGTCGGAAAAGAATTAATTTAGATTTACAGTTAGAACGGCTTCGAGCGCAAAGGGTTAATTGTTTTTTTTTCAAGTTGTATGCACACGTCGCATGGCAGTTGATCCTTGTTTCGCAACGTTCTCGTCCGTTTATTTTTCATTTTACGTCATGGCGAATTATACTAACGTATAACCGACAGTGGGTATGTTGCAGGACTAGGAGAGGTTGTCGGTTCGCCGTTCAACATGAATCCATTTATGTTGCCCACCTGCAGCCAAGGATACTCAAACACCGCCAGTCCGTTGCTCTCGTCTAGTAACAAATAGTGTTACGAGATGTAAGCTCCGACGAGAACGCGAAATGTCTCCGCCTTCGCGAAAGCGAGATTCGCTGACGCCGAACGTTTCAGCGGATTCTAACGTTCCCTTAATCATTGTATTTGTAGTTGACAATATCGCTTTCCCGGGAGTCGGAGTCGGGCCTGTTCGGGCCCCACGTTTTCCCAGTTACAGCACAAAATAGTCGGGGGAAAAACAAAGAAACGCGTGATCGTTCTCGTCGGAGCTTGAGAAAATCGTGTTTGGAAGTTCTGTATATCGAAACCAGTGCAAAAAGAAATCGATAACGTTTTACGATCAACGATCGAATAAGTTAAGGAATGATACATATCGAGAAACACTTGTTTTCTTTCTCTTTCTTTTCCCGCATCTATCGACATAGTCGCTCGGATGGTACAATATTTATACGAAAGTGAAACCGAAGATAATTAAGATCGGCCGTATTCGAAGTGCGAAGAGCAATCTATCGATCGTTGTCGGTTCTCGGTGTTGTGTAACAGAGACTGTTGTAAAAAAAAAAAACGTTCAACCCTCGAACACGGTAACTTTGTTTCGTTGAGGATGATGCGACCGCACTCTTTCTGCTGTTCCAATCACGGTAATTAGTCGGCGGATCTTTATGCGAGATTCAGAATTTTCCGCATCGATCGCAGGAAACGGGAGGATAAACGATGATTTGTTTCGTCTCTTGATGATTTGGACACGTTGAAAACGATGTTACGATATTTATAAATTTTATGAATCTCTCTGTCTCTCTCCCCCTCTAAAATCCGCAGTCTAGTGAACTAAAATCTACCACGTAAGATCATTTTTCCTGGATTGTTTCGGTCATCCCGCCGTACCGTCAGCTTACGGAGAAGCTGTCCCAAGCTGTCAACGAAAAGATTCACCAGGCCGAACGACTATAGTCGTCTCGTAATACCGATGTAGCTGTATCGGAATGCGAGGAGAGCGTTTTCACGGATGGGCTCGAACGCGTCCGGCATTTTCGTCTTCTCTCGCGGGCGCGCGACGCCGTTTAACGCGACGAAAACTTGTGACAGAATATTTTTGAAAGTGTTTTCCATCGATTTTGTAGCAAGGTGGTCGAAGAAATTTCGCGCGACAAATCGTACGTGTTCGGTGAACGGGAGCAGTATACGTGTGAGCAGGAAGATAGTGCGTTGTTCACAGGGTGTCGGGGAATTTTCTAATGAATCCGAGCAGAAAGCTGTCGAGGGTCGGGGAACGCGGACACCGGCTAGACGGACATATCGCTTATCACTGAATAACAGACATCATAGTTTTAGAGAGCATTTTCGACTTTGAAATTTTAACTTCCTACCCGTACGTTTTAAGAAGACTAACCAATATCAGCTAGGTAGAGCGTATCGTCTAACGTGTAATTTGTAAATTTTCTTGTAAATATTGTTGCGATGTACAAAAAAAAAAAGACGACAGAATTATTTCTAGGAGCCCAACGAAACGATATTAAAACGGGATTGTAGGACGAAGAATTATTATATATAGGTGTACATAATCGTAGAGCAACCGTAGCTTGACTCCGTATAATTGTATGATTGTATGGCGGCGATCCAACCTTTCAACGTGCGGACTATACACGCGTATAGTCGGTGGAATAAGTGTACAGGGTGTTCCAAAATTATAGCACATCCTGGAAATGAGGGGTTCGTTAGGTCATTTCAAGCAACTTTTTCCTTAGCGAAAATTTTCTCCGAGGCTTCGTTTACGAGTTATTAACGAAAAACGGTGACCAATGAGAGACGAGCTTTGGCCGGCGCGTGGCGGCCGAGCCAACGAGCGGTCGACGCCCAGGTACTCTGATTGGTTCGGCCGCGTCGCGTCAGCTGATCTCGCCTCACATTGGTCACTGTTTTTCGTTAATAACTCGTAAACGAAGCGTCGTAGAACATTTTCGCTAAGGAAAAAGTTACTCGAAACGACCTCGGGAACCTCTCATCTCCCGGAAGTGCCACGATTTCGGGACACCCTGTGTAGTACATTCGACAAAAATTCTACCAAGCGTACAAGTATCCTCCTGTTTTCGATTGTTTCACCGAAACGGACGTCTCGGGCGAAAACAAACGTTCGCCGAGAGAGTTCGTTCCGAAAAAATTCCACCGATTTTACGTTCTCCGGGTGTTTTCCACGGCTAATTTCGCGCGATCGCGCCTGAAATTCTCCAAAGAGCACGAATCGTTCTAAATGTCGGGCCACGTTAAACAGCGGATTGCGCGTGACAACTCTGTAAAAAGATGAAAAAAAAAGTGAACCGTATACAGTATAGATGATTTGAATCATTGACGAGCCGGCCCAAAACGAATCTCATACCGAACGAATCTCACGAAAGTATACGAAGAAGCATATATCAGAACTTGAAATCCATAATTAGTCCAGAGTTTTCCAGTGGATTACGAGCGTAGATCGTATCGTTTATCGGAACGAGTGTCGTTAAAACAAAAAAAAAATTGATTATTGTAAACAGTTCCTTTTTGCATATCGACTTGGCGAGCACCCTCGCGCCTCGCGATGGGTGCGCTCTTTGTCCAGGAGCCGCCGCGCTCTGTGATCTTGTGATGTTGATTGTAATATTGATTATCACTTTCGTTCGATCATGTCATATTTTAGATGACGCGTCGTTGGTGTACGCTGGCGGATGCCGCACAGGCACGCACACGCGCGTACGGACACTCGTCGGTGTATATTAAAATAAATTCAACTTACATTTTTGAGAATTAAGAACGAACTTTTGTCATTCTTTTAATCCCATCGTCGCCTTCGTCGATCACAGTTGCTGCCGAGGTAGGTACGAAATATTTGTTTTTTTTTCATAAAATCTGTTTGTTAATTGACTCGTACTCGTTAATCCGGAGTCCGGTGTAACATCTTGTTTCTATTTTTAGAAAAATAGGTTGTATCCGAATGTATAAGTAACTTCGATCGATACGATAAATCACGTTCGAAATCATTTTATGTCGTATTTATTATACAGGGTATCCCAAAAATGTCTCGGGTTCCTCGGATCATTTGAAGCAACTTCTTCCTTTACAAAAATGTTCTCCGAGGCACCATTGACGAGTTATTAACGAAAAACAGTGACCAATAAGAATCGAGTACGGCTGACGCGAGGCGGCCCAGCCAACCAGCGCGTGAATCCCAGTTCCGCTCATTGGCTCGGCCGCCTCGCGCCAGACGAGCTCGCCTCTCATTGGTCACTGTTTTTCGTTAATAACTCGTCAATGGTGCCTCGGAGAACATTTTTGTAAAGGAAGAAGTTGCTTCAAATAACTTGAGGAACCCGTCATTTTCGCATTGCGAGACATTTTTGGGACACCCTGTATATTTTATACATTTTTATTATTTTATATTATTTCTTACATATTGTTACGAATTACAACACTTCTCCCGCGTCGCGGCATTTTATTTACAATAGAGAACACGAACTATAATACAACTGAATTAGAATATGTTAGAGATCTTTGAATTAGATGGTGTTGATCGCTCGACGGTCCGATCCCGACTCTCCGATTGTCCGATTTCTATATAATGATGATAATGAATTTCTTATATTCTAATATAATTAAAATGTAAAATTGAAATGAAAAATATTATGAAATTTCTATATTCTATTATATGTTTTCTATACAATTATTGTAATCAAAAAAATGTATCGTAAGAGAGCGAAAATAAATCGTCGCTGTTTACCGGAATACTCTCAGCCGACTCCTTTGTGATTATTATTCAATTTTATCGAGATGATCTCGTAATTTCGAGTCTAACAAAGTAGATCTCGATTATTTCACGTCGATCTAAAAATGATTAGAAGCACCTTCTGGTACAGCGCTTGTTCTCCCAGGAGAGACCACACGGTGGGATCAACAAATAGCGGAAGAGGATCTCGAGAGCCAATCCCGGGCGATTAGTTCACATGGTGTCCTATTACCTCCGGCCGCCAAACGGTAGCGCGTACACGACGCGCGTTATTGTAAGGCTGTTTGTGTTATTAGATTTCGATTGGCCGGCACGTGGCATGCGGCACGACCGGCACGTGCCTCATAGAAAAACGTTACAACGCGGGAACAATGCGAAACCATTTTTCTTGCGATATAGCTTCCCTACCAGGCTCCTGCGAAAACATTCTACTTCGTCGCTGATTTGTCATCCGGCTATTATTTTACGCGACGCGCGATCCACGGGAACGCGCAGCGACTAATTAATCAAATTGATTCCCTTGTTTTTTTTGTCGTCAAACATCGCGTGATTACCGACCACTGTTTCCAAACCGTTCGGATTGTTTTCGTAACGATTGAATGGAACAAAAGAGAAACGGAAGCGAAGTAAGTTCGCGCTAATTTATACATTTTTTAATCCGATTATTAACATCTGTACATTCAAATGTATTATAATAATATCAATTTTAATCCATATAAAGTTATTTATAATTCGTCGGATGCTTTTGGATTGATGTTTTCATGTAAACTTGACACGTATACGTTTTTTAGCAAATATTAGTCGATGGTTAAGAGCTTTTTTAAAGACGTTGTACACGTAAAACAGATGAAATTAAATGGAATAAACGTTATGCTTGTGTACAAACACTATTGTGCGTCACCGAGTGTAAAATAAAACATGAAAAGATCATGTAAAATACTGAAAAATGGCATTTATAAAAGAATTTTTCATAGCTCGAAACCATAAGTAAGTAATCTCAATAATGTGTACAATATTCATCACTGTGTCTTTCCTTTAGATAACATAACAATATTAAATATAACAAGATAAAAACGTAAGAAACTGTTCCATATTGTTGTACAAATAATAGCTCACTCATTGTAACATTCTGTATTTTACGAAAAACATGTTTCCTCGGTAGTATTTATTACAGTGCCCCTACTCGAGAAAATCAGTTGAACGTAAATTACGCTTATACGTCGCTGTGCAAATAGTAGATCGCTTTAATGGTGCAGCCAATAAATAATTTATCCGCGTTGTCCTTGACAAAATGGAGTGAATTGAAAGTATAATATAATGTGAAAAAAATT
This sequence comes from Megalopta genalis, assembly GCF_051020955.1. NCBI lineage: Eukaryota > Metazoa > Arthropoda > Insecta > Hymenoptera > Halictidae > Megalopta > Megalopta genalis. The sequence continues at coordinate 1,045,088 of NC_135019.1, read as the reverse complement.
GTGGAACACACTGCAATCCTGTTCAAGGTTCGCAACAGTAGATTTTGCACTTCAGTGTATACTTACTAATAGGCTTTTTCACTCACGTGTTCGGAGCCCCTCGCTGCAAACAACCCGCCCCTGCTACCCGCCAATCCGCCGCGAGCCGTCAGCTTAGTTTTCTTTCGGCACGTGCAATCACATAAAACAGTACACGAGGTGTACCACACTCCATCTGATTGGTATCTGCGAAGGAAAATAAAGCTGTAGATTTTATGATAAATAGACAACATCGGTTAAATTTTTCAGTAACCGAATCTTTCGTACAGAATTTCGTTGTATCGATAACATTGAGATTCTAAATCCGGTTCCAAAACTTCTAACAAGATAATTTACTTATCTAAAACTTTTAAATATTAGTATTTTAATTACATCGAGCTCTAATTTTACATAGATTATGTAAATCTCTGCATCTCAATAAGAGTTTTTTTTATTATTATTATTATTTTATGCATTACAAATTAATTTAATCTAATGAGAAAAAAAGCTACGCGATAATCAAATAGTCGTTTAAGTTTGTTTTTATTCTTCGAAACTATCGTATAGATAATATATTAAATATAAATAAAGAGAAAACAGCTATCTTATCATCCTGATTCACAAATTTTCTCTCGCACGGTTCTAGACTTATTTCCATATTAAAATGTGAACACTGCAAATGTTAAATAAGAAGAAAATCTTATTTCCTTAATAACTGCAAATTATATCGTGCTAAAACATATAATATTTTGATGCACCGCTGCGTACACGCCCTTAACGTCATAGCGATATCAGGGTAGAATTTGAGTTGGGCGTCAAAGGGGATGAACCAGCGGGGCTTGGCAGGGATAGGAGCAATCCTGTGATGCACCCTTGACAGTTCGCTGCGATAAGATCTGCTCTTTCGACGAGTTGGCTCCATTTGAATTCTGTTTGTGAGCCCCGGCAATGCTACCCTCCGAGTATAACGTATCGCGCGTCTATCGATGTAAAAGAATATTACCATCTGCTGATTATCGGTAATCCTCATTCATAGCTATAGAGTTTCCTTCATCCTGCAGGCCTCGCTACTTATCTGATAAATAAAGCATTTTACCGCACAAACGTAACGTATAAGACACTCGAAGCTTCGTAATTATTTCCTAAAGGGACACGTGATCTTGACAACCTCAAAACAACGTGATTCGAGTTGCATCAATTTAATGCTTGCGACCAAAAGATTTATCCAGATTAAACGAGTTGACTCCTCGCGAGTTAAACGCAGTAAATTCGTAACAACAAAAAATTCCTTACGCATTACTCTTTGTAAGAATATAGTGTTATATTGGGTTGGCAACTAAGTAATTGCCGATTTCAGTTATAGATGCCTCTCACTCCCATTTTTATGATATCCGTAAATGTTATATTATAAAATTATTATTATTATTATTATGTTATTTTTTATTATCCGTGAATGTTAGCAACTGGACAAATTGAATGCAGCGGTCAAGGAAAAGCGAGCAGAATTGGTCAATCGTAAAGGTGTCATTTTCCAGCAGGACAATGCTAGGCCGCACACGTCTTTGTCCACTCGGCAAAAATTGATGGATATTGGTTGGAAATTGATGTTACACCCACCATATAGCCCTGATCTCGCGCCATCGGATTACCACTTATTTCGATCCCTGGACAACTCCCTTCGTGGTAAAACTTTTAATGACGATGACGCTGTAAAATCTCACTTAACTCAGTTTTTGGCCGAAAAGGATCAGACTTTCTACGAGCGTGGAATTTTCAAGTTGTCAGAGAGATGGCAAAAGGTCGTCGAACAAAATGGAAAATACATTACAGATTAAACTTCGTTCCAAGTAAAAAAAAATTTTTTATTTCATTGAACAAATCGGCAATTACTTAATTGCCGACCCAATAGTATAATTGTATGTTATAGTGTTCCATTGTTTGGATATACTAATTAGTCGAACTTCATAAATGATTTTAAATTACTTTTTTCTCGATGGAAAAGAAGCTGATCTTCCAAAAAGATCAAAAACTCGTATATTATTATCGAGTATATTCAATCGAATTAAAAACAATTGGTATTATTCTGCTGTTATGATACTTGAGTGATTACTTAACATAATAAATGCAAGAAGTCATTTTTTATGTCTCCGCGATGTACTATTTTGTATTACTTTTGAAAGTACTACATTAGACCCTAAAAGAATATGTATAATTGCTGATTACATATAAATAATTGCAAACGAGAAAATATGATTCAATTGTTTACTTCTACAAATCTTAAGTTCTATTCTTAAGTTATATTATCTATAATTAGTAGTAATAAGTTAAGTAATTTAATTAAGTAATTAGTTATATTATCTATATATATATTCTTAAGTTATATTATCTATACTAAGTTATATTCTCTGTCGTACTTTGATCATTTTCTTTTTTATTTCCGTCATTAATATTTTTCGACGTAGTAAACTGTACTGCAAAAGAATTTGCACATTTGTCGGTTCCGCGTACCAACGTCACTATAAATAGCAAATGACGGATATCTTATTAATATACATTATGAAAATATTATTAACTACACTATTTGAATGTATTCTTTAGAATATTTTATACAAATCTTTTAATTAATATTGAAATCGAATGCAACCACATCTCTACTAAAATGAAACCGATCTGGATACTAAGCCAGGTTGGCCGAGCGGTCTAAGGCGCCAGATTTAAGCTTTGGTTCCCGATAGGGAGCGTGGGTTCGAACCCCACACCTGGCAAATACTTTTTTTTTTATTTATCTCGAATAGAATAATTTAAGTTCAGCAGTAGCACTGTCACTACTATATGAATTAACATTTTTTTTCTTCTAATCGTTGGTATAATTTCATTACATCGATTTGTGTAAACGTGCATGGATAAGGTTCGGTAAAATAAATTGCAAGAAAAGAAGTGGAGAGACAAAAAAAGTATGACGTTAGAAATTTGAAAGAGAGAAAGAGAACGATAAAGAAAATGTAGAATAAGAAATTGAGGAAATAATAGATTAACAATGAAAAGATTGGAAATGGATATTTTTGTACGTAAGAGGAAGAAACAGTCGGTAAAGTAGATAACAAGGCAAAAATACTGATGGAAGAAAAGAGCCAATTGCATGTAGAACGATTATAAGACTATTTGTATATATCTTTAATATGGCTGAATCATTATAAAATTTACCACTTTTTTAATATACAATTTTGTATTCGATAAGTTCCACTGTTATCATTGACCATAATAGTTTTAACTCTAAACTGAATATTTCATGGTACACGCATCTGAAACAAAATATACATATTTAGGTAAGTTTGTAGAAACTATTGTAACTCTCATTTTCCATTAAAATCCTTCTTTCTCTATTCCTTTACCAAAATTACAAATCTGTTGAATATACATATATGTAAAGGATAAATTTATACTACTCATTATATACATATAGATGTTATACACTGCTTTCTACTTACATAGTTTTTTCAAGAAAATGTACTTGAAGAACTTTGCTGTTAGTTCCCTGAAATAATGGAAATATTTGTATGTATATGAAACCAATAACAGATCAATTTTCGTGTCAAAATAAGCTGTGAATAAAAAATAATGCATTTAATCTTATCGAAGTGTCATTAAATTAATTCATAATGTAACGAATAACACTTGACAATAAAAACTTCCGACGAATATCGTGTAAGAAACAGTAGACTTCTTGGTTAGATATGTTTCGATGAAATTATGAATTCCAAGCACCTTCTTGAATTTGCCATTCAAATTAGTGAAAACATCAATTGATAACAAATTGTGTAGAACATTTTGTAGTCAAAATATATATGAATGATTTGTTAAACATATTCTAAACAATCAAAACTATGAAAAGTCAAATTTCTACACAACACACTTCTGTCTAGTCCTAACACCACAAAGTACACACTTTATAGAGGTTGATTTACTTATTTACAAATTTATGGTTAATACACAATGCAATATCCTAGACTTAAGGTTCGTACAAATGTTACTTTACGTTGCAATCAATGTTGTAAAATTTGAAGAATATCTATCTCAGCATCGTCGGCGGTCGAAAGACGAACCTCAGCTTGTGAAAACGCCACTCAATAATAAAATAATAAATACTGATAGATTTACAGTTTCAGCAACAGCACCGTGCATGTGTATTATTGACTTTACGGATTCAGCAGATCGGTATTTGGTCATACAGATTACGTTACAAAAATGGTATTACCCGGAGATGTATAGCTGTTTGATAAATACGAGATGGAGCCACCGGCGTTTTCTATTAACCTTTTAGGTACGGCTGAATTCTGCGCGAGGTTATTTCTCTGGACGGCAGAGTCTGATGTGTACTGTACAGAGTCTGATACTGTATATACAGGGGGTGTCCCAAAAATGTCTCGCAATCCGAAAGTGGCGGGTTCCTCAGGCCATTTGAAGCAACTTTTTCCTTTACAAAAATTTTCTCCGAAGCACCGTTAACGAGTTATTAACGAAAAACAGTGACCAATGAGAGGCGAGCTCGGCTGGCGCGAGGCGACCGAGCCAATGAGCGGAACTGAGCTTCGCGCGCTGGTTGGCTGAGCCGCCTCGCGTCAGCCGTACTCGATTCTTATTGGTCACCGTTTTTCGTTGATAACTCGTTAACGGTGCCTCGGAGAACATTTTTGTAAAGGAAGAAGTTGCTTCAAATGATCCGAGGAACCCGCCATTTCCGGATTGCGAGACATTTTTGGGACACCCTGTAGACTGTTGTAAATCGATGCGAAGACAAAAAAAGTGTGAGACAATGCGTATGAAGACGATTATTTGGTTCAAACGATGATCGAGTGAGCTAACAGAGCAAACCACTATAGTGGCGCGTCGTGCCTAAAAGGTTAAAAAAAGCGCAGGTATAATTAAGCGTTTTATTGCCGGTTTGGATACTTTCTTCCCCGAAACCGTTACTTCATAGCATACAAATTGAAAAATTGTATATTAGACGCATGTTTATTCCATGAAGAAAATGTTAACAAATCCCATTTATGATTCGAATGTCTAAAAAGATAGATGAAATAGTTTGTTTGAATATTTAAAATAGATATAAAATGGCTTGTCCGAATAAATATATGGAATAGTTTGTTCGGAACAGATCGATCGAATAAATCAATGAAACAGTTTGTGTTGAAAAATACAAGTCGAATATCGCACCAAGTGTTTCAAATGGAGCACCAGGTAAACGGTTGCGCGAATAGAGTGAGATCGCAAACATAGTAAAGTGAGACAAAATGGTCGACATTGGTCGTCGGTGTGACCTGTTTCGTTTGTGGTTATGCCGACGTCGTACTCTCTTGCTCGCATGCCACTCCCTCCTTTTGTCTAATATATGAGGGCAACACTGTTTAGCTGTGAAGCGTCAACCAATCAGAGGAGAAGCAGTTTCTCTACCTGCTTCGTAATTCTAAGCCGGTTGCCGGTTATTCTCGCAGTCCCACATGGGCTTAGTATGGTGGAGGACCTGGTACGGTTGTAGGCGCTGGAACCGCAAAATTACAGGTTAGGTCAGGATTCAATATTATTTAGTAAAACTGTAATAATATTCAATGTGGTCTCTAAAATTATTTTAGGTCCTACAAACTGTACACATTATTTAATAATTTATAATAATGTACTGTTCAAATGTTTCGCTTCTTTTTATAATTTTATATACAATTTAAATTAAAACCTATGGTGTAAGAGTTAAATAATAGTGGTAAAAGAAAATGTTTATTAATGTATTGTAATATATAGAAGAAATAAATTTATTTCGTCAATGTAACAACGTTCCATTAAAAAATTTGCCAATATATCCGTTAACATTTTTTTACTATTATATCGTTATTTAATTTGAAAAACTGGAATTAAACAGCAAAGAAGCCATAATAAAACGTATCATCAAAAAATGCGATTAGGAAACTACGAAAGGAGAATTACTTCATCCGATAAATCAACCTTCGATCCGTATTGTTGATTATATTGTTTTATCAATAGCATAAGATTGTTATTAACACAGTGCTATATCAAATTGAGGATGTTCAGAATGACAAGTGCTCCTCATCTGTCATGCAAACTCACAATTAATTTATGTTTGTTTTATAACGTTTAATAATAGGGATATTACATATTTATATTCTTTTAAGGTTATTATAAAGCAATACTGTTTTTTTAAGTTTCACAAGAACTCTATAAATAATGTAAATGTAGTACATACACTTCTTATGTATATAAATTATTGTAATTATGAGACATATAAAATTTTCCGAAATTATACAACAAATTAAAGGGAAAAGTACTGTGCGCTAAAAGAAATAAAATAGTACTTTTTAATTTTAGACTTTGAGGTATTACTTGGACGTTAATTCTGTTGCTTTAAAAAACAAGATTGTGTGTTACAAACCTTTTTCATAAGTAATGTCTGGTTTTAATTAACCGCAAGCATTGAATGAGGTAGAGTATAGGTCTTACATATTAAGAACATATCTCTTCTTCAAGACTATAGCTTCAGCGTGATCCTTGTTCTCGGTCTCCTCAGTAGATCTTTTCCTCTGACATAAACTATCATTATATAATTTTCCGCGTGAATTTCTCTCTGCTTTATTTCGCAACTGTGTTAAATGTTCACTACTTTTGTCTTCAGATGATAGTCCTTTCTTTACATCGTTCATCTCCAAATTTTGACTTCCCACTTCACAGTATCTAATTAATAAGTATTATATCCAAAATTGCAATCATTCAATACATTTAGATTGATATTTCTATTAATAAATATTTACCATACGTATTTTTCTATCCATATCCAGTGTCTCCCAATTTTCTTTCTTCTTCCCTTCTTCCTCTTCGAGCTTCTCCAATGGTGCGCTCTGATTTAATACCTAGATGTAAAAAAGTTTTTGTTGTAATTTGTGTATCAAGCTTTATGTAATTAAGACCATTTATATACTTACATTGATCACACGTAATTAGAAACTATCAATCGTCTACGTTTTATTGCGTCATTAATGCATTTCCATACACCATATCACTCATGATATCTTCGGTCAACTGTAATCTTTTTTCGGAATTAGACTTCTTGTTCTCAATTCCGTTATAGTCGTCTGTGCCGATTGTCAACAACTATAAAAACGAGGCGCAAGGCTCGAATAATCGTATCCCCACTTACCAAATTGTCCGTTTTTGTTTACAAGCTGAAGGACAAGTGGAGAGATAATGTAGAACTTTCCTTTTATCGTAACAACATTTCCCTCCAGTTTACCATCATATATTTCTATCAGTCAATAATTCCTCCACTGAACTAACAAACTCTTCTTTTATATTCTTTTTTAATCTTACCATTTGCTGTTTAGAGATAAGTTATACTCTGCATTCTTGCTTTTTGAAAAGAGATTGCAATTATAAACTTATAAGCTCCGTTGAAAGAAGTTTCATTATTGTTTTAAAGGAATTACTTTCTCGAATTTGTAAATCTTTATATTCAGTACCTATTTCTCCCAAATTTCTAATCCTCTGTGCTAGAGGTTCCAATTCGTTTTTCATTTCCTCTACTTTCTCTATTGCAGTCTTCAATCGTCTTCTCTGATCTCTCTCTCATTTTTCTTTTCTCTATCTTCTCTAGTCGAGAAATAGTTGTGCGACACAAATTTGCATTGTCAAATATTTCATCAAATTTTTCTTTCAATCTTTTACCTTCGATAAATGGCCAACTAAGATTTTCTTGGTGGCAAAATATAACATAATCCAAAATTGGTCTTGTAACAACCATTATTAATGTAAGTTCTGTCTCAACGTTATCACATCAATTGCTTATTGATACCACCATGTCTGTACCCTTCATAAGCGTTCTATTAGGGGGACCGGAAAGTAATGTCGTTTCGGCGCATATTTATCTGTTTGAATTTAATGTAAACAAACGACATAACTTCCCGGTCCCCCTAATATATATTGTAGGAATATTGCCTTTTCTATCCACTATTTTGGTTTTTGTAACGGCTTGGACCTGTACAAAAATAAGAATGCTCATGAAATTAACAGTAATTAAGTATATAACATAATAACAAACAATTTTACCGAAGATGTCATTATCCAAGCCAGATCTTGTATAGAAAATTGTCCATGTTCTGAATCGGGAGGAAATTCGCTGCAAGTAACACATGTCAGTGCCTAGATAATTGTTGTTTTCCTGGTTAAAAATCAGGAAAGAAAAGTCACTAATCACAATAAAATACTAAATGAAGGATCAATGGCATGGCAACTGGATAACATTGATTCTAGTACTTCTGACATGGATTCGAATACTGTTATATATTACAGAATTGAATTATTATTAATATATTGATATTATTAATTCACTATATACATTCGAACTGTTCTTAATACTGTAGAAATCATAGCTTCTACTCTAGCTAGAAAAACTACGAGACTTAGAACACATTGGAGAGGACAACAGAGCACAAGAAAAAAGAAAAGTTACAAAAACAAGTGGATATGAAAGAAAGCGAAGTAGATGCGACGAGAAGATATTAATAAAATAAAATTGGAGATAATGCGAATTTTTGCTTCGTTTTCATCGCCAAAATTATGAATACCTCGCAAAGAAGTGCGATTTTCTGATTTTTTCTATAACCAACTGAGCGCGAAAGTAGAGTAAACAGTGAACATGAACGGTAAAGACACCGAGAAGATGGGATACTTGATAACCTTGAAATGCTCTCTTCTCGCGATGCGATGAATTTATTCCTTGAAAATTATAAAAGCATCCAGCGTAGCCAATTACGCAAAGAATGGATTAAAATTAATATTACAAGTCGTTTGAAACATTTCATTCCTAAATTCTAATGTTTTTTCTAACAGGATATTTAGTCTATGGCACAGAGCGGTGTTGAGAGGAACGATTTTAGGAACGCATCTCGAATCTTGTGCAAGAACCGACCAATTGGCAGCAACGAAAGGGGGAGGGGCACCAAAGCTTCAGTAGCCGCCATGTTTTTCTGTGAGTGGGGTGTGTAGAAGAGGCCGGGGTGAAAATCATCTCTCGAGGCATGCAGGTACGTCAAAATTCGAATAATTTCGTTTATTCGGCCGAGAAACGCGATTGCCTTCGATGTCGCGTGCTGACAGCCCGCAACCCGTGCGAGTCTCGGCTTGTTTCTGTTTCGTAACGTCACACGGTCAGACGTTTTCGACGCGAATGCTTATGACTCAGACGAAACGCATAGCGCAATCGAGCAAGGTTATTTGCATTGCTCGAGAGCGATGCGTCTGCCAACAATCCATATAGATAGACAGCCTTGGTGCGGCAGAATGCGTTCGAAATTGCAGTTTGTTTTCGTGCACCAGCCCGAGAGACATCTACCCAGCGGTCAAAGCTGGCCGATGATCCTCGCGAAAAACCACAAAACTTTTGGTGCCCTTCGCGTTTGATCGTTTCCGCGGCCGCGTATATAATCTGCCGATAAGCGGCTTTGACAGCATTTGATAACGGTGCACGAACGTTTCACACTGCCGATCTTGTCCTAACGTAATTGAATGCGATGCCCCTAAAACTCGTCTCCCAAGCCACGACGTGGAATATGTGTTTTTAGATCCACGATTCGTGCAACGTGACTTAACAGCCTCTAACGTAAACGCACGTTTCCAACTGCGTCTTATATTGTGCGCAAAAAATTTACGACCGACTCCGAGCCTCCGCGAACACGCGCTGTGTCGCTTGACGTTCGCGGACGTTCGAAAATCGCGAAACGCACAGGTCGATCGAACTTTTCGCGCCTCCCGAAGGGCAGAATTCGATTTTGAATTGCAAAATTGATTTTGCATCTATGATGAAACACCGTTGTCACGAAGCCTCATTTTCGATGACGTTTCGTAACACGGCGGTTTAATGTTACCCCGATGAATAAAGATAGGTTCGCGATTAACCCAACGTGTTATCTGAAAATGACATTAGTCACAAGTCAATCCCTAAGTAGTCAGCTGAAATATCTATGACTCATTTCGCTGTACATTTACATACCACTGCTGTGCGTATTTGACAACATCCGATGTTATCATCAGATACTAAATGCAACCATTTAAGGAATTAATAATTCACTTCTAGCTTTGTTTATCCGTACTATGTTTTGTTTATGTCTTCAACTTTCACTTTGCGTCTACTAATACATTGTTATTAACGAATTGCAACTAATATCCGTGTATCGTTGCATAACAACAAATAAAAGTTTTACACGATTAATTTGTTTATGAATTTTAGATTTTCAAGTTGTTTTTCAGAGTGTTTTTTTTCTGTATTCGTGATATCTTTATTGTACTATTTTATAATCGGAAAAAATTCTGGAATTTCAGCGTCAAAATGGGAAGGAAACTAAACTTGTTATCCTTCGCTAAGACCTGCCAGCCTCATTACTACAAAATATCCACCACCTGTGCACAAGAACCAAATAATTTTTAATCGACGTAACCAAAATTTCAAGGAATACTACCACTAATTGTGGGCTATGTAATTAAACTCAAGAAATTACAAGTAACCAAGAGGAAGAAAATAATATAACATTTATCAAGTAAATAAATGTCAAGGTGGTGGATTCCGTAAAATTGAAACATTAAAGGACAATAATATAATACAGTAACTCTATTATATAAATAGGTAAGTCCGGTTCTTGCTTTTCCTAATCGATGATCGATAACTTTCAATCGTATTTGAATCGATTTGTCCTTTTTAGGAGAGAAGATGATCACCCTGGAGGTAGTAGAGTCTGTGAAAGTTTTTGGGTCTAGGAGGAACTTTAATAAGAGGAAATGAGGAACCCGGCACTGCATCTGGTCGGGATAGCGGCGTCCCCTGGAGGAGGTGAAGTGTTCGGCACAAGGGCCGAGGAGGAGTTGCGTCAGTGGCTAGAGACGCGCCTGGACGAATTGGGAATAGACCCAATTGCGTACTCGCGGTTTGTGCTCAGCCTGCTGCGCCGCCCCGACTCGGCCCTAAGTCCTCCAGAAGAAGCTGTGGGTACAGGGAGGAACGGAGGACGTCGCATACGTGCCCGACCCAAAGCCAAGCTGCCAACGCAGGGAGACAGAGAACAGAGACGTGCTGTTGTGCAATGTCTAACAAGTGCTGCCGATAATGTGAGCACAATTAACCACCTTTGTCGCCGTTTTCGTGTGCAACTTTCTACAAAGATCTACCGTTGTTCTAATCGATTCGATGTCAATTACAGAAATGTGGAGTTGAAACACTGGTCGATGAATTATGTATGAAACTACGAGATTTGGAAGGTGGCGGCTCAAGCGAGAAAGAGGACGAATCCAAGAAATCTGATGACGAAAACAAGACAAGCTTAGAGTCGCTAACACCTCGCGATAGGGCTCTTAGATACTATGCAGCATTTCCTGCTTTGCAACCGGCAACTCTAAAGAAAGTCTCTCAGAGAAAGGAGAGAAATTTAGGAAACAACAACAACAACAACAATATTACCACAAACAACAACAACAACAACAGTAACAATAAAATCAACGGAGTTAGCTATAATAATAACAAGAACAATAATAAATCTCGCAATAAGAAAACTAAAATGTCCATTGTAAGTGTTTATAGAGTAGATTTTGTATTTGTTTCGTGTCTTCCGTATATGTGTAGCGGGTAAAAAAACAAACGATGACAATCGTGCGTTCTGATTTAGAGTATCGAGTCACGGAGATCAGAGGAAAAAGATAGCTTCGGATTTGTCAAATCAATGGAGCGCGAACGTGAAAAAGAGCGAGAATTAGAGCTGGATCAATTGAGATTGGCACAGTTGCAAGCGAAGTTTAACGAGAGCTTGGAAGCACTATGGGATTCAGGACCAGGCAATGCACAAGACACGGCTTCTATATGGGCGGCTCCCACTCTCTCTATTCCTTCAGGACCTCTTTGGCCGACAGACACTACCGAGACAATCTTTACTTTATCCACCTCGGACAATGGTTACGCTACTGACACACCGTACCAGGAATCAATTGTTGACGACTCGCCGCTCATTCCATGGGACATCGATTTGATCAGCATCGAGGATTACGCGGACGAATGTAGTAACAAGAATAAATCAGGTTGGTATCCCGGACCAGTTTCCACAATTTATGAGCATCACGATATAGTAATATTGACTTAAGTATATATCTAACGGATAGGAGATCGTTCGGAAATGTAAGTAAATGGTATGCGCACTAAGTTTAGACGTAGATCGCTATATCTGTGTCGTGCTACGAATGTTTCTCTTTCATTATCGTTTTCGTTTATCGTGTGTTCTTAAGTTTAGTCGCTGACCATTGCACCGACGTGTGGACCGTGTCGAGAGTAAACATACTGTGATATTCTAACATTTCAGAGAGTAACGTAAACTGGTCCGACTCAGCTATGGATGGGTCTTGGTACTGGAAAGGGCTCGGCAGCAATTTGACTGCCCTAGGCCGCAGTCCTCAGACAGGTAGCTGCTTCTTTCCAGTCGCACCCCGTAAAACACCCATAGGAACACGCAAAGAATCTCGTTCAAATCTGAAGGTGAACAACAGCCTGCCAGAGCCGGACGAGGACTTGCTCACTTCCGCTCGCACACACTTTCGTCCGATAAAGGATGACGGTCAGTGGGCCGATGGGACTACGTTTCCTGTAAACAATACCCTAGAGCGAGTCGCGTACCGCCGTTCCGATTCAGGAAACTTGTTGTACCTTCCCGGCGGTGAGAGCCCGTACATGGAGTACCGGGAGGGCGACTCGCCGATTCCTCCGGTATCGTCGAATCTAACGTTGAAATTCAGGGTGCGTCAGTGTGACAAGTGCGTTCAAACCGAGCCCATTCGATCTCCGGTCAAACGCAGAATTCTCTCCGAACAGGATCATTTCCATTATACTCCGGTCGGAGTGGAAGATACTGTTATTCGCGAAGAGGAGAAAGTCGAGAAAGATTGCTATGCATTGGGTCAACTGGGCTGGGTACGATCTAACGTACCTCTGCACAATGATAGGAAAAGGTAATCAACTAAAAGAGAACTATACACGGTTCTTCGCAGCTTCCTATGTTTTCTTTTGTTCTTTCTTTTTTTTCTACCATTTTATTTTATTCTTTCTTTAATTTGTACACGCTCTGGACCGCGCCGTGTTCCCATTTTTCCGCGGGAACCATAGTTTCTCAATGCAAAAGTATGGACACGGGCGTTCAAATTTTTCAGTTTCTCTTTATCTACGTAACCCTTTACCTACCAGCAGTTACCGAGCGGTTCTCGAAAGATAACTGATCTAAGCTTTTTTAATCGATTGGTCTCGAGTAATGTGAGAAGCTAGCTTCAATTGGCTCCCGGTAGGTAGAGCGTTGATCGCCGGACTTGAAAATTCGAAAAAGAAAAAAAGGGCTGTGAATTAGGAGCGGTTGGGAAACTATGCGTTTTTAGGTTCACGATCGTTTAAACGTTGCTCCCTCGAGCGAACTCGAGAGGGAGCAACGCTCGTCGCAAATACGGAGCGTATTTACTAGACCAAAGACCGATTGGCCAATTGGAACCGAAGCAAAATTTATGTTTGTTAATCGTTAGGACGTCGTAGAAATTTCGAAAGTATGCTTCTATTTTTTTCCCCTATTTTTTTGTTATGTTTGCCGTTGTGTGTCACAGTAAAAGCGTGAATCTCAGCGGTGTTTACCGGCTCGCCGGGTAAACGGCGTTAACGTTTAGGTTTAATACGCGAAGGTTCGGAAGCGGATACCTTTGGTTCGCCAGGAACCGAGTTCAAGTGACTCTTCAAGGTCGTTTACGCGATGTTCTCGAGCAATCGTCGTGCTGACCGTAACGTTTCGGTTACGAGATTGGAAGATAACCGGCGCGCGTTCCGCCGGCGATAGAGAAAATTCGACGACACGGTGGACAAAGCGGGGACACGATCTGCGACCTTGAACAGTAAATTGATTTTCGTGCTCGAGCAGAAACGAAAGATTGAGTTTTCGTTCGACGTTTGTTCGCGTCAATTTTTAGACGGCCGAGAAACAAATCGATTTTCTTTTCACGGAGTACTTCCGATCTTGAAGTTCATGCTTCTATTGTAACATGAAGGACGAGAAGTATGGAACAGGATGTCTCGGATGTTTATGGCACGATCAAGGGAGGTGGTGAAAAAGTAAGATAAAAATACAGCGTTAAATTAATCGATTTTTACTAAATTGATACGACCGTCGCCGACCATCGTGTTTTACTCGCTCGACGGATCGCGACGGTTCGTTCTGTATTTCTAACTTGCTCCTTCGCGGGGAATCGTTCCTGGTTGGATCATGAACGTTCGGACACCCTGTGTACACGTACGTAACATATATGTATATGTATACGTATGCGTAATCGATAGCGTGGCATGTAGCGACACGTTGCGAAATTAAAAGTATCGTCCTCCGAAGACCGCATATAACGAGCGTAGAAGAGATTCTTCATTGGCTTTGCGATGAACTGCGAGACGTCCGGTTTCCTCGGGATATCGCGACTTAGCGATTTATAATAGCATTATAGCGTTTGTAGCGCGTATACGGTCCGAGTACTTAGCCAGGAGCCGTGATTACAACGAAATCGTTTAACGTGTTTAATGTGTTTTTTTCGGTAGAAGGCACAGTAGCAGCTTCGGATGCCAGCCTCTGACGACTTTGCGTCCGTTGACCTTATGAGCCGGATAGATAACGAGCTGCTTAATATAAAAACGAAAGAACTAATAACACACACACACTCACGTACTAATGACACGAGCTAAAAAAAAAGAAAGATCGTAAACAGAGTACAGCGAACAAACGAGAATAATAACGTTGAAAGAATATAACTGAAACGACGACTGGAAATATCCGAGGTTTAGCTATGTACATGTTTTTTTTCCCCGAAAAAAAAAGATGGCGAAGAGAGACGGACAAACCGTTTAGAACGTGAACACGACACAGAGGGGGGGGCCTCTTGGCATGTGGAATTTGTTATGCATGTATCCAAGACGGCGCTATTAATAATAAATAAAATAATAAATAATAAATAATAGTAATAATAAATAAATAAACGACAAAAAAAAAGAAGTATCCCCCGGTTGTCGTCGAGCGAAACAAGCGAGTGGAAAGAATACGAAAAAAAAACATAAATAAATAAACGAGATAGCGAGACGAGAGGAAAAGAGGGAAATATTAAACGTTCATTTAGATAATTATCATTAACACTTTGACAAGTAAAGGAAAAAAAATGAAATGGAACAAAGTATAAAAAAAAAAACGTACAGTGTATATGTTACGCCAGTGTTTAAACAAAAAATTAAAAAAAATCACACGAATGGAGCGAGTGCGCGAGCGCGTGTGTGCCGCACGCCCGCCGACGAAAGAGAAAATTCAAAACGAAAAAAAAAGGTGAATTGTATCGAGAGAACGTAGTCCACAAGATTTCGTTTTTTTTGTAGCTTGTTGAATACTTTTACGTGAACTTTCGAGGGGGAGCGAGTGAACGCGCGAGAGAAAAACTGAGAGCTAGAGAGCATGAGTGAAAGGGAGCGAGTGAGAGAGAGAGAGAGAGAGAAAGAAAGAAAGAGAGAAAACGGCGAAAGAAAAAGAGACAAACGCAAAAAAAATTAGTGCGCTGATTTTTCTGATAGAAATGTATAGTAGAGAGAAAACGAGCAGAGAGTTTTCCTTTTTTCTGTTTCTCATCCGACGCGCGCAGACGCTCCGTGCGAGTCTCATTGGACGCGTTGCAAATTTCTAATGGAACAAGAAACGAGAGGAGAACGCGGAGAGGGAGGAAACGTCGGTAGCTAAGGAAAAAAAAAGAAAGAAAAAACAAAAACTCCTCTCGGGAAAATGAAACTAACGGAGAGCGAGCGAGAGCAGATTCGAGGACACAGAGTATGTACTTACGAGAGAACGGAGAACGGATGAAGCAGAGAAAAGTAGAAACTAATTTAAAAACGACGATAAAGTGCCGCACGATAATTGAACCGTAAAAAAAAAAGAAGCGATCGTCGAAGTACTGTTCTATTTTCTTGTTGTTTTTTTTTCGTAATTATTAATGGATTATCTTAATCGTATCTTCCCCCTAATTATAATTTAACTCTCCCTAGAAGATTTAACGCCCTAACCATCCCCCCCATTTCCACCCCCTTGTCCATCGGAATCCCGTGTTTCGAAGGAAATCAACGGTCCCCAGTAATCCAATGCTTTTCCTGTGCTCCCTCAGAGGAAATATATCGGATAACTGAAAGAGAGAATGAGATTGCGAGCGAGCGAGAGAGAGAGAGAGAGAAAGAGAGCGAGCGAGAGAACGAGGGAGAAAGAGAAACGTACACGTGAAGAAAAAGGAAAAACGGAATTATAACGAAAAAAACAAAATTAAAAGAACAAAAACTAAATAAATAAAAAAGGGAGAGTGAGGGGGGAAACGTGTAGTCCGGAGAGGGGGAGAGAGAGAGAGAGAGAATGAGAAAGTGGCGCACGCCCTCGCCTCGGGATGGGGGCGTGAACGAGGAACGTTATTAGAGAACGAAAAATGCCTTTCAAACGAGAAATAAAAAGAACCAGGATGAATATGTATGCTAAGGCGTGTTGCGAGGATGTTGACGACGGAGTCACGTTTCAAACAGGGGTCGTTCACGGAAACGACGAACGGACCGTGTCCAACAAAGCGACGGAACGAAAGCCAGAGGATAGAAAGAACAAATCGGAGTATGTGTTCTCTGCGCGAAATCATGTACGCGAAGGGAGTAACCAAATAAAGGCATTGCAAACGCTGACTCTTCGTCGATGTGTTGTTTCACCCAAATTATGTCTTCCGTCTCATTCTCACACTCCAGAGCCCATGAAAATCCGTCCAGAATGGTTCCTGGCCTGTAATTCCAATAAACTCCGGAAAATCTCTTTAAGGGTGCAACAATTTTTTACGAGAACACAGAGCTACTGGAACATAGACGCTTATAGAGATCATCGATCCGCCATTCTTATCGGCAGAAATCCCCGAAAAATAGTCGAAATTCTATTAGATCCGATTTCCTTTCCAAATATCGAGATTGCACAATTTAATCTTGAGGAAGGCGATAGAGCGAAACATCGACGTTCATTACAGAGGTCATAATACAGTAATGTCTCTCTAATTGACGCTCAGATTGTCCACAAAAATGGACAATTTGGGAAGAGGAGATACGATTATCCGAGCCTTGCGGCTCATTTTTACAATTGTTGACAATTTATAACTATAAAAACGAGCCAAAAGGCTCGAATAATCGCATCTCCTCTTCCCAAATTGTCCAGTTTTGTGGACAATCTGGGCAATCAATTAGAGAGACATTACTGTATTAATTTTTATTGAATTAAACTTGTATAATCTCAGCGCGAATTAGGGAGAAATTGCCAGTGCAGTAAATCCTCCCGAATTGTCCCTCAGCTTATAAACAAAAATGGACAATTTGTGAAGAGGGAATGCGATTTATTAGTCTCGCTTTTACAATTGTTGACAATTCGTAACTATAAAAATGAACCGCGAAGCTCAAACAATCGTATCTCCTCTTCCCAAATTGTCCATTTTTCTGCACAATCTGAGCGTCAGTCGTTCTGTCGGTAGAGATAGTTTCGATGCTGTCGGGTCTAATAAACTCGAGAAAATCGGAGACAATATTTTGCCAACGAAACAAAACTTCTGCCAACAAGAAGTTTCAAAAACGATGCGCAATCGATCCACCGTATCATCCCAAAATGTGTCCATTACAATTCTCATCTTCGTAACACGATCGTTTCGCCCATTTTATTCAATATTTTTTAATCCAATAATCATAGTTCCGGAGGTTGGCGAACTCAGGGAAATACAAAGTTATGTACACATTGTTTTGCGAAACGGTATAGAGATCTCTTTAGAATCTGGCTCGGAACTGCGCGGCCTGGAAGCCGTGCGCGGGCGGAGGCTGTAATTGGAACCTAAGCGGTTTCACTTTCGTGACTTTGCCCTTGGGCGGGCTGATCCGATCGATCTTAGTGATCTTCGCGCGACGTCGATAGTACCAGTATTCGAAGATCAGCGTTAGGCAGGCGAAGATAATCCCGAGAAATATGACCACGAACACGCCTCCGATATTGTGGATGCTGATCCCGTCGCTTTGGCTGTTCTCCGCGTCGCAGTCCTTCCTCGCCGGGTTCTTCTTCCACCACTTGTCCTTCAGCTTCTCCAGCTTCCTCTTGTTCAGCAGTTGCAGAATCCTGAAACGAATAGACGGCCGAAGATTAGCATTTGTTGCGTCGAATAAGTGCATACTCGTGTGCCGAACACAGTCAATTCTTCGTAATTAACGATTTGGGAAGAGGAGATGCGATTATTTGAGTTGTTGATAATCAATATATAGGGTGTCCGAAAAATGTCTTTCAATCCGAAAGTGGCGGGTTCCTCGGGTCATTCGAAGCAACTTTTTTCTTTACAACAATTTTCTCCGAGGCACCGTTAACGAGTTATTAAATTTTATTAAATTTTCATTACAGGCTCGGATGAAAAACTTCAAGAAGAGAGTTTATTACTTTTCTCGTCGATCCGAGTGAGAATAAAATTAAACAAAAAGCTGTAATTTCAGTCGTAATCTCTGTGGTCTAAAAAAATTCAAGTCTTCCAGTCCGGTCTGAGAAAAGTCATTGCGTTTCAAAAAGGTGTTCGTCTCGAGGTTGGAGGCGTACGAAAAAGTGTCGGTGAAAGCGACGGATATTCTCGTGCCGTGATTTATTCGCGAAGGGTCTATCGTTTTAGGTCCGTCGGACGCGACGTTTGGATCGCGTCGCGATCGCGACGGTCGTAAGCTGTTCGACGGACCGTGTCGGGCTACCACGCGGTCGCTTTCGAATGGAATTTTAGTCGAACGGTTAACGAACGTTGATTCGTCGTTGGTGAAAAAAACTGCTTTTCGGCGGAGCCGCGTACAGGCATTCGAAAGCTCGCCGAGGCGGAAACCGATAGGGCCAGCTTTCGGAAAGCCCGAGGATGTAGAAAACGCGAGGAACCGTGAATCGTCGAATGCCTCGACGGAAAAATCGAGCAAATCCCCGAGCGACTGTTTGCGTTCCGAGGTTGCACCACTGGTGGTGTATCGGCTGTATCGAGAACTATTTACGTACGCGTTGTTGAACTGATCTTTCAACGGCGATCCCTGCTGAACAGCGATCGCGAACGGTTTCCTCGAGAAATCCTCGCCCACTTGGATCAGATCGCAGTTCGTCATGGTGAGGTACTTAATGATCGTCGAGTCCTCTATGTAAGCGAACTCGTTGTTCGAATTCTGACGTCGAACGCGCTGCAATGCCTCCTCTACGGAGGCCGGGAAACCGGCTTCCTCCATCGCTTGCAACATCTTCGTGTATTTGTCGCTGACCGGGTAGTCCCAAACCGCCAGATTCGCTCTGTCCAGGTCGGACAGGCTGTCGTTCAGGCTCATCTCCCTCCAGATTCTACATGGACAATCGCGCTAAATCTTATCGGCATGCGATCGACGCGTTAACGCGTCAAGCGAAGGAAATTAAGAGAAAAGCATTTCAGTCATCGACTAGTAGACGAGTCCCTCTATCGTTTAAAAAATATTCAAATCGTTTAGCTCAGTATTAACCTTTTAGGCACGACGCGCCACTACAGTGGCTTGCTCTAGTAGCTCACTCGCTCATCGTTTGAATCAAATAATCGTCTTCGTATGCATTGTTTCACACTTCTTTTGTCTTCGCATCGATTTACAACAGTCTACAGGGTGTCCCAAATATGTCTCGCAATCCGGAAATGGCGGGTACCTCGGATCATTCGAAGCAACTTCTTCCTTTACAAAAATGTTCTCCGAGGCAGCGTTAACGAGTTATTAACGAAAAACAGTGACCAATAAGAATCGAGTACGGCTGACGCGAGGCGGCCCAGCCAACCAGCGCGCGAAGCCCAGTTCCGCCCATTGGCTCGATCGCCTCGCGCTAGCCGAGCTCGCCTCTCATTGGTCACTGTTTTTCGTTGATAACTCGTTAACGGTGCCTCGGAGAACATTTTTGTAAAGGAAAGAGTTGCTTCAAATGGCCTGAGCAATCCGCCACTTTCGGATTGCGAGTCATTTTTGGGACACCCTGTATATACAGTATCAGACTCTGTACAGTACACGTCAGACTCTGCCGTCCAGAGAAATAGCCTCGCGCAGAATTCAGCCGTACCTAAAAGGTTAATTATGAAAATATGCCAAATATAATATAATAATATCAATATAATACCGCGTATACAATAAATATAATATAATACCGAAGCTCGCTCCGATCGAATCGGAGACTTACTCGTAAAACTTCAATTCGATGTTGGCCATCCTTTTGAAATAGATATAAGCCGACGAGTTTATGGTCGGCGCGTACTGGATCTTGTACTGTTTGCTGAGATCCTCCAGCGTCTCGATCGGTATCTCGAGCCTCGAAACCGTGAGGAACGCGGCCAGATTCGCGGTGTAGGAGGCGATTATGATGAACCCGAAGAGCCACCACGTCGCGGCCACGAGCCTGCCGGACAGGTTCTTCGGCGCTTCTCCGCCGCCCTGAGGCGTCAGGGAGGTCATGCAAAACCAGAAGCACTCCCTCAGGTTGAACTCCCTCTTCTCGTCGTCGTTCCTGTACTTCTCGCGGTTGTTCTGGTAGCTGTACGGCGACCACCTGTCGAACATCCAGAGCAGCACGCTGGTGAACAGGTAGGCTGCCAGTATGCAGAACCAGACCTCGCTCTCGAGCACGGTGAGGAACTTGAAGAGCGACGTGGTCGTCTTCGTCTTCAGCATCATGATGGACAGGCCGACCAGATCGTAGAACGGCACCGTAAAATCGACGATCCTCTCGCGTTCCGCCGTCACCCACAAAGCGCTCAGCGCTATGTCCGCCCTTTTCGTGATCAGCTCCTTCATCATGCCGCTCCAACTGTTGTCCTGGTTCAGGTTACCGAACAACCCGTCCTCCGTCTCGCGGATCTCGTAATGGAACCCCACCATCTCCTTGATCTCGTTCAGCAAGTCGATACAGAAGCCGTAGTACTCGTTCTTCTGCTTGTCGAACATCACGAAGGGAGGGTAGATCACCGTGACCACCCTGTAGCTCTTCACCGCGGTCGCGTTCATCACCCTCTCGTTCGTAATCTTCGCAGAATCAGGATATTAGTTCGATCTTCTCGATCGCTTCTCGATCCCTGCAGCGGCCAGGGCCGACGGATCTCGTCTCGCGAGAACTATGACAGCTTCGGAGAGGCTTTCGGGTCTATGGGGATCGTCGGTAGACTGCGGATTTTCGCGCGGAATAAAAATTGTTTGTTCCGATCGCCGGGAACAGTGGCTACGTAAATCTTTCCTTCGTTTTCGAGTACAGTAATTTCTCCCTAATTCGCGTTCAGATTGCACACCGAGAAAGGACAATTCGGGAAGAGGAGATACGATCGTTCGAGCCTCGCGGCTCGTTTGTATAGTTACCGATTGTCAACAATTATAAAAGCGAGGCTCTAATAATCGTATCGCCTCTTCCCAAATTGTTTATTTTTGTTTATAATAGCTGAGAGATAATTCGGGAGGATTTACTGCACTGGCAATTTCTATTACAGTAATTTCTCCCTAATTCGCGCTGAAATTGCGCACAAAAATGGACAATTTAGGAAGAAGAGATACGATTATTCGAGCCTCGCGGCTCGTTTTTATAGTTACCGATTGTCAACAACTATAAAAGCGAGGCTCGAATAATCGTATCGCCTCTTCCCAAATTGTTTATTTTTGTTTATAGGCTGAGAGATAATTCGGGAGGATTTTTTGCACTGGCAATTTCTATTACAGCAATTTCTCTAATCCGAGTATCCGATTCCCTAATTCGCACTGAGATTGTACACAAAAATGGACAATTCAGGAAGAAGAGACATGATTATTCGAACCTTGCGGTGCGTTTTTATAGTTTCGAACTGTATTTCGAATTGAGATTTTTGTCACGAAGAAACGAGGGTACAGTAATTTCTCCCTAATTCGCGCTCGGATTGCGCACAAAAATGGACGACTTGGGAAGATATATATATATATATATATATATATATATATATATATATATATATATATATATATATATAAAGTTAATGACTGAATTTTCTTGATCCGGACATAAATCGTTATAAAACTGACAAAAATTCTATACAAATACAATCCTTCCGTCGTTAGAAAACAATAACGTACGTCAGTTACATTTAGAATTCGGCAGCTTTGGTGTTAAATCCTTCCGACATCTTTACCGTTTACGATCGCGCTTGCTATTGTCAGAAAGGCGTAAGGTCCGCAGTCTAACCAGATACCATTTCATAGAAAATATGATGGATACGACGCTCGATATTGCGTGTTACATTGCGGCAGAATATTGCTACTTACAGGATGTAATAGAAGCTGTCGGGTGGTATTATAGGGGCAGAAATTTGATGGCCGACGATAACTGCGCGTTTAAAGAGCGCGCCGAGTCGACTTCGCGGATTCCCTTCGCTCGGGTCTCCGGCTCGCGAGCACCCAGAGATCCTCGCAGTAAATTCTACGTGTGTCAGGTGTTAGAGAATTCCGCGAAACAACGGCCGCGAATGCCGGAGCACGTTTACGTGCCCGCGGGCTTTCGCTGCGGCGTGCACCCGATAAACAAACGAAGTTGCATGTGTTATCTTCATCGGCGCGCTTCGTTATCGGTAACGGTAAAAGGTGTAAATAAATGTGGTGAAGCCGCGTGTCAAGGACACGGTCACCGGGCCGGTCAAGGGTCACGGTCAAGGAATTATCGCAGCTGTAATTTTCCCTCCGATTATTCCAAGCGGCGAATCGTTTCTCTATGGGCAAACGGAAACGCGAGAAATTCAACGAAGAAGCTTCTTTCGCAGAAATATTCACGGTTGTTCCGAATGTACGTGTTTCAAGCATGAAACGATCGGAAAATTTTGATCTAACCCTGAGATCCGTTCCCGTCCGCGCGACGTCGATCGTACGCAGATTGCGGCGCGGAAAAACGGAGCCGCGGCGGATTTTTGTCGGGCAAATTTTTCAACAACGAATTTCGAAACGCGCTCCAGCCGTGACATTCGATTATCGAGACCCGCCGTCCTCGCGTGACTCAAAACCACCATTTTTTCGTAGATCAATAGACCGACCCAATTTCCCGTTGCGATAATGTCACGCACAGGCCTCCCCGTCGGTCGTCTTCGTGCGCAATAAATACTAAAGTACCATTCCCGGGGAATTAAACGAATCGCCGGGCCGAGTCGTCGATACTCTGACATTTTTCAATTCTTCGACTCGTGTGCACGAACCGTGGCTATTTCGTCCCTGGATCGCGCGATATCGCCGGTTTCTTTCCAACAAAAGCGAAGCGACCGATTGATTAATTATTGATTTAATTTCCCCCGGTTCAGAAAGCGAAGGTGACGTCGTTCGACCGAAAACGACGTTCTCGTTTGATCGCACCGAGCAGCGACGAGGAAGAAATTTATTAAATTAGGGTTACATTAACCCTTAGCGCTCAGATTGCGCAGGCAAATGGACAGTTTGGGAAGAGGAGATACGATTATTCGAGCCTTGCAGCTCGTTTTTATATTTCTTGACAATTCGCAACCATGAAAACGAACCGCCAGGCTCGAATAATCGCATCTCTTCTTCCCAAATTCTCTATATTTGTGAACAATCTCAGCGTCAATTAGGGAGACATTACTGTACCGTGTTGTACGAGGTTTACACGCTTGGACAATTCTCTTATCGCGTCCTCCCTCGTCCCTCGACTTACCTGCAAGGGCATCGAGAGGCTGACATTCCAGGATCCGCTATCGATCATCGGCAAAACCTCTCCGTCCTCGATGTTCACCAGGTGAATGGACATCTCGAACTTGGCATGATGCTTGCCGTTCTTGGTTCCCCAATGGATGCCGGCGTAAGTGGGCGTCGTGTCCGCGTAGGCGGCCTCGAGCTTCGCCAGGAAGTCGAACTTCCTCTCGGGCGTGTTGGTGTTGTTGTACCGATCGCAGGTGATGTGCTTGGGCAGCTTGGGCCAGTCGCCGTCGTCCACCGCCAGCTTCATCGCTTTGACCGCCAGCTGAACGAGATCGTAGTAGAAAGCGGACGAGACGAGCGGCTTCGGCAAATCAACTTCGGCGATCTGCTCCTTCCGGTCCCGGAACTCCGGGCGCATGAAGAGCACCGTGATGTTCTTGCAGCTGCACATCGGCTCGACGTCGCTCTCCGGGGTCAGCAAGAACCAGCCGTACTTCTTGCCGGTGAAGTTCAAAGACTCGGCCGCCTCCAGAACGACGTTCATGGTGCTGGCGTCGCTCAGGACGAAGTAATTAACGATGTCCAAGTCCCTCAGCTTCGACAGCTGCGTCCGCACGTCCGCCTCCCGTCTGGTCACCTCGTGGATCACGTGCCTGGTCGGCACGTTCAGCAACAGGCTCTTGTACTTGTGGTCCATCACGAAGTTCCCGTCGTAGAGGATCGCGGCGTTCGTGATCGTCAACCTAAGGGCCAGCTGCTTCACCGCCTCCGGGATCAGGTCCGCCGGAGGCATCACCTGGATCAAGTACTCCGCTTGATCCTCGTTCAAGTTCCTCCAGTAGATCAAGTCTCCCTCCTGACCGTACTGCGCGGACAGAGTGGGGACCCCCATCGCGGCCGTGAACGAGTTCGCTATCTTGGCCATCAGACCCGCCATGGTCGTGTCCAGAATCACGTCCGGGACTCGGAGGTCCTCCCCGTCGTCCACCGCGGAGTCCCAGGCGTCGCAGATGTGGTCCAGAGTGTCGTTCACGTTGGTCCCGTTGATCTGAACCGACCAGACCTTGCCGACGTACTCCGGGAACTTCTCCTTGAGCGTCTTCAGCCCGGCTAGGATGCTCTTGTTGGCCACGGTGTTCTTCTCGTCGTTCACGATGACTAAAGAGCGGACGTTAGATAATTGGTGCATCGATCGCGAGCGGTATTTAGACAGGGTGTTTCGACGAGAGCGCGGCGTCAGGCTTGCAACGCTCGTCGAAGAAGCAGCCGGGTCTCTCGTCGGACCACCCTGCGTCTGTCTCGAAAGCAACGAGGAAGAAAGTCAGCGCGAGACACTTACAGAGGTTGACAGGCCTACTTCCGCCGGTGGATTCCTTGTCGGTGGCGATGCTGTCGTCTTTCCCGTGAACCGGAAACCCGGCCCGAAGCAGGAGGAAGCCGCACAGAGCGGTCGCGAGGAACGATTTCATTTGTAAAGCGGAAACAGCCGCGAAGAATCACGTTCGCCGTTGAGCGCTCGCCGAGGCGCTGTTCGATTCGCGTCTAAACGTTCGGCATTCGGAGTCGAAGAGCAATCGATGGGGCGCAATCCGACACCCTCGTGGACTTGTGATCGGCGTCGACGACAAGTCGCGGCCGGAAACCGGGCGGAAATCGGTCAAGCAACTGAGCCCTCGAAACGAAGCCACAGGGGTGGCTCGCTCCATTTCATTCGTGTTTGCCCACCGGTTGCCGCGGGGATGACCTAATCAATTTCTCGACAACGCAACTACGCGACTGTCTCTTCCCGTTTTATTTTTCGTTTGGCCGGGCTGTCTATCGTCCCGCGAAAATTTCTTGTAGATCGCTCTTCTGGACGAGCATCGGCGACTCCGAGACCGCGAAGACCGCGACGCGACGCGACGCGACGCTCTCTGCCGCGAATTTGCATGACGGTAGTCGCGTGTCTCGAGATCCTGCTATCCGCTAATTGACCATCGGTCGGTCGATCGTCGCTTTTCCCGCGGCGCAACGCGTCCATCGTTCGTTTCGAGAGCTCGCGACGTGACGCGACGTGACGTGACTCGGCACGGTGTCGCGAAATGTCCGCGACTTTCCCCTTCGATTCCCCCGCAAATCATCCCCTTCGCGGCAACAAATCGCTCGAATCGTATTTCACTCGACGGCCACCGCACGATGATCACGATTCCAGAAAACGTGGTCGAGAGAATGCTTTGAGATACTTTCTTTTTCTTCGGATACTTTGTTCGCGCTCCGATAAAAGCGCGGACGCACTAATTACCGCGGCTATGCACTCGTTTCGCGAGAGAAACGAACTGGTCGATGTAAAGATATTATAAAGATATTATAATTTAAGATATAATTATTATATAATTATTATTTGATATTATAATTTATTATTATTATATTATAAAGATATTAACACTATGCCGCCCGGTGGCACCACGCTGGCGCCATGCAAAAACTATCTGTTGTATGCCGATGGTACCGCTTTGGTGCCATTTTAAAAAACTGAAATAACATTTGAACTATATTTCTTGGCGGTTAAAAGGCAGCGAACTAACTATAGCATTGTGATTATTTAACTAAGAATTAAGTACGAAAACTCTTGGATGACGTATCTTAATTTTAGGAATTTATATTACCGCCATCTTCGACATCTTTTTTTAAATCTAAAATTTCCAAATTATTATGCCGGCGCCAAACAAAAGAATCATATGTGTTAACATAAAAGTAAACAGGTCAAACGCAAAATTGTAAAGGCGTTAAAAGTATTCGGGGATATTTTTTTCGAGGCATTATTTTTAACTCGTTGTATTTCTTACAATCAATTTGGACAATATTTATTTTGCACAAAAATCCGCGGATGCCAAGTGAAAGCTGAATCGTTTCTAACTTTTCAATCTTTCTTTACGGGAACAATCTCTGCGATGCGATCGCCTACGAAACGTATTAATTAAATTTTCGTTACATGCTCGGCTAAAAAATTAAAAAAGAACGTGATCTTTCATATTTTTCTTGTCGTTCCAAGAAATAACAAAATTGAAAAGAAGCATTCTACTCGTTTCACGGCAAACTAATTCCATTAACATCGCCAGAAAATACGAAACATTTGGAAATGAAACATTTAAAAACTGTTACGAACATCTATAAAAGTGTACGAATACTTCGGTGACTGTACATTCGACTATCTGAGAAAGCAAAAATTTCATATCGCGCGCAAGATTTATCGAGCCAGTTTTTGAGACCAAAAACTCCAATCTGCGTCGTTCGCACAAAAAGAGCAATTAATCACCGACCCGCGTGACAGTTCTGGCCGCCGAAGGAAGCACAGAGACGCTGCTAGATCGACGATTCAATATTGCGGCAGCGATCAGAAAATTTCCCAATTATAATCGATGTCCATCGTGTTCCTATCGGCCGTGTATCACGTGCCCGAAACAAGATAGATAGCGAGGGTCGATCGCGGAAGTCGCCGATCTTTGCGATTTCGCGTCCTCGCCGGGCTAGCAAATCGCTCGGCGCATATTCATCTCGCGAATTAACACCTCAAAGATCGCGAACGAACGTTCGCAGCGGTTCGAACGTTCTGCGGATCGGGTGTCTGGCCGCGAGAAATTAGCGTTACGGGACCCCTTTCGTGGGATCCGGCGGAGCCGGGTGTTCCTTTCTTAACGAAGTCGAGCTCGAGCGGAATGGGTCCGTGGATTTCAACTGATCCTGTCGCGACAAGGGTTCCCAAGCGTAGAAGACCGGAATGTGGCAGAATTTCCTGATCTTGCGCCATCGGGAATGGTAATCGAAATCAGTCTCTTTATTCGAGCACGGAACTCGCTCTTCATTCGTTCCGACAAGCTGAATCGTACAAATCGCTTCTAGCGGTGCTACGTGCAAAAAACGCGGAAATCGGCGGTCTAAAACTTTCGCAGTCGCGTAAAAACCTTATCGATTCCCGCATCAAACCCGGAAGGTTTTCCGTCGTTTCTCAAAAAAAAAACAGAAAAAAAGACAGAAAAAAGAGCAGGGTGGCTGAGAAAACGGATTCAGCTAATTGCCGCGACAAACGGCGTTTCCGTCGCGTTTCCTGGGACGCGGGGGTTGTTTGGCCGGTTTGTCAGGACGTGACAAGTTAATCCGACGAGCGAACGGGAAATCTGTTCCTGGGAAACAACGGTTTTTTCCCCGGACGGCTCGCGCGCTCCGTCCATTCCTATCTTTCCTTCCATTTCCCTCGGTATGGAAGGAACGATTACCGCGCGGGTATGCACTCATTTCGCGAGAGAAACGAACAGGTCGAAAACCAAATTATAAAGATATTAACATAATAGTAAGCAGGTCAAACGCAAAATTGTAAAGGCGTTAAAAGAATTCGAGGATATTTTTTTCGAGGCATTATTTTTAACTCGTTGTATTTCTTAGAATCAATTTGGACAATATTTATTTTGCAGAAAAATCCGTAGATACCAAACGAAAGCTGAATCGTTTCTAACTTCACAATCCTCCTGCGATGCGATCGCCTACGAAACGCATCGATTAAATTTTCGTTACACGGCTAAAAAATTAAAAATGAACGCGATCTTTTATATTCGTTCGTCGTTCCAAGAAACAACATAATTAAAAAGAAGCATTCTAGTCGTTCCTTCCATTTCCCCCGGTTATTTCCCGCGGCTGCCGTCGTTCCGCAGGAAGTTTCCAGCTCGGAGCGTGTTCGCGGAACAACGCGAGCGAAAAATATTTCCGACAGAGGCTACGCTGTCCTCGGCTCCGCTTTGATTTCGGACGTTCGATCGATCGCGGGTGAGACGTCTTTCCGCAGGTTTCCCGTCGACGTCGCCGGGCGAACGCCGGAAATACTGCGAGCATAATATTAGAATGGAGAGCAGGACGCCGACGAGGATCAGCGAGAACACCGCCGCCAAATCGTCGAGACCAAAGCCGGCGTTCGGGTCTAAATCTGCCGGGCAATCTGCCCTCGAAGGGTTCTCGTCCCACCATTTTCTCTCGAGCTGCTTCAATCTGCCGCGTGTCGCCAGACGCGTGATCCTGTAATTAAATGTTAATCATTATGACGAAATCCGAGACTGCGCACGCCCGACGCCGCCGTCGCCTCTGCCTCCGCCGCCTCTGCTGCCAACGCGGAAACTGGAGCACGGCGAAAAATATCCCCGCCGTGCCTCGAACGCATTAACAATAGCTCCTACAGTTTTCCAATCCCTCAAACTTTCATATCGAGGCGAGCCGAGCCGAGAGTTCTTGCGGTCCCGCCGCGATGGAGTCCGAACCCAAAGAAAACTGAATCTTTGCCTGGATTCTCTTCGCGGTATCCGCCGCAAGTTTCTTGAAGCCGCTCGAACTTCAATTAAAAGGCGGACGATTACGATTGTTTATGCTCGAAGATTGCGGAACAAGTTTCCTCTCCGTTCGGCCGCCGTTCGCCGTCGCAGCTGACGATTTACAGCTTCGTTTATCGAATGTTCTCGAGAACGGATATTGTTGACGGGGTTATTTGAAATAAAAGGGCGCAGAATGAGACACGCGTAAATAACTATATTTAACCCTTAGAGCTCTATGGACGCATATATGCGTTTGGCGAAAGTCATCCGTGTAGCCTAAGGCCGCATTTATGTGTTTTCTCTAAGTCATCGGCCTGGACTAAGGGCGCATATATGCGTTTGTCGATTTTTTCAATCGATATGCAGTTATTTTCGTGTAAAATTAATACAGGGGCACTCGTTAGTAATTTGCCTTCCTTAGGTAGCGGTTGGGCAATATTAGGGTCATAAAAATCCCCGGGAATTTCCGAAACAGAAATCCCATTTTATGTGTCCCACTCTCTAACCAATTAGATTTCAAAATAATTACCTGCACTGTCACCATTTCGCGACTCAAAGCACTCAAAACGACTCGGTCAGCAGTATCGTCTTGCGAATGCAAGAACCTCACGGTCTCGCTCGCGTCAACAACGATAGTGCGGAATATAACTTGTACGATTATTTCTTTTTATTCGTGACACCCTACAAAATGTCAAATCTTGAGGAATATTTCACAAGGGACGACAGTGAAATAGAATACAGTGAATCACTATCATCGGACATTGAATCAGAAGATTAATTATTTAACCTTCTGCGAAAGAATCACTATAATTTATTACTGTTTGCACCTTGAATAGTCACTTCGGTGTGGCAAAAAAGTATTCCGCTCCCAGCGATGGTCAGCGATAGCCGCGCTCCGTCCCTACGAACCGTTTCGGCCAGGAGTATTCAGAGCTCAAAAGGCTAAGAAAGAAGCGAAGAGGACACACGGTGAACAAGCGCACAGTATGAGAGCACGGAAGAACCTGAGAGGCCTGGGCGACAATGCATGTTTTTATACTTGTGTACTCTCTCAGGTATATGGAAACTTTGCATTTCAGGTTGTGGAGTGTTTGGATGCGTCGTATTCGCACCCGATATCGTCACTCCGCGATATAAACTATCTCTCGGGTTGTAAGGCCGATTACGCTGCGCGACGGAGTGGTTCGATATCGTTGTCCGTTTAATTAAAAAGGGGACAACTGTTTGGTTGATTTAGAATGTGCCACTCAACAAGCGTGAATAAGATTGTGGCTGAATAAGTATGAACTGAGCAACTCAGTGACTCAGTAATTCAATAACTCAGTAATTCAATAACTCAGTAATTCAATAACTCAATAACTCAATAACTCAGTAACTCAATATAACTCAGTAACTCAATATAACTCAGTAACTCAATATAACTCAGTAACTCAATATAACTCAGTAACTCAATATAACTCAGTAACTCAATATAACTCAGTAACTCAATATAACTCAGTAACTCAATATAACTCAGTAACTCAATATAACTCAGTAACTCAATATAACTCAGTAACTCAATATAACTGAGCAACTCAATAACTGAGTAACTAAGTAACTGAGCAACTCAGCAACTGAGCAACTGAGCAACTGAGCAACTGAGCAACTGACGACTGACGACTGATCAAGAGAAGAATCGGTTTCGAGTTTTTATACTGTTTCATGGACAGAAAACTAGAAATTGGTTGGCCAGTGACGCGATGGAAGGGGATGTAAAGTGACGTAGCACGCAGTGCTGCGGGTAGCAAGAAACCCTGGACGGGCGACCGAAGCGGTGCGTGCTAGCGACCCTGTCATAAAAAATGCTGCCGATGAAGGTGTGCATTATTCGAAAGTGCAGAAATGACATTATTGCCGGAAAGAAGATGGTTCGAAAATCATAATCTTAGAAATTGCAAGAAAGAAGGCTATGGCTCTACGAAAATGAAAACGTAAAAAATGTGACCTTTTGTCGATTGCGCGTCGTTCGTCGAAGGACTGTTAAATTTGTCTCGTTGAGCCGTGAAGATTCCCCGTCAATAAACGTTTTTTTAAGGATAAAAGTGAAAGGTAATTCGTCCCGGAGAAAGATAGGCGGATGCAGCCCGAAAATTCCGTTGAAGGACGGGACATGGAGGCTTATTTCCAAGACTCAAGAAATTACTTCTTGCTTCAACGGATATCGTTGCCGCGCAGATTTCTCTCGCGATGAAAAAAAATCAGCCGGATTAAATAAGCAGATCGAACGACGACGGTACGAGAATAAAACCGTGGGACGCTCGCGGCGCAGGAAACTTCATTCAACAAAGTGGAACGTTGAGCCAATGGAAACGGGTCTGAGGAAGCCTGAATGATCGCGACCATTATCAAGATTAATAAAAATTTCAGGAGATACGAACGGCTCGTATAATTAAATGGATCGATCGGACGACGGTGGAATGTTATCGAATGAAACAGATCGTGCCAAGGTACTCCATGGAAGCTTGAGAGATTGCAACCGTTACCGAGGACGTTCGAAATTCTGAAAAACTGTGATGGGCCGCGGATCCGACGTAAGTAAAGGCGCGGATACGCTTGCGAGTAACCTGCGACTCGCTTTCGCCGGAACAACTTGCAGCGGCGCGTGCACGGCGTTGCAAATACTGTTGCAACTCTCTGCAATAATTCGAAAGTGTGATTTCCGAGCTGTACAGGGTGTGTCAAGATCTCTCGATATTTGAACCGTTTATTTGGAAAGTGGCCTAAGTCATTTTTCAAAAACACCGAGCTAGCTATTTTAATATATTCACATTTCTACGTTATACATATAATTTCATGTCAGCAAAGCTGAAAGAACGCAGTGGCCCTTAGGAACACAAAAACATTATACCACCATGTTATCGATTAGCAATATTTTTAAATTTATTAAAACGTAAAAACCTTAAATATCTGGATTTTCAAATAAATGGACTTAGGCCACTTTCAAAATAAACGGCTCAAATATACGATAAATTGGAAGGCGCGATAACATCGAAGGACAATAACGTTCGGTCGTTGAATTTTTATTGAAAGGGACCGTCGAAAGCGGTGGTCCCGTTTGAAACAATGAAGGCGACCTTTGTGCCGCCAGAAGAAATAACATAGAAACAAATATTTTTAGGGCATCGCGCGAACCATTCAACTTCATCTTGGAGACATTTGACACATCGAACGTATCTGTTCTACAATTTTGAAATCCCAGAGACGCTTCCGCCGGAAATCGTTAAATAAATGTCTTCGTTCGACCACATTTTTTGGTGGCTTTAGCCCTTTAGACGTTTAACTATTAGACGTTTCAACGTCATCGCGATCGATTAGTTCATCAAAATTGAGAAATTAACGAACGATTTGGTATTAGGAGTCGTACTTTATACGAATTCGTAAGTTCTTAACAAGCTATTTCGTTGGAAGCTACAGTAATGTCTCCCTAATTCGCGCCCTGATTGCGCGCAAAAATGAACAATTTTGGGAAGAGGAGATACGATTATTCGCATACGTCAGCGATCGGTTAGTTCATCAAAATTGAGAGATTAACGAACGATTTGGTATTAGGAATCGTACTTTATACGAATTCATAAGTTCTTAATCAGTTAAGCGCGTTTGTCGTCTATACACGTCAAACCAAATCTCTATTACGGTGCGTTCGACGCGTTTACTCGTCGTTAAAAACATAAAATTACCATTGACTATGAAAACTCGAAATTTTAATAAAATACAATAAGAATATTATTTGCTGGGATGTTTTCTTTATATTACCGATAGAACTGCTAAGTATTTTATACGAAGGGGGTGGTAGAAGATGTACCGTCTGTTCGAAAAATGGAATCCGTAAGGAGTCAAGATACTGGTGTAAGACCTGCGAAGCGCCGCTTTGTGTGGTATCGTGTTCCGAGAAATATCACACCCAACTCAATTGAAATTCTTAATATCTTTTTTTCTACACGTGTCTTTCTTGTTTATGTATTTTATTATTATTCGAGAATTTTTGAGTTTATAATAACGATAACTTTTCAGAAATAAATCGTTAAGTTTTTCTGAAATAAAAATGTAGTTCTTCTTCGTTTTTTATAAAATTTGTAATAGGACCATTTTGCCCTGCGTTCGTCGTGCATACACGTCATCGCTTGATTTGAATTCCGCACACCGTGAGGGGTTTTTGAAACTAAATTCGACGCTTAACTGGTTGATGCGAAGACTCCAAAAAATCCAAATAAATTCAACGTCGCGTAGCATCGACGACAAAGTTCGTCGCAAGCGATTCGATCTTGCTGGCTGTTATCTCTCGAGTCTCTACAGTCTCGAGTCTCTACATCTAGACGAGAATCGCTTTCTCGGAGAATGTCGCAAGTTACAGTAATGTCTCTCTAATTGACGCCCAGATTGACCAGAAAAATTTGGGAAGAGGAGATACGATTATTCGAGCCTTGCGGTTTATTTTTATAGTTATAAATTGCCCACGATTATAAGAACGAGCCGCAAGGCTCGAATAATCGTATCTCCTCTGCCCAAATGATCCATTTCAGTGGTCAATCTGAGCGTCAGTAAGAGAGACATTACCGTACTTCGCCGGCGCGTGCCCACCTTCGATACGGCAATTTGAAGAGAACGAGAATCGCCGGAAAGCCTAGGATCGATCGGAGCGTTTAAATGGCAGCGCTGTCGAGACAAAGGTAGCGGAACCGGCGACGAAGAGCCGGGAAGAGCGATCGAAAGGGGGATAGAAAAGAGCGGCAAAGTCGAGGACTCACGCGTCGTCGATTCTTCGCTTCAACGGTGAATCCTTTTGCACGGCGAGCGCGAACGGTTTCTTGCCGAACTCCTGCCCGACCTGTCTGAAGTCACAGTTCGTCAGGATCAGGTAGTTTATGGTCATAGCGTCCGCTATAAAAGCGAACTCGAAAGTGCGGTTTACTTTCCGGACCGTCTTCGCGGCTTGCTCGACGTTCCGAACAAATCCCGCTTGCTCCATCGCGCGATACATCTTCGTGAACTTGTCTTCCAGGGGATAATCCCAGACGGCGTACTGGGATCTGTTCCACTCCGGCGTGTTCTCATCCAGGGTGATTCGTCTCCAAACGCTGCCGAACAATTTCGCACCGTTGGCCGTTTTCGCTGTTCGTGAATCAGGATTATACGGGGGGAGGGATCGAGCGATCGCGCTTCTTAATAGAGGGTGTCTCTTAAAAATGTCTCTTAATCCGTAAATGCCGGGTTTCTCGGATCATTTGAAGCAGCTTCTTCCTTTACAAAAACTTTCTCCGTGGCACCGTTAACGAGTTATCAACGAAAAACAGTGACCAATAAGAATCGAGTACGGCTGACGCGAGGCGGCCCAGCCAACCAGCGCGCGAAGCCCAGGTCCGCTCATTGGCTCGGTCGCCTCGCGCCAGCCGAGCTCGCCTCTCATTGGTCACTGTTTTTCGTTGATAACTCGTTAACGGTGCCTCGGAGAAAATTTTTGTAAAGGAAAAAGTTGCTTCGAACGACCCGAGGAACCCGCCACTTTCGGATTGCAAGACATTTTTGGGACACCCTGTAATGTATCGCCGCGAGAGAGCCGGAGCGCGGCTTCGACGTCGCGTTCGGACGATGTAAGAGAGACGATCCCCGAACCCGCCGCCGCCAGGAAAGTAATTTCCTGTTAGAAATCGCTGCGAGATGTTATCGTCGACGCAGTTATTCGCACGGCCGTTCCTCGCGACGAAACGATTTCTATTATTCCGGACTGTCAACGCTCGGCGGTGTTCGACCGAGCCGGCCAACCCGCTATTATTATTCCGCAGTTTTCCATTCCGTTCCGTTCCCGAGCGGAACGTTTTACGAAACAACACAGCCGGCCGCGCTTAACATTTTTAAAATCTTCCACCGAATACGCCGTCGTGCATTTTACGATATTCGTTCTGAAACCCCGCGGGAAACTTTTTCGGCCGGCCGCGGCCGGGGCTGCTCGAGAACGGCCGCGCGGAGCCTTATTAAAACGTACACGTGTAAGACAATATCATTTCAGTCCTGCATACAATTCCCCTTTCTCATATTTTTCCCTACATTTTCCGGCGTACCTCCGCGGCCGTTTACTATTTACGTTAGCTTCTCGTGTGCAACCGTTTTCGTAGGTTATTTTATAAGTAAGGCGGAAAGGCTGTAATATATCGCGCGGAAGGAGCAGAGAGAGGAAATGCCAGTAACCCGTTGGCATATCATTTACTTTTTCGTTTATCATACGCGCAACCGTCGCTCTTTGCTAGCAACCGTTTACGAACGTATTAAGGAAAATTTCCTTGGAGGACGACCAGCTCGTGCCTCGAACACGTCGACGATGAGTCAAATGAACAGCGGCATCTTTGATCTCGCGTACATCGGCAAATTAGAGGCTCGCGACTGTTAGAAAGCGTTCCGCCTCGAAGTCGTCCTCGAAGAGTTAAGACAGAATTAACCCTTTCGGTACGAGCGTGCTGTCCGCGTGACACTCCCACTGTGCGGGTTGCCGCGCCGAAAATGCGCACATAGCACAGTGGGTCGGTTCACTTTTGTACGAAGATTTTCTGAAGTAACAACTGTGCTTAATCCGTTTCTAAATCTTTTGTTTCCTGTAAACATTCTGTAAAGGGCCTACGATATGTTAAAATCTATGAACAAGTTTCGAACAAAAATGTAACCTCAGATTTTAACACTAATGCCAGATGTATTCGACGCTTGTCCATACCGGTCATCGAATGGATGACGGTATACAGGGTGTCCCAAAATTATGGTATTTCTGGGAAACGAGGGGTTCCTGGGGTCGTTTGTAGCAACTTTTTCCTTAGCGAAAATGTTCTACGATGCTTCGTTCACGAGTTATTAACGAAAAACACTGACCAATCAAAGACGAGCACGGTTGGCGCAGGGCAGCCGAGCCAATCAGCGGATCCGGGCTTCGCGCGCTCGTTGGCTCGGCCGTCTCGCGCCAATCGAGCTCGCCTCTCATTGGTCACTGTTTTTCGTCGATAACTCGTGAACGAAGCCTCGTAGAATATTTTCGCTAAGGAAAAAGTTGCTTCAAATGATCTCGGGAACCCCTCGTTTCTCGGAAATACCATAATTTTGGAACACCCTGTATATCCGGCGCTCGGCCACACAGGTGACCAGACGGATGCCGGATATATCCGGCGCTCGTACAGAAATGGTTAATATTTGCCGACAACGTTGACTGATATCTATCGTGAACGTGCGCGCCGATATCAGAAGCGCTTTATACGTCGAGGAACCGATAACAGACCCCGCGGATATTAATGTCTACGCGGCGAATCAATAAAGCGCAAGTAAACCTGAAAATCAATTTCGACGAATTTGCATGAAGACCGAAGCTCGATTCGTCCCAGCCGGCTGTCCCATGATTCTCTATCGGCTCGATGAACCGACGGAAGGAGATCGGGACGATGGATCGATCCCGCTGTCGACAGGATCGACGGCTTGTACAGGAGGTTTCCGACTCACCCGAACAGCATCTCCTCGGTCTTCTTCATCGCCCGGAAGTATCCGTGGGCGGCGGAGTCGGCTACGGTGGAATAGGAGATCCGATACTGTTTCCCGAGATCCTCCAGGGAGCCGACATCCTTCTCGAGCCGGCCTAGGGTCACGTAAGCCGCGAGATTGGCCCCGTACGCCGCGACGATCACGAAGCCGAACACCCACCAGCACGTGGCTGCCACTTTCCCGGAGATGTTCTTCGGGACGTCCCCGCCGCCGTGAGGCGTCAACGACGTCAGGGCGAACCAGAAGCATCCCTTCGCCGTGCAGAATCGATCGTCCGGCTGGTCCCGATAACTCGCGCGGTTGTTCCGATAGCTGAACGGCGAGTATTTCTCCAAAACGAACAGCAGCAGGACCATCGAGAGGAGAGCGAGCGCGAGACACAGCCAGATCTCGAGATCCAAGATCGTCAGGAAGTGGAAGAACAGCACCTGCTTCCTCTTTTTCAGCATCATTATCGTGAAACCGCTCGGTCTCTGGAACGGCTTCGTGAAATCTACCACCTGTAGCGAGAGATCGAGCGGTCACCGATCTATCGTCATCGATCTATCGCCATCGGCGATCGTTTCAGGTTGACGTTGGAAGAGTCGCGAAGGCTTCGTAGAATTCTGATCGGCGAGCGCAGTGATCACAGACCACTACGATGACGACCAGGCGAGGGAGTAATCGCGAAATCGATTCAGAATCGCTCCGGTGATCGTGGTGATCGTTTAGACCGATATCAAACAGGTCACAATGACCAGGGATGGTAATTTAATGGAATCGTCGGAGCGGTCACTGACCTCTACGACGCGCGATAATGATTTTTTTTCCGCAATAATTTGACGGAACGATCAGAGCGGTCACTGACCTTTGCGACCGTCCAGAGCGCGGAACAAGACAAAGGGGAGTCGTGCGAAATCGATCGAGGATCGTTCCGATCGTCGCGACGACTGCTTAAACCGACGCTAACGAGGTCACCGACCTCTACGATAGATCGATCGCGGTCACGGATCTCTAGGACCTACTTAGACCGACGATCGTTCGAAAGAAACCCGCCTAACCGGAGATTGAAAGGTTCAACTTGGAGAGCGCGGGCAAAGAATTTGTTCGTATCGAATCTCGCGTTTATCGATCCGGCGATCCTTGGAACTTCGATCGAGCCTGGCTGGAAGAAGATTAAATATTTTTACCTTGATTCTGTCGGACGTGATCCATATCGGGCCGACGGCGATGTCCGACATGTTCTTCATTAATTCAGCGATCATACCGTTCCAGCTGCCGTTCCCTCGGTCCCTGTGCCCGTAACGCTCGTCGAACGATTTCCTGACGATGTAATCGAACCCCGCCAGGGATCCAATATCGTTCAGCAGATCGATGCAATATCCGTAAAAACTGTCGCTGCTGGTATTGTACATGACGTACGGCGGAGCGATTCCCGTAACCGCTCGATATACCGTTTTGCTCATTTCTTAGCTTTATCCGATCGGTCCTCGCCCGCGTTTCCCGTTACACCGTCGCGTCGCTCGAAGTTTATGGTCGCCGTGCCCACCCCCCGCGGAGCTACATAATTCAGAAAAGCAGAGCTAATATGAGAACGCGGTCGTAGATCGCCGCTAAGTCCGGATTATCGTTCCCCAACGACTCGAGAGCAGTTTTTCTCGCTAATGGTCACGATCTATCGCTTAATTACCGATACAATTACCGGCGGACTTTCGAAATAATGGCTTTCTCTCTGCCAAAGACGCCGGCTAAGTCGACTAGAAACGGGGCAGTTAGAGCTTCTCCGTGAGAAATTCCTCGATGTCCGGACCGACGCCGACCTGTTCCACTCGCGCGACGAGACCCCGGAACTTTTAATTTCATTAACCTTTTAGGTACGGCTGAATTCTGCGCGAGGCTATTTCTCTGGACGGCAGAGTCTGACGTGTACTGTACAGAGTCTGATACTGTATATACAGGGTGTCCCAAAAATGTCTCGCAATCCGAAAGTGGCAGGTTCCTCAGGCCATTCGAAGCAACTTTTTCCTTTACAAAAATGTTCTCCGAGGCACCGTTAACGAGTTATTAACAAAAAACAGTGACCAATGAGAGGCGAGCTCGGCTGGCGCGAGGCGATCGAGCCAATGAGCGGAACTGGGCTTCGCGCGCTGGTTGGCTGTGCCGCCTCGCGCCAGCCGTACTTGATTCTTATTGGTCACTGTTTTTCGTTGATAACTCGTTAACGCTGCCTCGGAGAACATTTTTGTAAAGGAAGAAGTTGCTTCAAATGATCCGAGGAACCCGCCATTTCCGGATTGCGAGACATTTTTGGGACACCCTGTAGACTGTTGTAAATCGATGCGAAGACAAAAAGAAGTGTGAAACAATGCGTATGAAGACGATTACTTGATTCAAACGATGAGCGAGTGGGCTACTAGAGCAAGCCACTATAGTGGCGTGTCGTGCCTAAAAGGTTAACTCCTTTATTCCGATAACGTTCCGCCGATCTGCGAGTCGCGTCTCGGACACCTCGGGCTAATCTTCTCGGCGGGGTCATTTTGGTCGGACGAATTTTACGACACCGTTGTCTAATGTTATTACGCAAAAGCACCTGTTACGAAACGCCGATCACTCGTGACCTTTTCTCGATACAGCGGCACTATTGAAAAATAGCCCATAAAAATCCGAAAGCGAATTCTGCCCATATTTTTGACCGTAAATTCGCTCGCGCAAGTACCGTTACGCGACAATCAGCCGAAAATAAATGTTTATTCGAATGCGGGTATCTTTGTGCAAGAACACAGCGTTCCATATCGTGTACCGCAATTTTTCCATTGTTCCGATTTATGCAACTGTTGGCATCGGTGTTTCATTTTCGATGTTCCCATTTTGGGACGCGACACGAAAACGTTGTTACACGATACGTATACGCGTGTTTTTTTTTCTATTTTACTCGTATTACCTTTTATTCGTATCGAATGGATCTATCAAAGATCATTGCGTTATCTAGGAGCGTCGATCTCTGCAGCGAATTTTGCCCAATTTTCCTCCAGCTTGTAAACAAAAATGGACAATTTGGACAGAGGAGACGCGATTATTTGAGCCTCGCGACTCAGTTTTATAGTCGTCGATTGTCAACAATTATAAAAACGAGGTTAAATTGGGCTTGAACAATCGTATCTCCTCTCCCTAAATTGTCTATTTTTATTTGCAAGCCGAAGGAAAATTAGGGAGAATTTACCGTATATCGAACGAAAATATAAACATTCAACAACAGCATTTTTTAATTGGGATAAAACCGACAACTTTTACCTCACCCGATATATGGAATCTGTATTAACAGTTTGTTAATCTGGTGATCTCCTAGCAGAGATTCGACTTGTTACATTGAATTTACTAAGCACGTCGGTGCACTTAGCACATGCAGTTACGTACAGCTACAGCTCGACAGGGTTTGCGCTTCGAGTAGATTCGGTTCCCGGCTCGCTGGGAATCGCTTGGAATCGCTCGGAATCGCTCGGAATCTCTGGGAATCGCGGGAACTTCTCTCCTCGCTCGCGCGCCGTCAACTTTGAACGACAAATCCCGTGGTTAAGGTATTATTAATCTTCGGAACTACGGCCGAGCATTATATGGAACTCTGATCGCTATCGCTGGCGGCGCTGCGATCCCATAAATTTCGCGGCTAAACCCGGTTTGCCACGGTTTTCGGTAATTAATGCGACGAGGAACGGACGGCCAGATAACGCGGGCAGAGTCGCCGGTGCAAGAAACCCTGACGCGCCAACGTCCGTTTCGTGTCCGTCAAAAATCGCTACAGCAATTAATATACCAGCCGAGAATTCGAGCGGGCGTTGAAAAAGTAAAAAAAAAAGGAAGAAAAATAATAACGGGAAAAACGACATTTAATGGAGAATGGTAATTGCTTTCCACGGTGTCGAACGCGTTCGTAATGAGAAAAATATTCGCACGGAGCCTGTCAAGGGGCTGCGAAAGCAGAATTTCCCATCGAGAAGTCGCCCGAAGAAGATTAATTACGCCGGTGGGTGCGGGATCGAACGATTTATTAACGAGCACCGTCGCCGACCGCCGGTCGATCTCGAAAATTGTATTACCGATCCGGAAAGGCGGCAGCCGGTGTTCGGATCGCGGCCAACCATAATTGGTCAATCAAGACCGGTGAATTTTTAACGAATCAAGGAGAGCAAAACGCGCGACGTAATTGCGAGTCTCGCCGACCCATCGCCCTCCTCGGCCCCTCGCCGACTATCTATAGGACGCGATCAGTTATTAATTCGTCGGTAACCTTTTAGCGGGGACCGATATCGGAATCGTGGATTTATCGCCGTTCGCAGCCGGGTGCAACAAAGGCAGACCAATTCGGCTTTGCCGGAGAATTAACGACGTAAAATTTATCGTTCGGTTCGCGCGACTGGACTCGCCCCGGGCCGGGCCGGGCCGCCCGTTGTTTTTTCTCCCCCGCGCGAAATATCG
Organism: Megalopta genalis; assembly: GCF_051020955.1. NCBI lineage: Eukaryota > Metazoa > Arthropoda > Insecta > Hymenoptera > Halictidae > Megalopta > Megalopta genalis. The sequence continues at coordinate 1,003,946 of NC_135019.1, read as the reverse complement.
GCGTTACATGCCCGGGATCCCCGTCCGCGATTAATAACCCGAAAAACCATCACAAGGACCCCTCCCAGGCGCCACCTCGATATTCGATTATGAGTTTTATCACGAAAGAAACGGCCAAGCAGGCCGTCGAATAAATCCGAAAACCGTGTCACCGCTTTCTTGCTTTGTCGTTTATCGCCGAGTTTTCGTACGTGATCGGTCGAATTCGCGTCGGTATGAAACGAAAACGACTGAGAGTTTTAGCTGTACAACGTGTTCCAAAATTATTGTACGAGCGCGAACTGAGAGGTTCCCGAGGTTATTTGAAGCAACTTTTTCCTTAGCGAAAATGTTCTACGAGGCTTCGTATACGAGTTATCAACGAAAAACAGTGACCAATGAGAGGCGAGATCAGCTGCCGAACCAATTAGAGTAACTGGGCATCGACCGCTCGTTGGCTGGGCCGCCCCGCGCCGGCCAACCTCGCCTCTCATTGGCTAATGTTTTTCGTTGATAACTCGTAAACGGAGCCGCGGATTGCATTTTCGCCAAGGAAAAAGTTGCTTCGAATGATCTGAGGAACCTGTCACTTCTCGCTTGTACAATAATCTTGGGACACCCTGTATTTGACTCGTCGCGCTCCTACATCGAGCCTGACCTCGTAGCAACCGTTCGCAAGAGAAGCTATTCCAATTCGAAATTCAAGACACGTTTTCTAACCTACAGAAAATATCCATTTTATGCAGGATGTCCCAAAAATGTCTCGCAATCCGAAAATAGGGGATTCCTGAGGTCGTTCGAAGCAACTTTTTCCTTGGCGAAAATGCAATCCGCAGCTTCGTTTACGAGTTATCAACGAAAAACAGTAACCAATCAGAGGCGAGATCATTTGGCGCGAGACGGCCGAGCCAATGAGCGGAACTGGGCTCCGCGCGCTCGTTGGCTGGGCCGCCGCGCGCCAGCCGAGCTCGCCTCTTATTGGTCAGTGTTTTCCGTTAATAACTCGTAAACGAAGCCTCGGAGAAAATTTTCGCAAAGAAAAAAGTTGCTTCGAATGACCTCGGGAACCTCCCATTTCCGGATTGCGAGACATTTTATCGATTAATATATTAATAATATATAATAGATTTTATATTATTAATATATAATAGACATTATAATCGATTAATATATTTAATATACATTTATTCTTTATTCACGGATAAAGAAGAACGATCTGTACATGTACGATGATCGATCACTAATTAATTGCGGATAGATACTCGTACTCTGAACAGATCGTAGAGCGTAAATTCGATACCCGTTAAAATAATCCCGAAGTATCGTGCAGCAATATTTATTGACGTCGCTCAAGTGCGAAGGCTCAACAGTCTTCATTGAATAACAATCGCGGCGTTTCTCGAGTGTTTCAACGTAGTTTGCGAAAATGGATATGCAAATATGCTCGAGTTGCGATGGCAAAGTTCTTCAAGTAAAAGGCAAGAAAACGGTTTTGAAACGCGAACGGTTAAAACGCGGCGTACATAAAGCTCGCGGACGAGTCCCGGGTTTATTGCCGCGGGAGTCGTTCACGCGAAATTAGTTTACGAAAGTTCGAGTGTCAAGAATATGCCGAAAATCGGAGATTCATTCTAGAGAGACTTTCCGGGGCGGCCTGTATGTTTGCTCGAAGGTTCGTCGAGTTCTCAACTAGGACAGAAGGGCGGCGATTTTTGGAACGGCTCGCGCGGATCCCGGGAGCGCCGAGTTCCCCGTGCAAGCTGTATTATAACAAACCTAATTTCCGGTGGCTCGCGTGGCAACGCGAATTCTGTGTCCTCCGCCGGCTCGAAAATCGCGTGGTCGGCGGGAAAGTTTCGATGGCTCGAAGGAAACCGTTCGCGGCGTTCGTCGAGGTGATAGTAAATCTTCGGGAGGAAGGGACCACCCCGTGGTCCTCGCGTTCGTTCGTGTTTCCACACTGGTTGCCGCGGGGACGACACAGTCGAAGCTTTCCTGGTTCGCCCCGCACCTCCCCCCGACGGCCGTGCCGTCTCTTTCCACTGTTCCGTCGCTCTCGTCCCCCTTTTTTGTTGCACAAAGTATCCCCCTTTCCCGACAATGCCGGACACTGTAGTTGCCCGATGTATTGTAAATCACCGGACGAGCTTTTACCGCGTGTTCGCACGCAAATTGGGGCACCTTGACGTGCACGTGCACAGAGAGGCGCGTTTGTCGCGGTGCGCACACTTCGATTCCCAGCGAGCCGCGACATTATCCATGTTCGGTGGTCGCGCGTCTGTTCGAGGCTCGGTGGACCGTGGCACCGAAATCGAGACCTCGGCGAACGCTCGACCCTTTTAGAGGACAGTTCTTAGTTGACCCGACGATATCAAGCTCGGCGAGAAACGGCCGATCCGATTTTCATTTCGGCCTAATGCATCGCAATTTCCCGGCGCTCCTCGGTCGGCCGCCGCGGGATCGAATGCCGCCGATAAAAGATCCGCCATTTGCAATTGAAGAATCGACGTTCGTTGCTCCTTTTTTTTTGTACCATTACCGTGAAACCGTAACATTTCCAATAAGAGGCCGTCCAATCTAGAGCGGAGAGTCAGTGACCTGTGTTTGACCACTGGAACGACGATCATCGGGTTTCTGTGATCTCTGATCACTGCGATTCGTGATCGCTGTAACCGCGGATCTTTATGCGCGTTGATTATGCGAAAAGCGATTTGACGTTTATTCGCGAAAAATATGCACGGTATGCGCGGTGAAGACGCGTAATAATTTGTCGGTAATAATTAATTCGCACGCCGAAAATGACCGCTCCGCGACGCGCGATACGCATATTTTATTCGAGCAGTGTCGTGCCACGGGCGTTATACTAATTGTGATTTTCGATCGCACTTTACGCTTTTATCGCATGTTTTACGAGAAACGCTCTGTTCGTTGTTATTCTCGAGAATGAAATTGGGAGCGTTTTCGATTCAGCTTTTCGTCGATGTAATTCTCACTCGCTCAAAATTCACCTCGTCGCTTCAGAGATAAAGCTGAATTCGAAACTTTCGAATTCGAAATGTTAATAGCTGCGCCTAATGTTCAATTGCTAACTCGATGTTTTGAGAACATGATTTTCTGCTGCGTATATTCAACGTTCTATTGATATATAACCGGTAGCAACGTAATCCGGTTATGATACTGGTGCCCAGTAATAGAGTAAATTAATTCAACAAGATAGATGATTCGGACGAGCGCGATGTATGCGTGTACACGACCAATATATTATCGCGTATGTTTTTATAAATATGCAAAACATATGGATTATGCAAAATATGCAAAGTATAAAATATATTTTTGGAATCACCCGATCGCCGCTCTCTGTTCGGGTGCCGTTCGTGTACCAATTTTCTAAAAGAATATGCATTCGCATAAATATCCACGATCCAGCGATCGCTTGTTTACCCTTCCGATTATGAGAGTTTAGGAAGAGGAGATACGATTATTCGAGTCTTGCAGCTCGTTTTTATAATTGTTGACAATCGGTAACTATAAAAACGAGTTGCAAGGCTCGAATAATAATATCTCCTCTTCCCAAATTGTCCGCTTTTGTTTCTAAGCTGAGCGTCAATTAGGGAGACATTACTGTACGCCGCGCGCTGTAGTAAATTCTCTCTAATTGATGCTCAGCTTGTAAACAAAAATGGACAACTTGGAAATAGGAGATACGATTATTCGAGCCTTGCACCTCGTGGTAATAATGATTAACAATCGGCAACTATGAAAATTAACCGCGAGGCTCGAATAATCGTATCTCCTCTTCCCGAATTGTCCATTTTTGTGGACAATCTCGGCGTCAATTAGAGAGACATTACCGTAACCGTAGTTCTTGCAGATAAGGGAGAAAATTTAATTCAATCGAGTATTTTTAGTAATTCCGCGAATCGGTATATTTGTTACAGCGATTAACATTAAAGATTTTTACGGATTTCAATTACTAATTTTATAGTCCGCGATTATATGCGAATATTTTGACATTTGCAAACGAGTCTGATTTTTCTTAAAAATTCTTCGATTCGATCTCGGAGATACGATTATTCGTGTCTTTCGGTTCGTTTTTATAGTTAAATTGAATTGTCAATAATTATAAAAATGAGCCGCGAGTCTCGAATAATCGTATCTTCCCTTCCCAAATCGTCCATTTTTGTGGACAATCTAAGCGTCAATTAGAGAGACGTTACTATACTTGAACCGACGATGGTTTCACGCGCTATATTTCTCTGCAATCATTTTGGCAAATGGTCTCGTACCATAAAATTCTTCGATCGACCGATTTCCAGTGGTTCCCCAACGACACTAACAATGCGATTTCAGACCGAACCGTGTTAAACCGTAATTTCGCAGCGTGTTCTTTATCGAGTTCCCGTCGACCGAGCATTTTGATCTTGAACTTCTCGTCGCGTGCGTCGCGGCTGAATGGCATTCGCGGTTCTGCGATTCGATTTGGGAAGTTGGATTCCAGTTTTCCGCGGTTTCGAGTGGTTACGATCGACAATGCTCGATCATTATACTCGCGCAAGTCTTCGGGAGCTTCCCTAAGCTTTCGAGAATCATTCGATGTCTCTCGCGACGACTGGTTTCGAACATCGTTGAAAAATTCTTATATTTAACGCTTGGCCAACCGAACGGCGAGATCTGCCCGTTTTGAATCCAATCGATCGATAACCGAACGGGGAAATTATCTTCTGATTTCTAAAAATTAAAAATGATCGCTTAATTTGATTAAGATTTGCAAAAGGTATAGGAATGTCGAAGAAGCAATTTTTGCTATACAAGTTTAATTCCATAAGAATTAATACAGTAATGTCTCTCTAATTGACGCCCAGATTGTCCACAAAACTGGACAATTTGGGAAGAGGAGGAGCGATTATTCGAGCCTTTTGGTTCGTTTTTATGGTTATAAATTGTCAACAATTATAAAAATGAGTCGCAAGGCTCGGATAATCGTATCTCCTCTTCCCAAATTGTCCATTTTTGTGTACAATCTGAGCTTCGGTAAAGGAGACATTACTGTACCCATCTTATTTTTTACGAAGCGTAATTTTGTAGCTACGTTTCCTTCATTTTCCCTGAAATTTTTGTTCTCCAGAGCGCAACCGATCGGTTCTCTCTATATATATATTATGCGCTAACGGGTTTTTTTGCCCGTACAGCGAATAATAAATAAAAAAGGAAAATGCTCGAGCGATGCTCGTCGATACGACGGAATGTAGGCCAGTCGGTGGAACGTAGATCGTCGAGGCCCATTTCGAATTTCCATGGTCGTGATACAATCTGCGCCGTGAAATTCTGAACGCATACCATCCGCGACGAAAGTTATGAATTTTTAAGTAACTGCACTCCGACCTTGCCGATGCGACTCGTCGTTTCACCCGGCGCGGCGCGGCGCGGCGGCGTATTTTCCCGAGGAAACGGATAATATTCCAATTATCGGCTCTCCGGTCCGATCGGAACCGTTCAATTAATTGGACTCGCCTTGAATATCAATTCACCGGGAGGGACACCGCAGCTCCTCCCTTCGTTATCCGCATCTCGAGCGGAGACACACGCGTTGATTCGCATAATCGCCTCGACGCGCGGCGTTTACGCGCCGGTTTCGCATGGTTCTCGGAGTTCAAAGCGTAAACGACGTGCGTGGTCGTCGCGTTCGCGGTGTTTTATGAAGTCTTTTATGAAATTTATTTATTTATTCATTTATTTATTTATTTAGTATTTTATGGGCAGGGAGATTTGGACCAAACTTATGCTATCTGTTGCTGAGGACAAATGGATCAAAATAATACGATATAATGTGTAAATAATAATAATAAAATGTTGCGAATCACTCCGTTTCTCTCGCGTCGCGGCATTTTATTTACAGTAAAGGATATAAACTATAATACAACTCGATACAATTATATTTCAGATCTTTTGATTTGAAATGTTGCTCGTTCGACGGTCCGATCTCGACTCTTCGATTGTCTATTGGTAACACTCTTCCGTGGCAACTCTTATCTTCCATTATTTTTTTAAGGAGTTGCTCGCAACAGGTCAGTTTCACGTTACAGCGACTCGATTTGGACAAGTCGTCGTAACAATATAAATAATAACATGAGTTACATAATCATATAGATAATATAATCATATAAATTGATGTCCGGAAATGCTTTATCGAATAGATACAAGCGTTCGGAATTTATACAAGCGTTGCTTTCTAAAAATACGATAGAAACGGAAGATCAATTTTGGGAACGTACACAAAATGCGTTTACTATTATTTTAAACCGTTATTTCTCCGACTGTTCTGACAAGTAACGCGTGAAATTTCGATACGACAGAAATCCAAGAAAATTCGTTTAAATTATTTTCAATGATTCCATGCAACGGAAACGATCGTTGAACATTTCCGCAAAAAATGAAAGGTACGAATTTGTCAAAAATGCCGAAAACTCGTCGTTAGACGCTTCGATAATTACCGTCGCTAGCTTCTGTAGTCGTTGTTCGCTGGATCTTTTTTACTTTTCGAACGTCCTGCTTATGTCAACAAAAACTGTGTCGCGATGGAAACATTTCCGCCACCGACACGAGCCGCGCCAGAAAAAAAGATCGTGTTATAAAAATACCGGGCTGTAAAAGCAGCGTGTCGCAATTTTCACACGGTGTTGCATAGAAGCCATGTTCCCGAAGTATCGTGTCGTAGCAGGATCGACTGTACGCGTAGAAAACGAACGGGAACGTTATTGAATACGTTGGCAAAAGAGTTGGTACAAGATAAGGAAAAAGGATAGAAAGAAGAGAAATGCATGTGGAAACGGAATTTATCCTAGGTAGACGTTAACAATTTAATTAACGCGTTCGCGGACCGTGAAAATTGAAACGAGCTACTAAAATGGCCACGTGATTTAAACTATTGGATTGGCAACTAAGTAATCGCCGATTTGTTCAATGAAATAAAAAATTTTTGTTTAGTTGGAACGAAGTTTAATCTGTAATGTATTTTCCATTTTGTTCGATGACCTTTTGCCATCTCGCCGACAACTTGAAAATTCCACGCTCGTAGAAAGTTTGATCCTTTTCGGCCCAAAACTGAGTTAAGTGCGATCTTACAGCGTCATCGTCGTTAAAAGTTTTACCACGAAGGGAGTTGTCCAGGGATCGAAATAAGTGGTAATCCGATGGCGCGAGATCAGGGCTATATGGTGGGTGTAACATCGATTCCCAACCAATATCCATCAATTTTTGCGTATCAATAATACGAATAAATAATTATTCGTATTATTATAATTATAATCTATATTCATTATAATTGTTATTATATTTATTATATTATTATGTTTATTATTTATTATATTATATTATTATTATTTATTATATTATTATAATTATAATTATAATTTATAATAATATAGATTATTATAGATACGAATAATCGTATCTCCTCTTCCCAAATTGTCCATTCTTGTGCACAATCTGTGCGTCAATTAGGGAGACATTACTGTATATAGAATTGATCGCGCAATAATATGGCTTATAAATTTGAATATCGCAGCATTCGTGTCATTTTGTATCGCAATGAATACGAACGCTATAACCTTCGCGTACGTATCAAATTCGCTTTAGATAAGATCGCGTACAAGGTTGTTTAATTTGTTGAAACTTTAAAATTTGAACGCGTCATGAGCGTTTCGTGGGCGTGCCGTGAAAATTTCAGACGGTCGTTACGGACGCAGAGCGCGCATATGCGAACAAAGGCTCCGGTTTAATCAAACGGATCATAACAAATTGAAGACGGCGTTAGTATGCCGATAGCGTCGAGCGGTCGCGTCGGGGCGGCGCTTGCTGATAACATTTCCGCGTTCGTTAATAAATCATTTTTTGCAGCGGCACGTTGCTGCGGACGATCGCGAGAATATTTCGAAAATGTTCGGCCCGGGAAGCGGGGCGAGCTTCTTCAGGGTCGGCACGAAGGGTCGACAGAAAGTTCCGTCGCGTCCTTATCAAGGAACGATTCGCGAAAATTACGTAATTTCCACGGGGAACTGCGGCGAAACGCCCGGGAATCTGATATCTCGGATCGCGCGACCGTGGCATGCTTATTCCCAGTAACAATTATGGAAATAAAGACCATTATTATCGTCGATTTATTCTCGGCCCGTTTGCATATCCCGCTCCTTTGTCGGGCACGCGTTATCGAATCCGCGTCCCGACGCAGAAAGATGGCGGCTCCGATCCGAGAAATAAATAATTAAGAATCGCCGTCCGGCACGCTAACGATTAATATAAGATGGCGGTCTCGATGATTCCAGCTGGACGAAAAACGGTTGCCCGTTCGTTTCTTCGAAAGCGAGCATTCGCGATCGAATCGCCGCTAGAAAGGACTGCCTCCACCGGATGGAATTACTCCGCTCGCCGGAAATTAAAACTTCCGCTTTAACCCTGCTCAAAAATGAAATTCCTCCGATAGTTCCCGGCGCTTCTAATTCGCCGATAGGCGAAGACGACGGTCGAAAGTTCTCGGCCTGTCGAAGAATCGAAGCCCGAATCTGCCGAATCTTCCTGTATCTTCTAAAGCACTCTGGACAAATTTTATTCCGATTTTCAGGCCAAACGGAAGCTTTCCTTCGACTGTCATGCGAAATGGTAAAATTTGACGCACACGAAACGAATCTACGAAATGAATATTTTTCAATCTCTTACCAAAATCGATATGAAATTAGATCGATCGCAATAAAAGCTGTTCGAGAGCGCGCACCGAACCGCGACGTCCATCCGTTACGGAGTAACGCATTCGCGAGTATCGAAACGCACGCGGACGGTCTTTGACCCCGTGACCACGCGAGCGTTATTGTGAACAGAGACCTCCGCCGAGGCCATGGCAGCGAGCTCGAGCTGCTTCGAAAAACGCTGGGTCCAAAAAACCTGCGTTTGACTCGATCGTCGCTAAGGACGAGAGGTGGCGTCGCGGTATGGACCACTTTCGAACTGTTGTCATTTTGAAATTTGATCGTCGATCGACGCCCATTTTCTAGATCCTGCCGATCGCAATCGGCAGACAAAATCGCTCGCGAACGGAAAGCAAAGCAACATAAATTTCTATCGCTAGTCTCGCAATCCGAAAGTAGGGGATTCCTGAGGTGATTTGAAGCAACTTTTTCCTTAGCAAAAATGCAATCCGCGGCTTCGTTTACGAGTTATCAACGAAAAACAGTGACCAATCAGAGGCGAGATCATTTGGCGCGAGACGGCCGAGCCAATGAGCGGAACTGGGCTCCGTGCGCTCGTTGGCTGGGCCGCCGCGCGCCAGCCGAGCTCGCCTCTTATTGGTCAGTGTTTTTCGTTAATAACTCGTAAACGAAGCCTCGGAGAAAATTCTCGCAAAGGAAAAAGTTGCTTCGAATGACCTCGGGAACCTCCCATTTCCGGATTGCGAGACATTTTCGGGTCACCCTGTATATTACTTAGATATTGAACGTTGCACTCGCAGATATCTTCGATGGATGTTCTGTACATCGAATTCAGTGATTTTCGTGCAATTTTTAACCAAATGATTTGTAAAATAATCGTATTATTTCTATAATCCTATTATAGTGCATCGATAAGAATTAAAGTAAAACTGAAATAGCAGAGATTCGAACCAAAACGTGTACATATATTCAACGTTTTTAACTCTTCGCACTCGAAGAATTTTTCCGGAACAGATGTTAACAACTCGAATTTATTCCTGAAATAGCGAGCAACGCTTCGAATAAAATATAAAATAGGGTTGTTTCGTTAAACAAAAATTTTGTATCCCGAAAGTATAAAATATATGTAATAAAATAAGGTGATTAATCCAGTAAGCAAAGTAATCGATCCGGTAAGAAAGTAATTACCGGACCGCGGATCTTCGTGCGAAATAAAAACTGTTCGCGTCAATTGCAAGACACAGAAGCCGAGCACATTCTTTCTCTTTTCGTTTAATAATATCAACAAGATCGCATTGAATTCGCTGTTTTAAACTTCACCCACTCGGGTTTCCTATAAATGCATAAAATCCGCAGTCTAATGATCGCCAGCAGTTTCGTCGCGTTCCCAGGATGGGATGCTCGAGAACAAATGGTTCGAACGGTGCATTCGTTTTTCCGTAATGTTTCACGCGCGCCGAAAAGTGGCAAGAACAAATTAGCGAGAGACGAATGAACCCGATTGGTAGGAGAGATTCGGTAGATCGCCGTGAGATTCGAAAATTTCCCCAGGCGAAACGATCGAACCTGCAATCCGGAGAATTCTCCGAAGCGGCGGCCGTCGACGTTGTGTCTCGCGCTCGATCCATTACAGATGGTGCGGAAAATCGCGCGCGATCGAACAGCGAACCACCCTCGGGCGGCCCCCGGCAGCATAATTTTCTATAGAACATTCTTGGAACCGGTCCACGGGTCCGCGCGAATCCTAAGTATTTAATAATACCCGCTGATACACCGGCCGCCGAGTTTCTACATAAACCGCAACAATGGGACTGGTGTTGCCAATTGGGAAATTCGCAGCAGCCACTGTCATTGTTGTCCGGCGGTTCTTGTTCCAACGAGGAGAATTACTTTGACAAAGGATGCCTGGCATTTGGACATGCGGGCTCCGCGTCATCGTTTGAATTAAACGGCCAGGTGACGATTTAAGCGACTCTCTGGTTCGTTCGTCACGCCGGGTTACATTTCTTAAATGGCATTAGGGGTCATTATTCGATTGTTTTAACAGAAAAGCCGCCGTTCTGACGTTGGGTATACGTATAATAGGTCGGCCCATGAGCTCGCGCGGCTTTCATTTCGATTTAAATTTATAATGATCATTTTAAAATAATTTAAAATAATTTTATATAATTATAGCAGTTGTACGCTTCATGCGTCGTTCGATTCTTTTATCGTGCGATCGTTCATTTTTTCGTTGCGCGTGAATAATAGGGAGATCAATTTTTTGAGAAATAGTAAAAATAATAATATATAAATATAATATATATATAATATATAATATAATAATATAATAATAATATAATAATAATATTATATATATATAATAATATAAATAATATAAAATAATAAAAATGTCGAATCAACAAGAACAAACATCTCCGACACGTTTTGCTGTGCGAATAAATCGCAATTGTTCATTCACGTTAACTCGACGCCCGATGTTTCTCAACAAATTAATCACTTTATTACTCGTCCTTATTATCCGGCACGAATAAGTGAACAACTGCACGCAGGAAAAAACCAAAAGGACAAAAATCGAAATCAAAACCGCTCGAAATTATTATAACATCCCAGCGTATCACGTTATTCGCGCTAACTCCTTAATCGGTTTACTTGTCGCGCGTTTCGTTTATACTGAAAAATACAACTTTAGAAATCGGTAAATGGATTCGTCGACGTTGCCGCGCCACTGCGTCTTCGAGGTCCGTTGGAAGCAGCCGACAAAATGCGATATCATAGAGGCGGGCATCGAAGGAATTTGAGAGCCAGAAGTTGCATTGAAATGTTCCGGATCAAACGGAATCGCGAATTCGATTCGTATCGTAGCTTCGATCGAAGAACCTTGTCGCCATCTATCCACCGCACCGATAGAAATCTTCGCTTCTTTTTCTCTTTTTCTTTTTAATGTTATTTCGCAAACCACTCTCTCTCTCTCTCTCTCTCTCTCTCTCTCGTTATCGAGCTACGTTCGACGACAGGACGCGAAGCTGGGGAAAAATTGTTGCGAAACGAGCTTTCGTTGTGCTTACAAATGTCTACAGGAGGTAGCACGTTGTGTCTAACCGACGCAACGGTTCTTGTAACCCGAGCATTCCGGACGCAAATTATTAATTATCCGATCTCTATCTGGCATCGGTCCGGTCTTGTCGCGCAATTTCCATTCAACAGCCTGTAGATCGCGGCGCGGCGCGACGCGACGCGTTTCCGCGTGAATTTTCCATGGCTCTCCGTTCTCCCCGCTATATTTTCTCTGTCGTTCGATTCCGCTGGAACGATAGGGGCGTGTGAAAAAACGCGGCCAGGTGCAAAACAACGAGCTCGCGCACCGCCGCGCCGCGACGCGGCAATAAATTCCTGATATAATGTTGAATTACCGCGCGAAGGCAACGATAACCGGCGCGCCGCGCGCCGGTTTATCTGGATCCCGCGTGGCCTGCCGGGAGGCCAGCAGCGTTAAGTGTGTAAAAATTGATTGCCGGCGATACAACGGTTTATTCAATTCTCCGATTCACATACACGCGACGTCCCCGCGGTCGTGTGCGTGCCGCATACTCTGCACGCTGCACAATGCGCGCCGCACGACGCGGCAAGCTGCGGCGCGTCGCGTCGGCTCGAAATTGATAACGCCCCGATACTCGTCGAGCCCGTAATTACCGTGTAATGCCATTTTATTGCGATCATTTCGCAGGAGCCACGCGCGGAACGATATCCTTCCCGCGAACGGCCGCGAAAAATTCGGAACGGCGACGTCGCCGCGTTCTCCGTCCGTCGATTAATTAGTGGAAATGGATTCCGAGTTCGATGGACAGCGTCTTCTTAACCTTTTAGGTACGGCTGAATTCTGTGCGAGGCTATTTCTCTGGACGGCAGAGTCTGATACTGTATATTCTGTCTGTATATACAGGATGTCCCAAAAATGTCTCGCAATCCGAAAGTGGTGGGTTCCTCGGGCCATTGGAAGCAACTTTTTCCTTTACAAAAATTTTCTCCGAAGCACCGTTAACGAGTTATTAACGAAAAACGGTGACCAATGAGAGGCGAGCTCGGCTGGCGCGAGGCGATCGAGCCAATGAACGGAACTGGGCTTCGCGCGCTGGTTGGCTGGGCCGCCTCGCGTCAGCCGTACTCGATTCTTATTGGTCACCGTTTTTCGTTAATAACTGGTTAACGGTGCCTCGGAGAACATTTTTGTAAAGGAAGAAGTTGCTTCAAATGATCCGAGGAACCCGCCATTTCCGGATTGCGAGACATTTTTGGGACACCCTGTAGACTGTTGTAAATCGATGCGAAGACAAAAGAAGTGCGAGACAATGCATATGAAGACGATTATTTGGTTCAAACGATAAGCGAGTGTGAGCTACTAGAGCAAGCCACTATAGTGGCGCGTCGTCCAGAGAGATGACATCCCCGAAAGTCACTATCTAAAAGATGATATCCACGGATATACGTCCGCAAAATACAGCGAATTCTCCCTAATTTACCTCGGACAATTTCGAAAGAAGAGACACGATTATTCGCGCCGCGCACTATGATTACGTGTGATTATGTTTGTATACTACTATAACTAGTACTGTTAACTACTATAATATAGAATATTATATAGTATATATAATATAATATAATAATATAATATATATAATATATATATTATTATATAATTATATATATATATAATATTTATATAATATATGTATATATGTATGTATATATATTACTATTATACTGTTAACTATTATAACTACTATAACTACGCGTGACTATGATTATCGACGATCGGCAATTATAAAAATGAGCCGCGAAGCTCGAACAATCGTATCTTTCTTTCCAAATTGTCCATTTTCGTTTACAAGTTGACGGAAAATCGAGGAGAATTTACTGTATTTGGCGCAAAGGCTGCGAACCGATACCGCGAGTCGGTGAAAATTGTATCATTGGACTATAAATTTGATGCATTTAACACGTTGACTGCCACGCGTGTTTACAACAAAATCTCCTACAGGCCACCCGTGCCGCTACAGAAAGCGTGCGCTGTTGATTCATGAATCGATTCCTGCACGAACAGTTGGAATCTTTGCCGAGTACCGAATGATATAACTTAAAATCTCTGCCCTTATTGTTTTTCGATAATGAAAAGAAAAATGAGAATGTCGGTTCTTAGCGAATCGTATAGCAGTGAGAGAAGGACCTGTTGCGATATTCGCACAAATTCGGATAGCAGCGATGGGGAAGAGATCGGATTGCCCGGAAGGAGAAGCATAAATAGAATTACATCGTCGGATTCTGATTCGGATACCGATAAATGCAATCTTAGCGATAACGAATGTTACGAAGATACTATCGACGAGATGTTACGAGAATTGATCTTGGAAGAAGAAAGAAATGTCGATGATACCAAGGAAGCTACGGTTCGAATAAAAGCTCGAATAAAAGATACGAAATGGACGAGCAAATCTGAAAAAACCAACAACTTTTTGTCCAAACTGTCCCGATCAATCTCAACTTTGCAGGGAATGTTTTAATGTCATACACTGCGAATAATTGTTTTAATAAACCATTTTTATAAGAATTCGATAGTTTTGTTACCTCCCGTAGAATATTTGTCCAAATATTTTCGGAAATCCTTTGTAAGTAGTCGAATCAGCGTCGCCCGAATTCCGGGTGATGTGGTCTGATGAGAACTTTTGCTGTCACCCGAACACGGGTGACGCGGCAGTCAACGTGTTAACCGACGTATAGCCCGTCGGCCCTGTAATTATCTGTAAGTTGATCTTCGTTTACTCGTTCTCGTTGCGAACGCCGCCTTCTATCCGTCGACGTCGCCGCGCACGGTATCGCGAAACGCATCGCAGTTCGAGACTTTTCGAGTCCTTTCAAACGCGCGCTCCTTGGCGCCCGTCGCTTAACGAGGTCGTATTCCGGATATGCGCTAACGATTCGTAATTCAGTGCTCGGAGGACGCGAAAAACTGGCTGGTATATTTTCCTCGGGACTAATTCCGTTTTTCGGCGCCGGACAATGAACGAGCGTTCCTCGCCTGCAAATTAAGCTTTCGCGGAACGCGATTCACCGACACCGTTCCCTAGCTATGCTTTCCAATTAATAACATTCCTCCGTCGCTGCGATCCTCGGAAATTACTTCGGTTGATTCCGGGTACAGTAAATTCACCCCAATTTTCCTTCGGCTTGTAAATAACAATTGACAATTTGGAGATACGATTGTTCGAGGCTTGCGCCTCGTTTTCACAGTTGTCGATTGTCAATTATTATAAAAACGAGTCGCGAGCCTCGAATAATCGTATCTCTTCTTCCTAAATTGTTCAGTTTTGTTTACGAGCTGAAGGAAAATTGGGGCGAATTTATTGTACATCCGCGTCCCACAATTTACAAGGTAAATTGTAACACTGTTTATGCAGTGTTTTTTATACGCGATCTGAACGTACGCAGCGAGCGAACTTTGTAAAGCTTTTAGCAATTAAACTGGAAAGTACCATTATGGACAAACATTTGGCAAGCACTCGAGTTTCGACAAAATTTAACGTACTGTTGCAGCAACGAATGCCAGCAAATTCGAAACTATGTAAAAAAATATTGAATCGAACTTACAAGTATCTCGAGAAAACGACAATTATAAAAGCGAGAGGCGCGGGGCTCGAATAATCGTATCTTCTCTTCCTGAATTATCCATTTTTGTTTTCAAGCTGAAGGAAAATTAGGGAGAATTTTCTGTACTCGGTGTTCGCAGCCAGGGATCCACTAGATTCTTCTAAATGAACCCTAACTAGCTCATTTGGGTTATAAACGGATTTACGCTTCCGTCGACCAGGCCTGCGTGAACGTCTCTATACGGACGCTTCCGTTTCTCGACGAACGAATTTAACCTTGCACACATTCGCGCACGCGTTTTCACTTCCGAGATATCGTCGATGAAAGATCTGCTCGCTAACGCCTCGTATCAGCAGCGTTTCGAATCGCGACATCTTTTTCGAGTCTGTAGAATTTGTTTTCGCGATGCTTTTTTTCCTGACGATTACGTAAATCCTATGTGCTGCAGTTCAACTAACGCGTTGACTTAAATTTTTTGAGATCGTGAATTACGGCGGCGTTTTTCTTTATAGCCACGGAAATGATCTCGCAGATATCGAAACGAATCGCTCGATAGTTTTTGGATAGACAAATCGCAAAGATTACCTGCTTGAAACAGTGGCGAAGATGATGCGATAAAAAATACAGGGTGTCCCAAAAATGTCTCACAGTCCGAAAGTAGGGGATTCCTGAGGTCATTCGAAGCAACTTTTTCCTCAGCGAAAATGCAATCCGCGGCTTCGTTTACGAGTTATCAACGAAAAACAGTGACCAATCGGAGGCGAGATCATTTGGCGCGAGACGGCCGTGCCAATGAGCGGAACTGGGCTCCATGCACTCGTTGGCTGGGCCGCCGCGCGCCAGCCGAGCTCGCCTCTTATGGGTCAGTGTTTTCCGTTAATAACTCGTAAACGAATCCTCGGAGAAAATTTTCGCAAAGGGAAAAGTTGCTTCAAATGACCTCAGGAACCTCCCATTTCCGGATTGCGAGACATTTTCGGGACACCCTGTATATGGAGCATATGAAAGAAGATGTAAAAAGGTCTGCCTTCTATATTTGAACGTTGTTTTTTACAAATTCATTCGCACAAATACAGTAATGTCTTCCTTACTGACGCTCGGATTGTGCAGAAAAATGGACAATTTGGGAAGAGAAGATACGATTATTCAATAATCGATAACCATACAAAAACTAGCCAAAAGGCTGGAATAATTGTATCTCCTCTTTCTAAATTGTCCATTTTTGTGTACAATCTAAGCGTCGATTAGAGAGACATTGCTGTACCGACGTGTAACAATCAGCTGTTGGAAAAATATTTATTCGCGCGCGGGTGTTTTTAAGCAAAAACGTACCGTTTGATATTCCGTACTTCGATGTTTACGTTGTCCCGATTTATGGAACACGGGGACATGGTACGAAAACGGTGTACACACGTACATAATTGCATGCTGGTACTGTGCTATGTTACTCGTATTATTTATTATTCATATTAACACGTCACTAGCGTGCATAGCTGTGTTTATCGTATTTATCGTATTAAATACATCGTATCCTCGTAAAATATAATAAAACTGTCGTCAAAGAGAAGCTATTCATTCTCTAAATATCACGCTGTGTGCTACAATTTGAAATAATGTTGTCAATAAAATTAATTCGATGTCCTTCACGCGAAATACAAGATCGTGGTCGTCAAATACGCGTGACGCTCGTAGCGAACAATGTTAAATAAATATTTCAAAGTTCGTCACGTTATGTAGAAACATCGATCTATCGAACTGTGGCATAAATATTCAATGATAACACTTTAAAGCCGTGCCAAAAACGACAATAATCAAGATTATCGGAGTTTGTTAAATTGAAAATAAAATTTTATCAATCTCGAAAATAGGAGAGCTTCTTATAATATAATTTATTATTTATTACGTACATAGTAAAATAATGATTAATATTTAATTAGATACGAAACGTAACCCGATGTTATTAATATCGAGTTGTTTTTTAAGGAACGAATTCGATCGATACGTTTGTATATATTTAAACGGGGAGTAACTCCCTGAAAAACTGGAAATGACTTTATCGGAGTTTGTTAAATTGAAAATAAAATTTTATTAATCTCGAAAATAGGAGAGCTTTTTATAATAGAATTTATTATTTTTTATTACGTATATAGTAAAATAATGATTAATATTTAATTAGATACGAAACGTAACCCGATGTTTTCAATATCGAGTTGTTCTTTAAGAAACGAATTCGATCCATACGTCGAGATTATACATATTTAAGCGGGGAGTAACTCGCCGAAAAGCTGGAAACGACTGCAGCGATTTTCTGATAAAATCGACCGATGTCGAGAGACGATTTCCGAAGTTCCGCAGCTATCTTCTTTAATCAGCCTGCGGAATATTTCGAATGCACTCGAGCTTTCCGGCTGTTTAAGCCGGGGGTGCGGTGGCACGAGCGTTTGAATCGCGTACGCTCGGCGAAAAAAGGGAACGCGTAGGCGTCGGGTGGGCGGCAAACGAATTCTTATTCAGGCGTGCACCCCTGACAGGGGCCAACGGCATCACCTGCCCGGTGAATGGGCATTAAAGCGTTCGTAGCCGGAGCGCGAACGAACGAAAATGAAAGAGCAGCCACGCACCTATCTAGATCTCCGGGGAAAGTTTCATTACGGGAACTGCAACGCGCGGAACACCGGCAACGGAACAGAAAAGTGCGCGCTGCCGAGCACGCGGCCCACTCCTATCGCGATTTGCACGTTCGTCCTGCTCGCGTGCCACTCGAGAACCGATGCCTAATGGCCGGCATTAATGATTCCGTGGTGGCCACGTGCACCGCCGTTCCACCTAATTACCCGAACGTCAAGCGCGATCGCTCCCCTGCAATTTCACCTGCCCCGAAATCTCATGCCGCGCCGCACCGCGCCGCGCCGGCCCGACTGAAAACCACCCCCTCCGGGAATCTTCGATTTTCGTCGGAAATTCTTCGCAATAGCAGTCTACTCGGTACGCGAATAAATTTCTGCTGCTTGCTAATAGGTGTCGAAACTAATATTGGATTGGCAACTAAGTAAGTGCCGATTTCTCAGTTATAGATGTCTCTCACTCCCATTTTTATGATATCCGTAAATGTTATATTATAAAATTATTATTATTATTATGTTATTTTTATTATCCGTGAATGTTAGAAACTGGACAAATTGAATGCAGCGGTCAAGGAAAAGCGAGCAGAATTGGCCAATCGTAAAGGTGTCATTTTCCAGCAGGACAGTGCTAGGCCGCACACGTCTTTGTCCACTCGGTAAAAATTGATGGATATTGGTTGGGAATTGTTGTTACACCCACCATATAGCTCTGATCTCGCGCCATCGGATTGCCACTTATTTCGATCCCTGGACAACTCCCTTCGTGGTAAAACTTTTAACGACGATGACGCTGTAAAATCTCACTTAACTCAGTTTTTGGCCGAAAACGATCAGACTTTCTACGAGCGTGGAATTTTCAAGTTGTCAGAGAGATGGCGAAAGGTCATCGAACAAAATGGAAAATACATTACAGATTAAACTTCGTTCCAAGTAAAAAAAATTTTTTATTTCATTGAACAAATCGGCAATTACTTAGTTGCCAACCCAATAGTAGGCTTGCCTGACTAATGAGCGAACGCTTCGGCTGCACGCTTATTAAAACGATCGTTATTTGAGCGGCTGTTCCAGCGTAAATTCGGGTTTTCTATAACTTTCTTTTGGGATCTTCTTGCGAAGGAACTAGAACACTTTTTGTAGTTGCATTAATAATGTTTATTTATACATGTTTCGATACGTTTAACAATTTTTTCGCTTGAAAGAAAAAAAAATGTTAAAATTGATGGCATTGGCTGCTTTGAAAGATGGTCGAATTTCAAGAAAATTGTACCATGGTGATTGCATGATCGCGGTCATTTTGTTTCTCTGAAATGAAAAGAACGTGTAAGATTCTTAACCATTTGAGTCCCAGGGGTTATTCAGAAAACACGGTCGAAAAGTGGCGAATAGCGTAATAGCGCTTGTCTTAACCCCTTGCCGTACTTTGACGAGTCCGACTCGTCGTGAAAATTTCTAATAATAACTTGTCGAGTATTTATATTATTATTCTTTTATATTATTATTTATTTATATTATTATATTATTATTATGTAGCAGCTGCTAGAACGAAAGGAAAAGGTATCGATTTTTCCTACTGATTTTTCAACATTGAGATCCTAAAATATTCGATAAAAAATTCGGGTTGGTTCTACGTGATACGGGCTGTCGGTCTAAGCACACCGAATGTACGCTTCGACGAAGGCAATCGTTTAACTAGATTTTTAGGTATTATGCTCGCGGTTTTCGAAAACGTTTTTTTCGAGAATAACTCGCTATAACTTTGTTAATTTCAAGGATTCGGACGTTAGATTTTCCGGGCGTATTTTTGAGTCTACATTCTTCGAAAAAATGTAGGAAAGAAATGGATTTTTCCAAAGGTTCACGCTGGAATACCAATTTAACGCTCGAATATACGTTGTCGTAAAAAGAGGAGAAGGTCTAAATAAACTCATTCCTGCCTGTTTCATAAATCATCGCATATTAGCCAGTTTTAATGCTCGGTAGGTTTAGCGTTAATCTCTAGAATAACATTATCGTAAGCTGGTTACGTTATTACTAAGTTCATACAATCCTGAACACGAGTTTAGCATTTTACGATAATAATGGCTTCGTTGAAAATGTACTATAATATTTATTGAAAAACGCGTCAAACGATAGCGAACGAACACTTGATCGAATTTTAACGTGAAAAGGGTATGGTAAACGCGATTTCGTTTAATATACGAAACGTTCGGTCACCGGGGGTGTTCCGTCCATGAGACGGATCACCCTATCCGCGTCTAATTCGGGACAAAAAAAAATAAAAATCGTATCCGATATGACGGGTGCGAGTAATGACACGTTTATTCGACACTTGTACAACATTTTATTTTATTCAACACTTGGTACATATTTGTTCGATCCTCTGGTATGCTTTGAATTCCTTTCTTGCAAAATGGCGTGCGTGCGTTCCATTGTTTCTCCCATCTAAAACAAAATACTACGTACACATAGTTCGTATTCTCGCGAATTCCAAAGCTCGACCGTATTAATCCGGACACCCTTTTGTGTACTTAAACCGTTTAATAGCAGGTAGCTACTCGCCACTCGACTAAATTACTGGACGTGTCTGAACCAGCCTTTGGAGTCGCAACGATGCATCAGCGGAAACTAAATTGGAAGAAAATTCAATGTAACAATTTGCGTTTCGTTCGCGCTTCATTTACAGCGGCCAAAAGTGGTCGTACAACTTTTATAACGCGATAACATTTTGAAAACCGGACTAAGTGACTTGAATTTTCTTTTTTAAATGACAGCGGGACTAGTCTGCTAAACGATGACCAAAATGCTTTTTTGAAATTTTGCTATTAATTGGAAAGACAAAAAAAAATAAGATTCTCGTTTTTCAAGTCATCGTTTAGTAAACTAGACCCTCTATCATTTGAACAAAGTTCAAGTCGTTTTATCGAGCTTTATCCCTTTCGGTACGAGCGCCGGATATATCCGGAATCCATCTGGACACCTGTGTGGCCGAGCGCCGGATATACAGGGTGTTCCAAAATTATGGTATTTCCGGGAAATGAGGGGTTCCCGAGATCGTTTGAAGCAACTTTTTCCTTAGCGAAAATATTCTACGAGGCTTCGTTCACGAGTTATCGACGAAAAACGGTGACCAATGAGAGGCGAGCTCGATTGGCGCGAGGCGGTCGAGCCAACGAACGCGCGAAGGCCGGATCCGCTGATTGGCTCGGCTGGATTGCGCCAACCGAGATCGTCTTTGATTGGTCAGTGTTTTTCGTTAATAACTCGTGAACGAAGCATTGTAGAACATTTTCGCTAAGGAAAAAGTTGCTACAAACGACCCCAGGAACCCCTCGTTTCCCGGAAATACCATAATTTTGGGACACCCTGTATACCGGCATCCATCTGACGACCGGTATGGACAAGCGCCGAATACATCTGGCATTCGTGCGAGCCATATTTCTGACATATTAGAAATTATTCTAATAAAGTCTTTTCTTACAATGATTCCGAGAAAACAGCTACAGGTATAATCGTCGTTTGATCCGAATTGATTTACAAAATTTGAGGTTACATTTTTGTTCGAAACTTGTTCATAGATTTTAACATATCGTAGGCCCTTTACAGAATGTTTACAGGAAACAAAAGATTTAGAAACGGATCAAGCACAGTTGTTACTTAAGAAAATCTTCGTACAAAAGTGGACCGTCCCACTGTGCTATGTGCGCATTTTCGGCGCGGTACCCCGTACTGCGGGACTGTCACGGCTGACGGCGCGCTCGTACCGAAAGGGTTAAAAAAGCTTTCGTTTTAGAAGGTGTACGAACACTTTGATAGATCACCGTAGGTCGTTGTAATTCCGCAAAGTAAGTTTACGAAAATCGTTGCACGGTAGAAAGAAGTAAATGGATGAATCGATTGAAACAATTTCGTTCGTAGAAAAGCGAAAGGAGGAATCGATTCGCGAGTGGCGAATGATCTCGAATGGCCGAGGAAGTTCGCAGGGTTGGCAGGGTTGTCAGGGTCCGCAGGGGCCGATTAGCCCTTTTCAACGAGCTTTCCTTGCTCGGGTACCCCGGGCATGAGCAGCTTTTATTAAATCTGCACTGTAGCAGTAATAATGCAGAGGCTGAAGTACGTGAAGTGTCTCAAGCTGTTTTGGCGGGGGCTATTAACCCCACGGCGATGGCCTCTCCGCACGATATAGTCCCGGCCCTAACTATATATAGCTTGTTGTGTTCCCTCGGTGTTGTCGAGGCCGTGGGTGGAGTCTCGCATATTTCTCCTCTTTTTTTTTAACCCTCGTTCCCTCGTTCCCGCTGGATTTTAGGATCCGCGGGAGCTTTCGCCGAGATAAATGGCGTATCGCTGTGCTCCGGTCCTTCAGGGCAAGAGTTCCCCATTCAATTCTTCGAATGGGATGCCGGGTAAATTCATGCCCGCTTCCTCGGAAAACTGCATACTCCGCGCGCTGCACATGCACCCGCGCGAAGATAAAACGCGGACAGAAGGCGATGTGTCGTACCGTGCGCGTGTTATGCTAATTCGCCCGGAGAGCCGATGAGATAGCGTCGAATATTAAAAACCGGCAGCCACGGGCCGCTCGTTCGCGCCTCGACACCCAGTGTTCACGTCCAATTCCGAATTCGTCGAGCTCTCCGCTCCGACGACCGTCCGATTCCTCGGGCGATCGAAACGTTCGAACGGACGATCGCGCCTTCGCGCAGTTCATACGCGATATACAGTAATGTCTCTCTAATTGACGCTTAGATTGTGCAGAAAAATGGACGGTTTGGGAAGAGGGGACACGATTATTCGAGCCTTACAGTTAATTTTTATAGTTACGAATTGTCAACAATCGTAAAAACGAGCCGCAAGGCTCGAATAATGGTATCTCCTTTTTTCTAAATTGTCCATTTTTGTATACAAGCTGAGCATCAATTAGAGAGAATTTACTATAGCGCGCGACGTACAATAATGTCTCCCTAATTGACGCTCAGCTTAGAAACAAAAGTGGACAATTTGTGACGAGGAGATATTATTCGAGCCTTGCAACTCGTTTATATAGTTACCGATTGTCAACAATTATAAGAACGAGCCGCAGGACTCGAATAATCGTATCTGCCCTTCCAAAATTGTCCATTTTTCTGCATACTCTGAGCGTCAGTTAGGGAGACTATACTGTATCCGGCGAAGTAGAACACCGTTCCAACGAGGATTCTACTCTATTCGGTGCTCGAACGACCCATTTAAGGATTATTCGACGTAAACCGGGTTCAGGAACAAGACAATGTAATTGTTCGCTAATGGTACCAATGAAAGCACTCTTCGATTACATTAAACTCTCGCGGCTCGCCTGACCGTTCTGTAAATATGACTTAATCGAAGGTTTAAATAGACTTCGATTGCCCCGTTTCCGACACTGCGAATCGGATCAATCGATCTCCGCTTGCGAATCTCGTGGAAATAAATAACGAGCGTTTTGGTTACCCGTGCATCGTTTGTCGTAGACTTCGATTCGATTATAAAAAATCTTCAATTATGCCTTAATCGAAAACGTTTGATTCAGAAAAAAATACGTCGTCCGAACATCTTGCGAATAGTACAAAATTAGACCACGATAGCGTAAAAGAAAGAACGCAATTTACACTTCCATCGCGAGGAGACTTCCTTAATTAAGATAATTATCTTTCGTACCTTGCACTATGCTGGAGAATATATTTTATCGATAACGTATTAAATAGTTCAGCAATAGTAACAAAAACGAAATTAAATTGTTTTTCAGTCTTCTTTTACTAATTTTGGCATTATAACTATCAATTTCTGCATTTTCAGTGCGTTTCCAGAATTAATCTCCTGTTTCTATCGTATTTTTATGCATTTTGAACGCTTATATCTTTACGAAAATGATACATTTCCGGACAAAAATTTATGTAATTATATTATTTATATTATATTATTTATATTATTATTCATATTATTTTCATTTGCTCCACCTCGATTACACATGGCGAAAGTTTGGTCTGCGCACTTACGAACAGATGTGTATATATATATATATATACAGAGTGTCCCAAAAATGTCTCGCAATCCGAAAGTGGCGGGTACCTCGGGTTATTTGAAGCAACTTTTTCCTTTACAAAAATGTTCTCCGAGACACCGTTAACGAGTTATCAACGAAAAACAGTGACCAATAAGAATCGAGTACGGCTGACGCGAGGCGGCCCAGCCAACCAGCGCGCGAAGCCCAGTTCCGCTCATTGGCTCGGTCGCCTCGCGCCAGCCGAGCTCGCCTCTCATTGGTCACTGTTCTTCGTTAATAACTCGTTAACGGTGCCTCGGAGAAAATTTTTGTAAAGGAAAAAGTTGCTTCGAATGACCTCAGGAACCCGCCACTTTCGGATTGCGAGACATTTTTGGGACACCCTGTACATATCTGATTTCTTCTCGACGAGTGTAACAGGAACGCTGTATCGGATTGCCAGGCCCTTAATGCTCCTTTGTCGCGAATTAAAATTGGAGGATCGCCGGATACATTATCTAGCCGCGACGCCATGAGCACCGACGACATTAGCGGGTCGCCACACGGTCCCATATAACTTACCTCGATAACGAAGTTTCCATGGTTACCCATGTATTTTTCACCGGGGATTCCTCCTCGGTTCTCCCGCATACATATTTCGTCGCATTCGTTCGCTGCTTGGCCCGGCGGTTAAAAAACACCGCCGGACGATCCGGAGAAAATGGACGCGGCCGACGCGACGTTTTAAAGGGGGCGGTGGGGGGGCGGGCGCGGTGCCGGGCGAGGGGCTGAAAGTTTCGAGCGTTGAAAACCCGACGGGACGGTGAATAAACAGAGAGGAAGAGTAGAATGAACTGCGCGCGCCCGACTTATTTAAACATTACAAATATTGTCGCTCGCGATAAAATCTTCCGTGGCGCCCTGCGCGCCCCTCGCGCGCCCCCGGCCCGCGGGCTGGCTCGCGTTAATGGCGTAACTTCGTTAAGGGGATGCGGCCCCCACGCGTTCACACACGAAAGGAAAAATTCCGGGAGATGAAATTTTATGCAATTCCTGCGCGAGCGGGCGGCCTCGATGCGACGCCGGGGCCGTTGATTACTCGGAAATCCTTTGACAGTGCACGTTCACTTTGAATTTTTTAACGCGCCGGAGAGGGACAGAGAGCGAGCGAGCGAGCGAGCGAGAGAGAGAGAGAGAGAGAGCGGGACGCTCCGCGCTTTGTTTCGCCACTAAATGGCGCGGAATAGAAATAAATGGAGTTATATAATATTACGTTCGTTACGTCCTTAATTAATCGGCGCGTCGATTCACGAGCGGCCGCGCAAAGCGGCCTGGCAAAACGATTCATCTACTCCTTGCGGGTTTTCCTTTGATTTTGATCGCGCGGTTTCGGGTTAGCGAAACTGCGATATCATCGGGGAAGCGATTACCAATTCCGGGATAACGTCACGCCAGTTCCGTTTTTAACCGGACCCGTGTAATTCGGTGTTGCTCTCGGCGACCCTCGTCTATTACCGTGCGCGATCCACCGCGACGGCTCCACCGAATTATATTATCGTGTTTAGTACTCGTGCCGCGCGACGGACCATTTATTTTCACGCCTATTTGCGGGGAGCATCGATGCCGCTGCCGCTGCCGCTGCCGATACCGTCGCTTTTGTTCGATCGGCCGAATGGATTTAATTGTGGCCGTTTCAAGATTCCCGATTCCCGGCCGAACAATGCCGATCCGGTGTATTGTCGGCCGGCGCCATTTGTGCCGCATAAATAATGAACCGATCCGAGTAATCCAGGTTTTTCGCCGACGGTCGAGTGCGAAACGCCGGCTCGATATTCCACCGAGTCGATTCTCTACCCCCGTTGGTAGCAGCATTAATTGCTGCGACGCTTCTTCGAAATATGTACAACATATTCAAAGAATTTTTCCAGTCGCGTTTCATAAGACCAGATGTTTTCCATAAGCTCCCGAATATCGGAAGTCAATGAATGAATTAAAATCGCGATTGCTGTTACTCGTGTCGCATAAATTATCAGTATTGAACGTATAAAATATCGTGAAATTCATTTTTAGAAGATCTCGCGTTATAAAATGTTAGATTTTATTACTTTTATAAAATATTATTTTTTTGCAGTATTTGGAGCGACCGCGGTAATAGCCGCACTCGCCCTATATAATTTCAACAATTTTAAACCGAAAAATGTGATACCGGTCATTCCGACTGCCGTGACAGCTTAGGGGTTACGATTCTGTTAGAACTATCTGTTAGCTTATTATTCTGTTAGCTTATTATTTTTATTAAATACCGCAGTATTTGGAGCGTTCGCGGCAATATCCGCACTCACCCTGTATAATTTCAACAATTTTTAATAAAAAAATGCGATATCGGTCATTGCGAAAGCTAAATTTTATTACTTTTATAAAATACTGCAGAGAGAGAGAGAGAGAGGAGAGTATTTGGGGCGTCCGCGGTAATACCCGCACTCACCCTATATACAGGGTGTCCCAAAAATGTCTCGCAATACGGAAATGTGGGGTAGCTGAGGTCATTCTAAGTAACTTTTCCCTTAGCGAAAATGCAATCTGCGGCTTTGTTTACGAGTTATTAACGAAAAACACTGACCAATGAGAAGTGATTTTAAAGAGAGGTGAATTTTGAACCGAAAATTTAAATATAAAATTAATTTTATTTTAATTAATTTATCTTTTTACCGGTCATGCTGGTCGCCGTGGCACAGCTTCGGGGTTAAGACTTCGTTTAGAGCTATCAATTTTCGGCGGCCAATCGACGCGCAAAATCGGGCTCTCTCTCTCTCTCTCTCTCGTTCCTTTCGCCACGATGGACAACGGCGATCGATCGTGCGCGGTATGGCACGCGTAAAAAAAAATGCGTGCAGCTGCGTGATTTAAAAACTAATTTTTCTCGACCGTGTACGACATAACTCGTGCCCCCGGCAAACTACGCCAGGCGAAACACGCGTTTTACTTATGGTGTTCATTCTGACTGCATTATTATCTCGCCATTACGTTCCCGCTTCATCCACGTTCTATTTATATTTCACCGGTACAACGCCGATAAAAATTTCGCTTTCATATTTATTCATTAGATCTTAATGAGAAGTTACTCAACGTCCCGGCGAGAGTTCCTGATAAAAGCGAGGTACAAGCGACCCCGTTCGCTAGGCCAACATTGTTGCGCAACGTTCCTCCGATAGAATTAACAATTTTCAATGCGAGAAGTGGACATTCCCCACGCAGCAATTGTTCCCCGCAGAAGCGAGAATAAACATTGCCGGGCGAAACTACGCGACGAATGAACAGCCTCCGCTGTACGGAACGTTTCCTGTATTCCGTGAAAAGGTAACGTTTATCGTACATTAAAAATGCAGTCGTTCCGTGTTATACGGCGTCAGACGTTTTACATTTCATGCTTTCGCTTATAATTGATTTCGCATTTCGTTCGTTTACGGTGGGCCGCGACGACGCCCGGACGCGTTCAACAAATTCAAGAACAACTGCTCGAAATCGATAATTCATAATTGAACCGTTTGCGTACCATGAGCCACTTTTGCGCTCTTCAGATTTTCTGTCGAGAAAAGCCAGGGCATTTGGTCGAAACAGACGACTTACGGCCCGCCCGAAGTTTGTCGAAACGTGCTCAGTTTTTCGGACGCGTGTATACGTCGCGCGTCGCATCGCTGTCAGTAGTCCAATTTGCATTTTGTTGTTACCTATTCTAAATTAATAGTATATATATATTAATATATTAATAATAATATAATATGATAATATACTATAATTATATTATATTATTATTATATTAATATATACATATTAATAGTATATATATTTTCATTCATAACGTTTTATTAATAATATAATATATAATATAATAATATAATATATAATAATAATAATATAATATAATTATATTATATTATATTATTATTATATTAATGTATATATATATATATATATATATATATTAATAGTATATATATTTTCATTCATAACGTTTTATTTTATGTTTTACGGCTTTTTTCGACACATAATCGAAGGAGCGCTATTGCGCTCTTCGGCGCTTTTCGATCCTGTTTTTTCAGAACCATCTGGTACGCGAACGGTTAAGATGCTCTCTTTATCACGAAACCGTGATAAACTTTCTACGATATCGTACGTCGAAATATTGCTGTTCGGTCGTTAAACATTTGCATTCGTTCGTCGGTCGTTCGACGTATCTTTCGTAAAAATCTACGCTTTAATCAGCGATTCGAATGGTAATTTCTATTCGCGATTCAACGAGCACCCGGCGAACGTAACGCCACAGTAACCGGCTCACACAGTGTGTCCCAGATCGCCCTGCAATCTTTTCAGCTCCGCGATTTAGCATCCAGCGGAAAATAGTTGCGCTACTAGATGGATCAACCGGCCGAGCAAAAATGAAACAAGTAAAACGGCGCGATCTTTCGTGCGCGAGCAAACTCGACGAAGAGAAATCGAGCCACGCCGTAAACTCTTTATTTTCAGGGGAAAATCAGAAAAATGATCGCGCACCGGTCGCCGGCATGATCGATACATTCGGAATCCGGTTCGCGTTCCTAATTCCCATCAGAGAGATTTCGCCCCGTGCTACCACTACATCACCGCAATTTTTTCTCGCCGCTCTGTCTCCACCTCTCTCTCGTTCTCTCGCTCTCTCGCTCTCTCGCTCTCTCGCTCTCCCTTCTGCAAGTTCTCGCGCGGATCGCCCGCAGCTGAATCGTCGACAAATCGGCCGTCGGAATTACCGGATGTCCCGGGCTGTCGCGCGGCCATTTTCCCCGTGACTCCTCTTCTCCCCTTTCAAACCGGATGTAAACGGAGCTGAAACGCCGAGCCGTCGCTCCAATTCGTCGTTGACGCCGCAGATCCCTCGCGAATAGAGATAATCACCCTGTACAGAAGCCCTTGTGTTTGGACAGGCTTCCTGTTGCAATTTCGTGGCAATTGTATCAATTTCATCCCTATGACGCGCCTTTGGACGCTTCTTTGATCGCTTGATTGCGGAGCTTCCCGTGTTTCGCGCGTCGCGGCCGCACGAAATTTCATAAAACGAAGCCGAAAAATCCTCGTGAAATTTCGCGATATTGAAACGACCGTATCGCCTCGCTACGTTTTAATTTCCATTTAAATTTCCCGCATAATAATTGCCTAACGGTGATGTCTACGGTACGTCATTCTCTATCTTGAATAATATGGAGCATCGAGTTAACGAGAACGAATCGTTAATGTTCGTTTCGGTTAAATCCACGCTGCACACTTTTCAAAAAATTGATCGCTTCATTATTAACATTATTCATTGAGCTTCATTATTAGCCCTTAACGGACCAATGCCGCCATATGAGCGGCATTGTACTTTACTTACTGGGTAAATATATATAACATATGGCGGCAATAACCGATTTATTATTTGTATTGCTGTGATTGTTGTTATTCTATGTACTAGTTATGTTATTATATTATTGTTATATTATTGTTATTATATGTACTAGTAATGCGTTAAATATTGTGCCATGTCATTTTTGTGAATTAGGTTTCTGCTTGTTATCTATGCTCCGTTATCTTTTACCGTTTTTATGTAAGTGTACTTTTTTAGTTACCACACTCTCAAAGAATATAAAATTTAAATCATATTGTTATCCTTTTACCCCGAATATATAACAATAAATTTTCATTAAAATATAAATATTTTCTTTTCTATACTTGATTTAAAAATGTCTAGTATATAGTATATAGTATGTTATTTATTTAGTATATATTTATATTTAGTATATTATATAATATTATTATATTATTATTATTATATTATATTATAATATTAAATATATTATATAATATATTATATTATGTTTAGTATCGTATGAAAAATACCTTGGACCTGGTGGGAAGTAATCTTGAAATACTTCCGGACCGTTAAGGGTTAACGCGGATCGAACGAATAAACAACGACATAAATAAACAACGAAAACACGAGACATAACCGTCAGACAATTGTTATACGAGCGATTCAAGTAGAAATTAAAATCGAAAAGCAGAGCCTGACGACGATAAAACTGGACTCTCGAGAAATTCTACAGCTTGCAAGATGCTTCGGGAATTGTAGATTAGAGCCCGCAATTTGCCGATACTCCTTTCGCTCCTTTTCGCTCCGTTTCGTCCAAAGCGGCTGGAAAAATATCGTGAAAAATTTTATGCGGGCCCGGTGTACGCAGCTCTCCGAGTGCACAATCGAATTTTGTAGGGTGATTTCGTCGGTAAACCGAATCGAAGAACGTAGATCCAGATCAATTATTTTCGACTCGGGAAATCCTGTTTAAATCGAAGTCGCGCAAGCACATCGACGGGCTTTCTAAATTTGAAAAAGCTCCCCCCGCATATTAGATTAGCATGCAGCCAGCTGCATCGTGGCTCCGAGGCTCCATAAATTCCAGCTTCTATCGGTCGAATAAATTCTCTCTCGGAGCCCTCTCGGCTCCGTCCGATATTTTAAAAGGAACCCCGAACATTAACTCTTCGAGTTTCGTTTGCGGCTTCGATCAGATATTCGTTGACGACCTCGATTTTCGGTTGACGAACCAACCGTGGTCCTTTGATCTTGCCACTTTTCTCGCGAACGTTCCAAAAAATTCTGCTAATTATTTACCATTTATTACTTCGCCGGGTTCTCTCGATTTTGGCAGCACCGAAGAAAATTCGTGCTGTTTTTAATAGCGCGAAATAGCTTTGCAGCGATGCAATTTTCTAGCGACACAGCTTTCGTTGTTTTTAAGGAAAAAAGATGCGGACAAATTTTATTCGAGCAAGTAGAAACTACGAAAACGTCGGTGTTTTAGGTCTAAGGAATTATTTTCGAAGTTCAATCGCGTTTCCTTCAGCGACTGTTCA
Organism: Megalopta genalis; assembly: GCF_051020955.1. Lineage (NCBI taxonomy): Eukaryota > Metazoa > Arthropoda > Insecta > Hymenoptera > Halictidae > Megalopta > Megalopta genalis. The sequence continues at coordinate 973,083 of NC_135019.1, read as the reverse complement.
ACGTTTCTTGCGATAGCATAATAAGTGTATAAAATAATAGTATATAAAATTAATTCGGCAAAAATATGCAAAGAGTTGCCAAACATAATGTTAGCTGTAATTAAAGATAGCGAACGGTAGACGTACTCTTCGAAGCTGCAAGATCGACTCGTCGGTTCGGCAGCGAAACGAATCGATGTTACGAAATCGAATTAACCCTTAGCGGACGACGACTTTTTCGGCCGAGTCAGGTAGCAGGGCGAGGCGATTTTTGCAAATATGTCGAGTGTCTTATATGGTACAATAAAATGATCTTACATATAAATTATCTTACAAAAACGTTATGTTTCGTTAGTTTATCTATATTCACGCTTTTATGAATATAATTTTACAAAAATTATGATTTGTAGTTTCGTTCGGTGTGATAGTTTATAAAACATTGACCAAGATGCGTTCTTGGTTTATCTGGACATGTATCACAGAAACAGGTCGTCTCATGTCTTCCCTCTGGTTTGTTTCGACCGGAACAAACTTTGCAATCTTTCTTTGTGCCAGTAACAATTACGTGCAGTTTCCCGTTTAGACGAATTTCGTCGGAGTTGGACGTCGAACTTGAAGATCTATCTCGTGGTTGACGAAAATCTTCTCTCGATTTGTTGATCAATATTTTGCGAAAGTTCAAACGTGTAACTGGCCGTTCGTTTCTCTGACTTTTTACATGTTTGTCGAGAATGTACGAATCGATTAAACAAATTTCCAGTCCCCGGAACAATAATTTGCGCCACCGCTCCAGGGACTTTCGCATAAAACAGTACGTTGGACAATGTTGGAGGCAAGGAAATCTAACATAAACACCGATTGTCGCCTCTCGCTCGCTATTCGTCCTGCCGCACTGAACGCCGTGGCGACCGAGAGTCGCCTCTCGTCCGCTAAGGGTTAAAAATAAAAAAAAAAACCGCCGAAGCGAACGATCACGAGGATATCTTCGCACCGATTCCGACCGCCGAATCCCGATTCGGGAGCATTATCGGTCGGTAATTTGATTTTTCGCGTCGGCGTGCGCCATCGCCGCCGGGAGAAGAATGGTTGTTGGAGGTGCTTTCAGGAGATTAATCACGGCCCGAGAAAGGGTTTCCACATTTTACTGGTACCATTTCGTACGTATATGTATATGCATATATAGAGTCTAGATAGATATAGATATATTTCTGGTTGATGTCGTTTGTTTGTTTTATTTCTTTCTCACATATCACTCGCAGCAGGCGCGCGCTCGCACGAAACTCGGAAACGGGGGCTCGGCTCGAAGGACAACCGACACGTACAACAATCGTTTTCTCTCGCTGGCCGCGGTCCGAGCCGACCGAGATGCCCCGCTTACAATCGATGCCCGTCGCTCGACGATATTCGATTAACCGATTAACGAACGGCGGCGGCGTCTCCTCCCGCCGACCGCGCGTAATTCTGGGCTTCGCGGGATTCTCTTCGCCGCACTCGCCGCGCGAATGTCTTCTCGCTCGAGCGTTCGCGCGTTCCGTGGTCACCGTCGCCGAGGTGCCCCGACACTGAACGGTCCGCCCCTGAAGCGGATTTCCGGATTTCCGCGTCGGAAATCGGAGCTACAAGAACGATTTAGAAATCTCTTCACCGAGGAGAGCCGGCCTCCGGCTACCTCGTAACACTGTTATAGTCTCTGTATCGTTTAAACTAACGCACAAGTCTTATTTAATCAGAAGACACGCACACTCTCTTTCTCTCTCTCTCGCACGCATTCTCTCTCTTTCTCCCTATTTTTCTCTCTCACTCCGCTCGCGATCGCTCAAAATCTCAGGCTTCAGCTTCGCGAAGGATCTCATCCTTCCACGCTCGTTCTCAACCCTCTCGCGCCCAATCGATCGCATTCGCATCGCGAATCTCCGCGCAAACATTTTCGTAAGAAAGTCGAAGGTTCTCGGTTCAGATATCTTTGCGTTCCGACGCGAGTCGGAGATCGAATGCTACTACAACGTTTCGTAAAAGTCGACGCGAAAGGGTCGAGCGAATGCCTCGTCGATTCAAAGTGTAATTAGGATCGCTCGATTCGACCCTTAAGCGGCACATTATTCGACCGTAATCAGCGTTTAATTAACCAGCGCGCAATTGTTCGTGGATCCGGAAGAGGTGATCCTTTATCGTCGTTCGCCGCGGACGTGATGTGTACGTAGAAAATTAATTCTCGCTCTCGCACGATCCTCCTCCTCGATCTCTTCCAACGAACGAACACAGCCAAACGATCGAGATACAAATTGAAAGTTTCGTAAAATACCGTGTCGCGTTCCCGACGTCCAGGAAGAAAGACTACGAGCCGACGAAACGAGTTCGCCTAATCGATGCTGGCGACCGTGTAGTCAACCCCTCGACGCCGGCACCCCGTACAAGGAAATCTAATTGTGCCCAAAATAATTGATTACAATTATCACAACGATAAACGATGCCTTATAATTTTTGTATCGATACATCCGCAGGATAACAAGGATATGTTGATGTTGTAAAATTAACGTCGCAACGATAACGCCGTTAGGATTACCGCGCGATTGTTCATGATCACCGACTCGTCCGGTCGGACGGTCTGCGATCGAACGATTTATCAATCCGCGACTCGTCGCCCGGAAAACAGCGGAAACAATTAGTTCCGGGGACGAGAGTGGCCCACTTAAGCTTTTAGGCACGACACGCCACTATAGTGGCTTTCGCGGATGTCATCTTTCAGAACGACACGCCACTATAGTGGCTTTCGCGGATGTCATCTCTCTGGACGACGCGCCACTATAGTGGCTTGCTCTGGTAGCTCACTCGCTCATCGTTCGAACCAAATAATCGTCTTCATACGCATTGTTTCACACTTCTTTTGTCTTCGCATCGATTTACAACAGTCTACAGGGTGTCCCAAAAATGTCTCGCAATCCGGAAATGGCGGGTTCCTCGGATCATTTGAAGCAACTTCTTCCTTTACAAAAATTTTCTCCGAGGCACCGTTAACGAGTTATCAACGAAAAACAGTGACCAATAAGAATCGAGTACGGCTGACGCGAGGCGGTCCAGCCAACCAGCGCGCGAAGCCCAGTTCCGCTCATTGGCTCGATCGCCTCGCGCCAGCCGAGCTCGCCTCTCATTGGTCACTGTTTTTCGTTAATAACTCGTTAACGGTGCCTCGGAGAACATTTTTGTAAAGGAAAAAGTTGCTTCAAATGGCCCGAGGAACCCGTCACTTTTGGATTGCGAGACATATTTGGGACACCCTGTATATACAGTATCGGACTCTGTACAGTACACATTAGACTCTGCCGTTCAGATAAATAGCCTCGCGCAGAATTCAGCCGTACCTAAAAGGTTAAGGGTTGCGAACAGGGGTTTCGGAAAAAAAATCGCGGCAAGTCCGAGCCGGTGGAACTTGGCCCGTGAAAGTAACAATCGCGTTGGCGCGGGCGCAGGAAACCGGGCTTGTTGATTGCTCGAGTGTGTTCCGAGCGATGGCTGATTGATTTCCATAATTGGAATGCGGCTGCAGCGGATGGAAATTTCTTTGTGTCCGTGTATTAATGAATGGCGTTCGACGTGTCCGAGCGAACTGGTATTCGCCGGGAATTTATTAACGGGTTTTCCGCGGACCCGGATTCCCGCGGCCGATGAATGCCGGCGAGATCGGCCGGTCGCGCTTTCGAAAATTCGGACAAACTTTCGATCGCGAACGAGCGCGACGGCGCCGGCCGTCGCCGATTTTATCGGCCCGGTTATATTTTGTTCCGTCGATGAAAATATACATTTTCCACCGTCGGACCGGCGAGTTCCGCTCGTCAAGATTCGACGATCCGATCGAGGCGGGCGCCTTCGATCCTCGATAGAGCTTGCAAGCTCCTCGGATCCTTCGATCGATCGCAGCGACGCGCCGACGAAATTACGCGGGACTGGTCTCCTACACCAGGGGTGTCAAACTCGCGGCCCGAGATGAACATTTTTGATGTCAAGTATCAGGACGCAAACAATAATTTAACTTTATATATGTTTATTACAATAAAATAAAAATATTATATATTATTCTATATATAATATAGATTATATTATATAATATAATCGACGTAATCGATTATTATATAATAATTAATAATAATAATTAATATATAATTAATATAATAATAATAATAATAATAATAATAATATTATCGGCCGGATAATAATATATATAATATATTATTATATATATATTATATTATATATATTAATATTATAATATAATATATTATTATTAATTATATATAATTATTATTATATATTTATCAAAATAAAAATATTTGTTTCTATGAACATTGATTTTGTTTTTTGCGGCCCACCTGAAGCATTGTTTATTTATTATTATGGCCCAAGTTAACTTTTGAGTTTGACACCCCTGTCCTACGCGATCGTGCCTAACACAAATAATCTCGCTCGCTCTCTCTCCCCTCGAAGTCTCGCGGAATTGTTTCGCTGGCGCGTCGCGATCGAACGGATAGTTTCTCCTCGATCGGCTCACAAAAGTCTCCCTCTGTTTGGTCTCCCAATAGTTAGCCGCGATCAAAGCGAACAGGGCTCGCGAATCCGTGAAATTAAAGGCGAATATCGTTTGTTCTCGCGTGGAACTTTCGTGGGCCCCCCTCGCTTTGCTGCATCGTGTTTGCGGAAAGCGACGCGGTTTTCGCGATCGACCGCGCGCAATTTCGGAACAGAGAGAGCGGGGAACGGTTCTTCTTACGCGCGTAAGAAAATAAGCAGACCGTGGATCGTTGCGCGCGAGTACGCGGTTTTATAAAAACCAGAATAAAGGAAGGGAATTCCTATTCGCCGTCCTCCTCGTTCTTAATCCGTTTTAATCTAAGAGCTCGCCCGTGTTTCGCGAGCTTACGGACGTCGTCGCGTTAAAAGTCCGCACGTAGGTCCGCGCGTAACAAACCTAACGAAATGATCGCCGGGCGGAGGCTGCGCCTCGGCAACGTTTCGCACTTAATAATTAATTAACGGAGTTACATTTCTTTGAGAAAGGCAAAATAGAAGAAGGAAAAAAGAACGGCCCTCGCTGAATAGCCGGCGTACCTTTGTATAAATCCCCATTTCCATAGAGGCACATGGTCTCGTCGGCACCGTAATTCTGTAATCTCTTTTCATGTAAACGACCTGTCGCGTTTCGCGGGTCTCTCTACGCGCGCCGCGGCTGCACTGAAATCCGCAGCCTAGCAACAAACGTAACAAAATTATCACCCGACGGAGATTCCGCGTCGGGTCGACAACGTGTCACGCCGAGCAATTAACAAAACAAAGTTACATTTCCCGAAAAAAAAAGACGCAAACAAGTGTCGCTCGACGCTCGCTACAATTGTTGAATGCGCCGTGGCACCGTGTCTCGCGCTTTCTTCTTTCACAGGTGTTTGCGAGAAGAAAGATCACACGTTCTCTCTCTCTCTCTCTCTCTCTCTATTTATCTCTATCTCTCTCGCGCTCTCTTTCTATCGTTTTCTCGAATCGAAAAAGGTTTTCAAAATTGAAAAACCGGGCTTGCCCCGGAAAATTCATGCAGCGAAATGTGTTGTGTGTGTGTGTGTGTGTTGTTTATGTGCGCGTGTTTGATGTCCCGCGTGTCGCGTTTATACGTGTGTGTACGTGCGTGTACATGTTAACGTATAAATTCATTGGAGGGGGTTGCTCTCTGCGCGATATAGGTCGCGAGACTCGAGCCCCAGTATTGCTATACTTGTAAATCACAACCATCGGAGTATTTAATTTAATAACTACACGTGTGTATATATATATTTATATATATAGATATTTTTGTTTGTTTGTTTGCTTGCTTGCTTGCTTGTTTATTTGTTTGTTTGTTTGTTCGTCTGGTTGCTTGTTTGTTTGTTTGGCTGTTTGTTTGTTCGATACATACGTTACGCGTACTCTAGCATAGTGTTTCTCTGGATCGGGCGACCAGGCCCAACGTACACAGTGTGTGTGTGTGTTTTCCCATTTTTACACGAGATCCACGGAGGATCCCGCGGATCTAGATCGCGACGCTCGAGACGCCGCGCGAACGTAGAAAAAACGCGAGGAATCCGCGGATAAGGGTGCCTGGGGAATTTTCCAAAAATATTTTCTCCGTCAACGTTCCGCCGGTGCTCCGTGGAATTCCCGGGCAAAATCATACTTTCGCACCGCGGTCGAATTCGAACGGCTCGAGATAACATTCGAAATCTGTGCCGTCGACAAATGCATATGTGAGCCGTTTATTTTGAAAGTGGCCCAAGTCCATTTATTTGAAAATTCAGATATTTAAGGTTTTCATGTTTTAATAAATTTAACAATATTGCTAATCGATAACATGGCGGTATAATGTTTTTGTGTTCCTAAGGGCCACTGCGTTCTTTCAGCTTTGCTGGCATGAAATTATATGTATAACGTAGAAATGTGAATATGTAAAATATATAGAATATATATATATATATATATATATATATATATAAAAGAATATATAAAATGATGTGAATATATATAATATAAATATATAATAATATAATATAATAAATGTTTTTGAAAAATGACTTAGGCCACTTTCAAAATAAACGGCTCATATATGTCGTTTATTTTGTTGCGCACTTTAACACCGGACTACCGGACGACCCGGTACGATTTTCGTTTCGTTCGCAATTCTTGAAATTATAAAAAACGTTTATATACCTTAAGGAAATATTTTAATGAAAATATAAAAATATTTTAACGAAAATCTCACAATCGCGCTGCGATTTCTGTCGCGATTACGTCGATAATATATACCTCTTCGTTTTTAACGATTTCTCTGATCGAACGAGATCATTTCTGCGTCTTGTATGTCTCGATTTACTTCCAAAAAATCAAATTCTCCTTTTCGTTTTAACAACGTTGTTCCGTAGATTATGTACGATATCTTCACCGCGAGTCTGATTCGTTGTTATACCGCGACGGATAAAAGCAGTTTTCTACGTAAAAAATGAGTCGAGTTCTTCTCTAAATAATTTTAACAGGTTGAGAATGTTTCGAATAACGGTAAATCCTCTCGAATTTTCCTTCAGCTTGTAAACAAAAATGTGGACAATTTAAGAAGAAGAGATACGATTATTCGAGCTTCGCGGATCATTTTTATAGTCGCCGATTGCCAACTACAACAATCGATTGCCAACCGATTGCCAACAGCAAAAAGTCGTTGTAAAATAAAAGGAAATATAAAAACGCTACGAACAGTCGCCGATTAATCAACAATCGCTCGAATAATCTCTTCCGCCCAAATTGTCCATTTTTGTCCGCAAGCCGAATTAGGGAGAACTCGCTTCTACTCGTTTTTGCCGTAAACGCGCGAAATCCGCGGTCTAGTCACCGGCGTTCTCTTCTTCCGTCGCTTCCATAAAGATAACGCGTTCGAGAACGTTGACGAACAAAGGACGCGCGGGTGGAGGGACGATCTCGAACAGAAAAGTATACGAAGGGGGACGACTGCGCGTTTTTGCCTCGAGATCCGCGAGAGTCCTCATCGCGGAATCAAGCCCTGCCGATGCGGATGCGGTAGTGTAGCGTTTAATGTAATATATCATGTAGTACAATAATATATCTACGCACTCCCGAGCCTCCTGTCCAAGAAGGCCCGTGAAGGTCGCGTGTCGCGGAGGTTCGAGCGCGCGACCTCTTCTGCCCCTCGGGGAATCAACACAATATTTCCTTCCGATCAATTTCGCTGGCGCGCGGGAATACGCGGGGGAGCGGGTTGCTCGGGGTTGGAGATGCAAGAGCATTCGACGGCATTGGAAAATATAGGGATTCTCTCCGGTGGACACCGCGCGTCGCCCGGATCTCTGCTCCCTTAACGCTTCCGAGCGGACGAAACGACTCGTTCCAAATTCTTTGCCAAAAATACCTCCGGCAGATGCGATCGGCGGCATCGATTTCGCGATCGTTGCTCAGCCATTTCGTTTCTATCTACCGACTCGTCTCGGTGGACGCGTCCTGGACAACAAATTGTAGCATCGTCCGTTCGCCGGAGAAGAAACGATCGACGAAGAACGCAGCCCTCGGTTTCTCTCCAGCCGCTGTTAAGGCTGTCCGAATAATTTTTGTAAATTCTCAGCCTTTCCGTTGTTTCCAATGCAACGGCTGTTTGTTATATTTTTAATTGCCGGAAGTCGAAATACGGTAATGTCTCCCTTACCGACGCTCAGATTGTCCACAAGAATGGACAATTTGGGAAGAGGGCTCGTTTTTATAATTGTTGACAATTTATAACTATTAGGTTGGGGAATAAGTTCGTAGCGTTTTTATATTTTCTTTTATTTTACAACGATCTTTTGCTGTTCGACAAAGTGTATAATATTCGTTCGATAGAGCTCTTTCTGCTCTACAAAACTGTGCTAATCGTCTTTTTGAGTAATTTAATGCTTTATTACTTTCGAGGCTTAGAAATGGAATATCCAGAAGGTAAAAAGCAACGTTTTCGACACCTTCTCTTCTTCGCTTTTCGTCGAGGCCAAAAAGCTGCCGGAGCAGCCCGGGACATTTGCAACGTATACGAGAAGGTGTCGTAGGCGAGTCTACAGCACGGAAATGGTTTGCGAAGTTCAAAAATGGCGATTTTGACGTCGACGACGCGCCCCGTAGCGGAAGACCTTCCGAATTCGACGAGGAGCGTCTCGAAGCACTTTTGAAGGAGGACGGTCACCGAACGAGTCGTGAATTGGCCGAAAAAATGAACTGCGATCATAAAACGATCCTCGATTATCTTCGTTCAATGGGATTTGCCGAGAAATTGGGAGCCTGGGTGCCTCGCGAGCTTAACGAGAACAACAAAGAAAATCGTCTTTGATAAAAACGCTACGAACTTATTCCCCAACCCAATATAAATAGATAATTTGGAAAAAGGAGATACGATTATTCGAGCTTTGCGGCTCGTTTTTATAATCGTTGACAATTTATAACTATAAATGGACAATTTGGGAAGAGGAGATACGATTATCCGAGCTTCGCGGCTCGTTTTTATAATCGTTGACAATTTATAACTACAAAAACGAGCCGCAAGGCTCGAATAATCGTAACTCCTCTCCCCAAATTGTCCAGTTTTGTGGACAATCTGGGAATCCATTTTTGCGTCAATTAGAGAGACATTGCTGTACTCTGGGCCAAAATAACCCGGCGACCGTGTCGCGAGGTTTAAAGACGCGAGACGATAGAAAGAACGAGCAATGTATCTCCGAGTCGTTGTTACATATCTACACGGGCAAATCGTGTGCACACGCAATTACCGGAATGCGCAGCTTTAACGACGTTAAATATCAACATTCCTCCTGAAACGTGCAGTCAAAAAGTCCGAGCGTCCGAGCGTTTCTATTTCCTGCGGAGTGTTTATCAGGGAAACGAGTCGAGTCGTTGAAGATATTACGGTTCCGCGGTTCAAATTCCGCGAGCTTGAATTTTCCCTCCCCCATTATTGCATCGGTGTAATGAAAATAATAGTAACGACTCGGCGAACGGAGTTTCCGCGGTGTGCTTGACACTCGGTGTCCCGCAAACCAGCGGCAACAGCTTCGCGCGAGAAGTTTCGCCCGTGCCCGGCACGGAGCAACGAATACCGCATGCATAATGAACCTGGAAGCCATTTTGGGGCCGACGAAACGACGTTGCCGCGGTCTTCGTTGTACGGACCCGTTTGTAACGCTCATTGTTCCACGGCTCCTCGAGCGTAACAATGCCCGGCGTCATTATAATAAGCTGATCGGCCGCCGAGGGTAGCGGCGAAAAGATTAAGCAAAAACTGCCGGAGTCTTTGCGGGTCGAGTAATTGCGCGCAGTCGGTACTCCGGGGACTTTAATTAGATTCGGCGGGGCAGGGGCCAAGAGGAGGAGGATGGGGGGAGGCGGACGGAGGCCGACCGTCTCTCTAATCGATTCGAAATCTCGATCAAAGGACATCGACCGACAGTTTGATTCTCCGTTCGCGTCGCGGACGAGGAAAAAAAACGTCGACGACGAGCCGCGCATCGGCACCGCTTACGCAAACGAAGCGCGAGCAGCCGTTGGAAAAACAGCCGGTGAAAACGGGAGACGATCCGGAAAACTGTTGGAAAAACTGGGCCAAACAGTCACGTGCTCCGGCGAATCGAAGAATCTACAGGCGGTCGTCCGTTCGATTTCCGGGACACGCTGGTGTGGGTTTAGACGTCGAGTGGCCGTTCCGGGTCATCCCGGAATCCCGGTCGCAGGCCATCTACTATCCTCTCCGTCCCGGGAAACACGCGAGCTCTTAGACGAATCCGCCGCGTCACCGTTTTATAGGGTTCGCACGACGACGCGAAATTATTTGCGACGATCATGACTCGCGATTAGTTCGTATCGCGATATAGCTTGAAAACAGCGAAATAAAGGTGGAACCTCGTTCGTTCGAATCGAGCAAGAAGACGAGAATAAACGGACAATGGAACAGCTGCTTAGTGGGAACGGTAAAATTACGCGTCATCCGACGGTGTATGCAATTTATAGTTAACGACTTCTCGGTGAATTGTTCAATGGGAATAGCAATTTCACTCGTGTAGCAACAAGTAACGTAATCTAATGATTTTGTTTTGGAATGTCAGAAAAAAAGGAGAATCTCAGGATTCCTCTTAGAGTAGCACACTGATCGAAAATCTCACTAATAGTTAATAAAAATCTCACTGCCAGTTGAAAAACTGTGTTAGATTGATCTATTTAAACGTGAAACATTTTAGCTAATTAGGAATTTAGATATCGGTGGATTAGACAACGGAGGCTGGACTGCATTTCTTTGTGCAAAATAAAAATCGTCAAAGTTAATCGAGCGAGTTAGAGTCATGGTATAGCGTAAATCACATTTTCCTCATTGTGAGAAAGAACGAGTGTTATTGTTTATTAAAATGCGCGTCGTTTACCGACCAAATTTATTGTTACGATAATTTAGAGTTAAGCTAATCTATGGTAACCGTATAATTCGTTTAATTCATCGGTCAAAATATTCAAAAATGTGACGAAAATATGTCTTCTCTTTTAACACTTTCACCGCGCCAAAATTAAAATATTTCATTCAATTAAATAAAAATAGCGAAACTAACTTATATAGCATCGATTACTTCTTCAACGTTCGTACCTCTTGCAAATCTTAATAAAATGAAGCAATCATTTTTAATCTTTAGAAATTATAATAATATAATTTAGTAATTCTAATTTCCCATTCGGTCATCAATCGACCGAATTTAAAACGGGGAGATCTCCTCATTCGGTTGATTAAAGTGTTAATAATCGCAATAACTCGAGAATAAATACAGTCTAATAATATCAAAAGCTAATATCGTCACCGAAACGAACTGTCGAATTTCACGAGGAGGCGACAGTCCGTGATTCTTTGTTGACCGTTTGGCGAGCGTTTCTCTCGACGATGGGAGACGCGTGTCCCGGCCGCGGAAGTTGTCGGGCCCCGGCTCGGCGTCGGCCGGTGTCTTTCGAGGGCTCCTTAATTACTCGGCGCCGCGTAATTGCCCCGATGTCGCGGTGACGTCCTCGTTGGTTGGCCGACCGCCAGGTTTCCCTCGTCGATGGAAACTTCGTTCCGGCGGAAACGGCCGTGAAACGCGGCCTTCCGTGAAAATAAAAATCGTGTTTCGGCCCGATCCGCGTTCCTGTTCGCTGATCGTTCGCCGTGACACACGGTTCGATGCAACGTGCATTGTCCCGGAATTCGCTAACAGCCTTTTCCGCCGCTTTGGCACATTATTCGATGAAAAACGGGGCGCGTTAGTTGGGACGCCGGCGTCGACTGCTCTCAAATTCCTCTCCGACGCGATTATGCGGCGTGCGAGCGTCTCGCGTCTACAAAACAGGCCTCGGCGAAGCTATGATAACCGAGAGGACTCGATCGGATTCAGCCGAATCCAAAAATGAATCCAGCATCGAAAGAAAGAAGGCGGCTGATCCGTCTAAATTAACCCTTAGGGGACCAAAACTATTTATTTCCAGTTTACACACTGCCGAGTCCAGACTGTTTTTCAGAAGAAGAGAAATTCCTAACTGAAAATTTTTGTATCAAATATAGAGAAGAGATATTCGTTTTTTCAATAAAACTTCGTTGATATATTTTCATCGAAACGATCGTGCCTATTCTTCCAATGTTTCTGTTGAAAAAGAAACTTTAGCCTCGGACAAAAATTAATCTATAGTTTCCTTAGGACTGAGATTCGAAAATATCAGTTTACATTTCCGTCGGTTTCGTCAGCGCGCACCGACGGCGATGTAAACTGTATATTATAGACACCGCGATACATCATCGCCGGTGTCGTTAGAGCACATCGTGCTCCGACTGTTAGCGACCCCAGTATCGCGTATACAATGTAAAACGCGACGAATGTCCGTCTTTGATCGGTGGAGAAGACCGCACCAAAAAGAATATATAAGCAGGCGATTTTCAGTCGCCGGTCTCTCGGTTGAATTTGGTCGCTCGGTCATTTCGTGCATATACCTTCTCTCGAATAAAAGTAAAAATAAAACTTTTAAGAAAAAGAATTAATATCGTATTCATTTGAGAAATAATCCACGCCATAATCCCAATATTAATAAAACGCCGCGCTTCTATATTTCTATATCCGAGATAAGAGAAGATAGAAATATACGAATGTAGGGTTTTTCTGTTTCCCGTCAGTGCGTGCATTGGAATCAAGATTAATTTCTCGGAGCGTGAAAAAACGAGACCTAGGAACTTAGAATCCGCGATACAATTTAACACTTGAACCAATTTGTTTGTCCTCCTGTAATACTGTTCTTCGGGAACCCGGGTTCGATGTGACACGGTGTGAAAATTGCGACAATCCTTTTACAACGCTATGCGATATTCTCCTACGCGAGAATCAAACTTTTAAGAAAAAGAATTAATATCGTATTCATTTGAGAAATAATCCAAGCCATAATCCCAATAGTTTCCTGCCAGATTTTACGGTTTTATCGATTTCTGTCGCGTGAATGGCGGCGATGGACCGTTAAGAATTAAAGACTCGACCGAGTCCAGTTAAGTCGAAAGAAAGAAGGCAACCGATGTCTTGTATCGCTGTCCAGCTCGAGCAAATTTAGCAAACTACCCGCACCGAAGGCTCGTTCACGTTCGACGTTTCAAAGAAACGAAGGCGCCGTCGAATTAACAAGACAGTCGACGCGTGCGAAGGTTGTCCAGCCGTGAAAAATTTAGTAAGCCGATCGAACCCGAAGACTCGTCCGAGTGCGGACGAACCGAGAGAATCGGTTAACCGGCAGTCGATGTATCGAGTCCGGGAGGAATCGCTAACAAGAAAGAACGTAGGCTGGCATTCTTCGCGAATGGAATCGGCGATAAACAATGGGAGAACCGGGGACACAGATTTCCGCGGGAGCCTCGAAGAAGCGCGAACGAACTCGACGAAGATTGCGAAGAAATCGACCGAAACGAGAATTCAATTCCATCTCCCCCCTCCCGATCTAATTCTCGCGGATCTACGGTTCCCATCAACGGGGCGCTCTTATCGAATCGGTTCGCATCGCGATAGCACCCGAACGATTTACCAGCGCCACAACTCCATACCGAACCACGGTCGCAGCTCCAAGGAATCCGCTCGTCCTGGAACAGCTGGAAGAGGTTTCCGCCATTGTCGAGAAGCGTTCGTTCATCGAACGGTGCGCATTAACGAGCAATTACGAGGACAAACGATCGATCGGGTGGAACGTGTTCTGCCAGGTGCGCGAAGAAAAGACCCGGCTCGAACCTTCGAAGCGACGGATCTGTCGGAACGTCGACGAGCAAACGTAGGGTTCGCGCAGGGTCGGGTGGCTAACCGTCGGCCGAGGTTCCCTGGGGTTCCGGAAGGATATCGGGGCTGCGTAGGTTCGCCGTGGGAGCGCGGCTAAGTGGCCCGAACAGCCCTAATGACAGCTGAAACGCTGGGGCTCGGGCGACTAATTGGCCCGCCCTTAATCGACGATCGTTAGCTCTCGGGTCCGGAACTGGTCGGCCTATAAAAACGAACGGGCTCGATCGGAGGGAGGGAAGGGTCCGACGGGCCAAGGGGCGCACGCGGCGGTCCAGGTGCGCGCAGGTGTTTTACGATCGGTCCGGAGGAATCGTAAAGCTCGAATTCGAGGCGGCGCCGGGCGTAATATTCACAGCCGTGTTAACAGACTTGGCGCTCGTAAAAGAAACGGATCGCGTGGGCGGGGGCGAGTTTCGCTTTCTCGGAGAGGGGTGTGGGAAAAGGGGTGTTGGAAACGGGGAGGATAGAGGAAGACAGCCGAGGTCGGCTTTCACGTCCGCCTAAAACTATTCAAGCGTCGCGCGTGGTCCCCTTCTTGGACGGGAGCTCGCGCCGGGTTTGGACAGTGCCACGAATAAAGTAACGTTCTCATTTGTCTATCCTAATAATTAAAAATCTTGTGTTGCCCGTAGCACGGCTACGAACGTGTTCTCACAACCTTATCACAACCTTATTATAGAGTGCCCTGGTGGCGAGCTCGAGTTATTTTTTTCTTTTTCCCTCTTTTTGTTTCTGCGTATACCTAGCGCTTCCTCCACGCATTCTCTCTCTCTCTCTCTCTCTCTCTCTCTCTCTTGTTCTCGCACACACGCACACACACTCTGTCTCTCTCTCTCTCTTTCGTTTTCTTTCGCTCTCGCACTCTCACTCTGGCTCGACGGAATCCACGTGTTGCCACGCGATACGATATCTCTGCTCGAACGCGCTGTCGCGCCGTTTCTCGTCTTCCTTCTCTTCTCCGTTTCATCGTCGCACCTTCGTTCCCTCGTTGTCCCGTCCTCTTTCCCTGCGGTTTATTTACAGACAAGGGGAACGCCCGTCGCCTTGCGCCGCTCGTAAATCGGCGACGAGTCGCGTAAATCGTCGACCGAGTCGCGTGATTCGGCTCCGCGGGCTCCGACCGCGCCGAGAAACGAACGAGCGCGCCGACGATCGCGCGTAGAAATCTCTCGTTTCCGGTCTCTCCCGT
Organism: Megalopta genalis; assembly: GCF_051020955.1. NCBI lineage: Eukaryota > Metazoa > Arthropoda > Insecta > Hymenoptera > Halictidae > Megalopta > Megalopta genalis. The sequence continues at coordinate 958,071 of NC_135019.1, read as the reverse complement.
TAGCCGATCCGAGAGATTACTTCGACGCGACCGTTCGCGACACTTCCGGAGAAAGTTTCGCAGCGTCCTGTCATCGGGCGTCGACGATCGCCGCGCGGAAAATCCAGCGCCGATACGGGATTACGTTTCGTTTCGGCGCACCGTTCGGTTCTCGTCGTTTTCCAGACACTTTCAGCGATCCGTCGCGTTAACGGAAGCACATTCCAGAGCGAGCGGAGAGCTCGCCGCGGTGCCGCGCGTTCGCAACCGTTTCCCGCAGCTAATTTCCAGCGAGCAGCACTCGAGACACAAAAGGCGCCGAAACCAATTACGCCGCGTTCGAAAGGATTGTTCTCGGTAATTTTTCACGGGGAAAGACCTCCAACGAGTCCATCGCCGGCGAAACTTTCCCCGCGGCCTTGTTCCCCTTGTTATTCGATTGTTCCGACGCGAGAAGGTCTCTGGAAGTTTACGAGCCCCCGTCGAAACGGAGCGAAGCCTCCTCGCACGCTCGGATCAACGTCGAAGACACTTCGACGAACGACGTGGAACGTCGAGCAGCGGTGAAATTGAATCTTCGGGTTTTCCTTCGCCCGGTGTCGCGGGAAAGAGGACGTCAGCCGACGGGAGAGGGTGTCCGACGACCGTCGAAACACCGTCGGTCTTCGCACGTTTCAACGATTCCTTCTTGGAAGGAGCCGGTCGAGGCTGTTATTTTTAAACCGGTGTTTACGGGACACCCTCTATATTTCCATGCACAAAGGCAGTCCGCCGCACATAGCTCTCCCTTCGGCCGCAATCTCCTCGCCGCGAGCTCGTGCACGCGTGCACCCCTCGTCGACGGCGCTCTCTTCGCGTCGCCGCACCTCTCCTCTCCTCTCCTCTCTTTCACTGTACACAGCGCTCTCGCCTCGACGCTCCGGAATTCTTTGTTATTAATATTCACAACCATAATATTTGCGATTGATAATGAATGGGCTGGATACCGTCCGCCGAGGCCTCACCCTCGTCATTCTTCGACGGATAACCCGAGATCGCTCCTCGAGAATCAACCCTTCCTCGGTCCTTCGACATCGTTCTCCGATAATCATTAACGCCGGCGCGAACAACGTTCGGTGCGAACAATTTTCTTCAACGACGTCGCAAAACGTTTCCGCGGCTTTTCTGCGGTCGAGGACCCCGCTAACTGCTACTCGACGATCTCGATATTGCGAGAAGGTTCGAAACGAAAGGGAACCGTCGCACAGCGCGATATTTTCGGCGCGATCTAGGAAGATTTGATTCCGGAATTTTTTGAACGTTTTTTCAGAAAAGTGTGTGTTCCAAAAAGATCAGTACAAGATGCAAAGAAATGTTTGAAAAGTAAAAATCATTGTAAATCAACGTTCCGAGCGATCGTAGTCGAATAAGTATTGAAAAAAATGAACAAGGAAAATAGTCATTGAGAATTAGGTCCCCTTAGATCAGGGGTGGCCAAAGCGTCGACCGCGTAGCTGTTCCTAGTCGCCAGCCTGTCCGATATTTTATCTACGTTTATTTTAAATTTAAACTTATCTTTGGCTTTCGATTACTATTTTTCTTATGATCGCTATAATTTAAGAAAAACAGGTCGCCCGTAGCGATCAAAAGTTTGGCCAGCCCTGCCTTGGATGATAGAAATAATGTCTCCCTTACTGACGCTCAGATTGCGCACAAAAATGGACGATTTAGGAAGAGGAGATACGATTGTTCGAGCTTTGCGGCTCGTTTTTATAATCGTTGACAATCGATAACCTTAAAAAACGAGCCAGAAGGCTCGAACAGTCGTACCTCCTTTTCCAAAATTGTCCATTTTTGTAGACAACCTGGGCGCCAATTAGAGAGACATCACTGTACAGTAATGTAATGTAAATTACTGTAAGTAATTTAGGAAGAGGAGATTATTCGAGCTTTGCGGCTCGTTTTTATAGTTGTTGACAATCGATAACCTACAAAAACGAGCCAGAAGGCTCGAACAGTCGTACCTCCTTTTTCAAAATTGTCCATTTTTGTAGACAACCTGAGCGTCAATTAGAGAGACATTAATGTAACCGGTTGAAACCGGCCGTCGATATTGCCAATGTTGCAAACAGTTGCAAATTTTGCAATTTGAGAATGTTTTCGTTTTCACCAAAAATTACAATTTAAATAGGCCGTGACCCAAAATACTGCCACTTCTCCACAACGAGTATGCTCGTCGAACCCAGGTACACTAATGTCTCCCTTACTGACGCACAGATTGTGCAGAACTGTATCGCGCTGTGCCTTGGACCAGACCGTTCGCGTCGGAAGCGTGGGCAGAACGCGTCAAAGACGAAGCCTTGACTCTGTTAGCACTGATCCTCGATGGATTGGCTGTGACCGTGAATCGTTTCGCGAAGTCTGCTCGCAGGGCGCGGAACGGAAAGAGGGTTGAGTCCTCGAGGCATCGGACAGCCGGCTTGAAACAAAACGTTCTTTCTCCCCGGGGCTCCTCGAGGAGAGAACGATCGAGCCGGGTCCTCGTCCGGAGTAGGGTAACCATCCCCATTGTTCCACGAATAAATCCCCGTCCGTTTCGAAGAGGACTGTCGTCGGGGCGTGACCACCCTCCGACGAAAGGTAGCAGCTCTTGGCCCAGGCGTAGACGCAACGCGCGCGGTACACCGTGGAGATCTAACTTCTAAAACGTCTTAACTGGAGTCTTGGTCGATTTCGTAGAAAATTTCCTATCCGTAAACGCGAGCGGATCGGCTCCGCTCGCGGGGCTGGCGGCGCGAACGTACACGTCCGCCGATCGTTCCGTCGACCGTCGGTTCTCCGTCGCTCTCTCGTTCGTCTTCGCTTTTCCGTACAATTTTCTTACGCAGCCGTTCGAGACCGAAATTGGAAGCATCTCGGTTGTCTGCGGTTCGATTATGAAATTATTCCCTAGGAGAAACTTGGGAAATTTTAACCACCGGTGTGGAATGATATTTGACCGTGAGTTCTAAACGTACGAAATAATGTCTCGGTTGAAATCGGTGTAAATTTGTATTAGGTGCGACAAGCGGGTCTACTTTGATCTCGAAAAAATTATTGAAAATATATGTAACAAAATTGGAGAAACTTGGGAAATTTTAACCATCGAATGGCAGGTCTGGAATGATATTTGACCACGAGTTCTAAACGTTCGAAGTGCCTAATGTCTCGGTTGAAATCATTGTAAATTTGTATTAGGTGCGATAAGCGGGTCTACTTTGATCTCGAAAAAATTAGTAAAAATATATGTAGCAAAATTGATGCTTAACACTATGCCGTTCGGTGGCACCACGCTGGTGAGATGTAAAAGCTATCTGTTGTATGCCGGTGGTACCGCTTTGATGCCATTTTAAAAAACTGATTTCATTTGAACTATATTTCTTAGGTGTTTAAAGGCAGCAAACTAACTATAGCATTGTGCTTATTTAACTAAGAATTAAGTACGAAAATTCTTGGATGACATATCTTAATTTTACGAATTTATATTACCGCCATCTTCGACATTTTGTTTAAAATCTAAAATTTCCAAGCTATTGTGCCGCCGTCAAACAAAAGAATCGTATCTAAGATCTGCGGACGGCATAGTGTTAATAGTATAAAAATATCGAGCCCTAAAAGTAACCAACGCGTGTTGCTCTGTAACTAGACTGCGGAAGTTTGTGCGAATGCATATTTTATAGAAACTAGTTTCACGATTTCAGGATCTCAAAAATGTATTCTGCACGTGCAATAAATTCTTCCCAATTTTCCTTCGGCTCGAAGACAAAAATGGACAATTTGGGAAGAAGAGATACGATTATTTCGAGCGGCTCATTTTTATAGTTGTCGATTGTCAACGATTATAAAAAAGAGACGCGAAGCTCGAATAATCTCCTCTTCCAAAATTGTCCATTATTGTTCACAAGCCGAACGAAATTTAGGGAGAATTTACAGTATCTCGCATATTCTGCGCTCGAGGTCGGATAGACGAACGTCTTTCACGCTGGGTTATCTCATTCCGTCTCATTCCTTTCATGAGATTAACAATATAACACAATCGGTCGTCTATTCGTTGCCGACGAACGCGACTCCGCGCCTCGCCTCGTCGCGCGAAACGCGCTCGTCTATTTTGCCCCTTGGGAAACAATTTCGATGTCGATATCGCGGTGTTGCAATTGTTGCCGAGACTGTTACCGCAGCGTGCTGCGGATTTAGTCACTTGTTTCCGGGCCACGAACACAGCACTTGCCTCGCGTATACATCTTGCGTGTATCTCGCGTATATCTTGCACATTCGCCGGATGCTGTACACAGCCGCGCAAACTTCCGCAGTTTATCGATAAGACGACTGCGATAATTTGGACCATTCAATCTCAGTTTCTACGAAAGAGTACTCTCTGCAAGTTCGGCAACTTTGACGCAAGACGACGCGAATCCGGGCGTTTCGACCGACTCGCTAGATTTATTGTTACTTAACCCTTAGCACTCCGAACTATTCTGGACGTTGGCTACCAGCTACTCGGCGCCACTTTTCGACAGAAACGGGCATTTACAGACCCTCGTATTATTTAGTATGATTTTGGAACTAACTAACATATTATAATGATATTGGACTTATATGAATTTGACTGAAATCGAGAAATTTGCAAAAAAATCAATATTTTATTTTTTATAATTTTGTTTTGTTGTTGCAATCGCTATCTATGCGTACTCTTTCTCTCGTCGCCTTGTTGCTTGGACGATATCACTATCACTGCTATCAAAACGATAGACTAACTGTAGAAAAAAACCTTCTACATATCTGTAATAACATTTCTAACATATCTGTATAAACGTCTATCTGGAGCTCATCTTCGCTACTACTTGTGTCATGAGACTCGTTCGTGTTTGATCGTTTTACCATTGTTCTAATGAAAAATATGAATAAATACATAGGTTGAAAATTTCTAATTGTTATTACTATAACTCGCAAGATGATATTTACCAAAGAAACTTTTACCAAACAATTTATTTACCAAGAGAAGAATCACTTTTCCGATTTTCTCACTCGTTAGATCTATCTATACCGCTCGACGCTTCAAACCAGACCGAGTTCAGCTTTGAAAATCTTTTCCTCCAGATTTTATGACTATAAATCTCGCTATACAGTGCGTGCTATGTTCGCATACCGATCTTTCTTCTACAAACTTGCCTTATTGCTCTTTTCAAGTGGCGTCTTTGAAGCGCTCGGACCGTCGTGAGCACGCCTCTCGCGTTCTCGTCAAAACTCGCTGACATTTCTTGTATATATCTTAGTAATTTTACTATATTTTGATTCGATTTCTTGTGCCATTTCAAGAGAAAACTTCAGGCAAACATGCATGTCCAAAAAAGTTGCGCTGAAATAACTCAATTCCCCGTAATCGCTAATAAACTTGAATGTCCCACGAGAGGGGACATCCGAGTGATGTGCTAGAATTACGATGTCCCACGAGAGGGGACAGCGGAGTGCAAAGGGTTAACACAAGCAGTAATACTAACTGGCCTGTACTGCTTCGCAAAACTGAGAAGACCGAACTTATTTAGAATTTGCAAAGTTTTCATTATAAAACTTGCTCCAATAATATAACTTATTCAAGCGTTTTTCACGGAAGAACTTCTCGGAACTTTGCAGAATTGCAAAATAAGACTCTTCGGTCACTTTGACCGCGGTAAAGAATTTTTAGCGTTAAACAATGCAATCGGGCCTGGCAAATGGTTGCCATGGAATCGTAAAACTTGCAATTGCAAAACGTCGAAACGTTTACTCGACGGTCGAAAACATTTTCCAGCCGATGCTCGTCTTTCGAACAGATTTCCAAGCGATTCCTGCGGAGAATCGGATACGAATTTCTCTCGTCTTCCGAGATGTTTCCATTGTCCGTCTTCGACGAGCGATCCTGCAGACACCGAATCCTGTGAAAAGCGGTTCGGCGAACCGGCCGGCGTTCGCAGAACCGACGGCGCACCGAACGGACCGTCGACGGTTTCCTCGGCGATGGAGAACCTCGAAGCTCGGTCCGGCGACCGAACGATCGACTTCCGGTCTCCCGCAGGCTCCCCGGTTCCCGTAATGGCGGCCGAAATTGGCCGGAGGGGGGACGGGGGGACGCGGAACGATCGCGCGGTTGCAGCTTCAATTTCCTCAAGATCCGCTATCCGTGCGCTTGTTTCCCCAGTCAGCCAGCAGGATTAATGGAGCAACTTTAATGAAACGGGGCTCGCGGCTGCCACTGCGAAATTAGACTATCGCGTCCCCCGTCGTCGCAGTTAATCTTTAACGCCTGACGAATTTGTAACCGGTCCCTCGCCTCGTCGAACCCGTCGCGCGTATTGTAGCGAAATACAGGCGCGCGCGCGAATTTTCCGCCGAAAACCGCCGGGAAAAAATGAGAGCCGGACAAAGGAGCTGCGAAGCGGCGGCGATCGCAGCGGCGCGAAATCCGTCGCGACTGGCGACACGCGTGGACGCGTCCGCGATGAAAAATGCCGACGCGGTTCTTCTTTTCTTGTTTTTTTTTCTTTACATTTTATTAATCCGTCTCGCCGCGCGTCGGATGCGCCGTCTCCGGTGCCGCGGCGCCCCGAAATAAAACGACACGCCGATGGAAAAGCAGCCGCGGAAGCCTCCGACGCGAGCCGGCTCGGATCTCCCATCGTGCCGGTTAAATGATCGATACTCCTTCTGCGGCGATCAATTGTCTACGCGCTCGGAAAGGCAACGATATCCGTCGGATGAAAAACTGCGTTTCCCCCGCGCTCGAGCCGCTCGATCGCCGAGCGAAAGCTTCGAACCGAGCAACAACTATAGATGGATTGTTTCATTTTTAACCGAGATTAACGCTAAGCCTGCCGAGTCCGAAAACTAGCTAACGCGTGTTACTTTATAACGATAAAACGCTGTATTTACCGCACGGTAAAAACTCTCGTATAACGCGGTTAAGCCTCGCCCGTCGCTCGCGTCAATTTGACACGGTTGTCACGGTCGCCGAAGAATTAATCTGTTCCGTAGATCGGTTTATTCGTTCCGAACACAGTGGAACGATCAACGTTAAACCTTGATATAACCTCGTCTTAGATTTTTATTATGTAACCGGTTAGTTGTGTATGGTTTTCGACGGTGTACTCGTTCGATCGCGAAATGTTGCGTTTCTTCGCGACGAGTATTCTCGACAAAATCGGCTAACTGGTTCAAAAGGATATTATATGATAGTCTGAAGACTATGATAGTCTTTATTAAATTGTGTATTTTATGAAAGCGTTGTCGATATTTGGACAAAATCTGAAGAAAAGCCTTTTCAAGGAATTTCAACAGCTAGCTAGCTGGGTTAACCCTTTGCAGTCGAAGCTATTTGAATTCGAAATCCAAAACATGATTTCCGATCTACAGTATTTCTATTTTATATAATTTATTGCGATTTGTGCATGTGAAATTGAACTTATTGGCAAGTACAATGGAATTTTAATAGCTTCTTTTAAATATAAACGAGTTCGATGCTTTCAGAATGATTTTGAAAAATAGTATACCAATTTCTAGTGGCGCCGCAGAGTCGCCATTCGAGTGCAAAGGGTTAATCGTTCATCGTTCCATCTTAGCTGTCCTTTATCGTTGTATCAATTCGATATCAAAGAAGTCGTTATACTGCAGAGAAGGGGACGGACGAGAGTTGTATATATATATATACAGTGATGTATCCCAAATTGACGCACAGATTGTCCACAAAAATGGACAATTTGGGGAAGAAGAGATACGATTATTAGAGTCTTGCAGCTCGTTCTTATAATTGTTGACAATCGGTAACTACAAAAACGTGGTTCGAATAATAATATCTCCTCGTCCCAAATTGTCCACTTTTGTTTTTAAGCTGAGCGTCAATTAAGGAGGTATTACTGTATGTCGCGCGCTGTAGTAAATTCTCTCTAATCGACGCTCAGCTTGTACGCAAAGATAGACAATTTAGAGAAAAGGAGACACGATTACGCGAGCCTTGCGGCTCGTTTTCATAGCAACCGATTGTCAACAACAATAAAAACAAGTCACAAGCCTCGCATAATCTAACCTCCTCTTCCCAAATTGTCCACTTTGGCCTCCAAACCGAAGATCAATTAAGGAGTTTCAGGTCTCAGGAATTCGCGTTACACGAGACTCAACCGTACAGCTTTTTCGACAACCTCGACGAAGATGACGCGCGAGATGAAAACAGAAAGGTGCCGAGCATCGTCGTTGTTTCATTACTCGTTAGATCGCGAAGCGCGCGATTAAGAAACGCGCGTCCGCGCCTTTTATTTCGACCACGGAAAGGAAAACGCGCGCGTAGAGCGCGGAGCCGGCGAGTGTTAATTATTCGCTGGAAGAATGCCGGCGAGTCCAACCATTCTTGGTCCGCCACACGGAGACCCCATTAAAGGAGTATCAATCATTCACGGCCACGGTAGAATTTCGAGACGATGGTTGCGCGGCTCGGAGACTCGAAAATTCAACGATCGTGCGGGTGGTACACCGGGCTTAATATCGCGGGGACCGATCGTTCCGGAGAAGGCTATGATCGATCGAGCCTCATCACCGTGCGGCGAAATTCACGTGGCGCGACCACGGTCTCGCCAGGATTTCCCGTCCTCCTGACGGAAAATAAACGCGCGAGCATGCGGACCGGGGCAGCGGAGTAGAGCGGCGCACAGAGAGGGCCGGGTTTCATTGAAATTCCCGGTAATTTGGTTTGGTGCGCTGGCCGTGGGAGCCCCGAAGACCGCTCGATCGTTCCGGCGACGGACATAAACTGGATATCGCGTCGGTGCGACCCCCCGATTCCCATGATTCCCATGATCCCCCGGATTCCCCCGATGCCAGAGGTCCGGCGAGGCGTCTCGCCGAGGAAGCTCGGTCGTAACCGGCGCCGAGCGACGCAACGAGAACGAGGAACAACAGAGTTTTCTAGCCACCGAGAGACACGGTTCTCGAGAGCGGCGTTCCCGAGGCAGGGAGCTGGCGAGAGCGATCCGAATCGACTGGCGGTTGGTTGTTCAGCGTATGCGCAGCAGCCTCCTGAAGGCTCTCCTGTAGTCGAGGTTGAAGATCGTGTAGATGAGCGGGTTCAGGGCGCTGTTCACGTAGCCGAGCCACGTGATGAAGTAGACCACGCGGTCGGACGGGCAGCAGGCCGGGCAGAACGGCACGATCACGTACATCAGGAAGAACGGCAGCCAGCAGACCACGAAGACGCCCATGATCACGCCGAGGGTCCTCGCGGCGCGTCTCTCCTTCGACAGGGAGATCCTCTGTCTCTCCTCGATGAACTGGTAGACCGTGGTGGTGGTGGGCGGTGCTCGGCTGCTGCCAGCCGTCCGCCTCGACGAGGAGGTCGTCGCGTGTCTTCTCTCCTCGCCTATCGTCACCTCGGTGGGCTCGTCGTCGATCAGCGAGGGTTTCGCGTGGGTCCGCGGCGTCGACTTCTCGTTATGATTGGTCTCCGAGCTGACGGACTCCTCGTTGTCGTCGGCCTCCCGGTGCCTGGTCGACTGGACGGCGCCCAGTCTGCTCTGTCTGGCGCGCTCCCGGAGCCTTCTCCTCGTGGCCAAGAAGATCTCGAGGTAGACAAGGCTCATCAGCAGCAGCGGTATGAAGAACGAGCCCAGCGACGAGTAGATCACGTAGCCCTGCCTCCTCGTCAGCTGACACGGCGTGCCGGGCTCCAGCTCCTCGGGCCAGTCGTTCCAGCCGGCCAACGGCGGCGAGCTGATCGCCCCCGAGAGGATCCACACGCCCGCGATCGTTCCCAGCACCCGCTTCAGGGTGCGTTTCTGCGCGTAGTTGATCGGATCGGTGATCGCCCAGTATCGGTCGAGCGCGATCGCGCACAGGTTCAGGATGCTCGCGGTGCAACAGAGAACGTCGCAGGTCAGCCACAGCTTGCACAGGTGGATCCCGAAGATCCATTTGCCGAGCAGCAGGTACGCGACGTTGAACGGCATCACGAGGATCGCCACCGCCAGGTCCGCCACCGCCAGAGACACGATGAAGAAGTTCTGCACGATCCTCAACGGCCGGTACGTGAACACGCTCAGGATCACCAGAGCGTTGCCGAGGACGGTCGCCAGCACCAGGAACCCGAGGGTCAAGGAAGCCGCCGCGGCCTCCCACACCGGCAAGTTCGAGCCCGTCTCCTCTTCCGGTGGACCGCAGCCGGTCACCTCGTAGTCCTCGGTCATCGTGCCCCCGGACTCGCCGCTAGAATTCATGTTGTCCGACCCTGGAACAATAGCCGTTCGTTAGCGAATCGATCCACCGCAGCCCACCAGCCTCCAGACGATCCGTCCCGGACGACGATGAATATCCTTGTAATTAAACGACCGCGACCCTGCAACTTCGGCTACCGAGAGCGCGGGACGCGGCCGACGATCGCTACCGATATCTCGAATTCGAAGCTCGGCTGCTTTCGTGATTAGCGAACGAGCGCGCGCGCGCGCGCGGATCCTTGGAAACGAGACGAAAGCGTCGGGAGAATTGCACGGTGGAAATAAGCTTTCATTCGAAAAGTAGTACGTCTTTCCGGTACGTCTTCGGCAATTGGTATCGACAGGCTGATTTCGTTACCGAGTTTCCTTTCGACTCGATTACCAGCTTTCCAGCAACGATTAGCATCGATTAAAGAATTTGAGAATTTAAGCGACGAAAGCGAGGTTCACGAGTTGTAATTTCGTTCCGAAGTCGACGATGTCGCGTCCGAAGTCGATTCACGAGCATGCAACGAATCCGTTGAATTCCGAGGGAAGAGATATAATCGCTCGGGTAGAATTAACGGATGTACAAAAGAAATGATTGCGACGGTATTCTAGAAACGGAACTTTTCTTTCCTTGCGAAAAGAACCACGCCACACAGCCGTCATCCTGAATCTCATGAATACAATAATGGTACCAAGAAAATGTTGTATCGATCCAATTCCTTTTATCGAAATCACTCACACACACCGACTCGGCCTTGCGCGCGAGTCGATCGCTGACGGAAAGAGTGACTGCCGGCGCGGACTGTACGTACTTTAATTAATTGCAGGACAAAGAGTACGAGAGCGAAGCGAAGATAAATGCGACCGTGAGAGACGCGTATACGGCGATGCTTGCTGCAGAAGTCGTAAATAAGTCGTGTGGAAGTCGTGTAAAAATCATGCAGGTTCCATCGGGATGCAACTTGAAGGACAAAAGCGCGCCTGTGCACCCTGATCTCGTCATAACTTAACCCTTAGCGCTCCACGCGTTTCTCGAGTACGTACTACCTACCAGCAACTCCGACACATTTTTGAAGCAAAGCGCCTAAGATAAAGGAAGTCTTATTTCGAGCGGAAAAGATTGCGCGTCCTCGCGAAAGCGTTCGATTTTATTCGCTTTATGTTGCCAAGTATAAAAATGGGCAAAAAATGTTTTAATCGTAATGGTATCTACGTAACATTGCGCGAGGTCGGTGCATCGACATCGTGAATCATGACCGAAATTTCCAAGCAGCAAATGCATCCTCGTCGAAATGGATAAATTTACTATCAACGATATTCTTCGCAATTCTTAAATAAATATATCCCTCGTGTTCTTTGACGCGATTTATTATAAAATTAGCATCGCGAATCGTCCGTTGAATTCTGTTCGGATACGGAATTATCGAAACAAAAAAAATCTTTTGCGCGAGTTCGCCGGAATTTTTTTATCGTTGATCTTCGCTGGAATCGGCTCGATCGATAATTAAATTATATTAAAAATGAGTAAATATTCTTCGGACGTTCTAAAATAAAGTTGAACAGCGTTTTTCTGAAAAATATCGCTACCAGCAACTCCGGCCCATTTTTGGAGCAAAGCGTCTAAGATAAAGGAAGTCTTATTTCGAGCGGAAAAGATTACGCGTCCTCGCGAAAGCGTTCGATTTTATTAATTTTATGTTGCCGAGTATAAAAATGGGCAAAAAATGTTTTAATCGTAATGGTACACGCGCTAAGCACGTTTTCGCTACAAATAACAATTGTCAACATCGACAAAAACATAGCATCTTCGGTGTAATTGTGCTAAAAACTATAGTATTATATAGTATATTATAGTATATAAAGTATTAGTATATTATAGTATTATATACTATATTATAGTATATATAGTATTATGTAGTATATTATAGTATATATAGTATTAGTATATTATAGATTATATAATATATAATCTCAATGTTTCGGTATTTATTTACACGTTCGCGAACGTGCGATGAAAAATGTCGTCGGTTCGCCGGCAAGCCCGGGTGGTCGTTCTAGGATTAAAAATAAGCTGTCGCCAACACATAAACGTACAAACTCTCGACAAGATCGTCGTCGAGCCCAAAGGCTCTGCGGTTTCCTTGTCGAGCTTCTTGTCCAGCCTAATTGCGGGGATAACCTGATTCGGGACAGTGCCGGTAATTTATGAATGGTGTGGTTCTCGTATTCATAGCGATCCGAAACATCTTGCGAATGGAGCAGACAGCGTGGAACTTACATGCTTGTAATATAGAGGAAGCGAATGCGGCAGAGAACGATTTACGAGTGCGCCACTCGCAGTAGCGACACGTTAAATGGCACCGGTGATGTAAACCGGACATAAATCCCGCGGCCGAGAGAGCGAGAGAGAGAGAGAGAGAGAGAGAGAGAACGTGTTTGCGCGCGTGTGCATATGCGTGCATGTGCGCGCGTGTTTATGTGCGAGAGAGAGAGAGAGAGAGAGAGAGAGAGAGAGAGATAGGATAGAGAGAGAGAGAGAGAGAGAGAGAGAGAGAGAGAGAGGGAGCAGGAGACGGAGAGAGCCGAAATTCTGATGTCACCCCCGATCAAGGATTACGCGACTCGGCGCGGCTCGGCTCGGCTCGGCTCCGCTCCGCTTTGATCTGCCGCGCAAGAAAGCCCGTGGCCTTGTACCCGGAAACCCGAGAACGGATGCGGCCGAGAGGGCTTCATGAAAGGAAAATATGCGGCCGGGACTTGCGTGGCACTTAAAACCCACCCCCCGTCCTATTTCCATTATTTTCCATGTAACTCCTCAAAGCCGGCGACTGCTTTGCGGCAACGGAAAATAAAGGTTCCTTCCCGCTCGCGATCAACGCTGGAAATTAAACGCGTTCCTCGCGATTAAACGGCACAGCCTCGCCCGCCTTCCGCCGAGCAAAGAGTGTCCCGCTGGCTATCCTGCTATTTTAACCCTCGACCGTGTCCCATCGATCTATACGATATCTCCTTTCATCATCTTGATAATAAGCCGAAGGCTAAGAGCACGCTCGTTCCACGGTTTACGGGAATCGCCCGTTCCACGTGAACTTATTTCACGCGAATGAAAATCGTACCGTAACTACGAAAGAAAGAACACGGCTTGGCGAAAGAATCATGACGTTTCAGGAAGCAAATGTAAACTTTGTTCGGTGCACGTTACGATTGCTATCGTAATTTGAAACGATCGTTTTCTTTTGTGTTCGCGCAAACTCGTCGTTTTTTTCGCTTGGAATATTTGTAAGTTCGACGCTATTTTCGTTGCTAATGTTAAATTTTTTCGGACGATTTTCTCGCAATATTTTTTGTTGCGAAGTTGCGATTTTGCCGACACTCGCTGCTGCAGCGTTTCGTCAAATTTCGTCGAAATTTGAGTGCTTGATAAATGTTTGAATCAATGTCTGTAGTGGCACTTTACAATTTTTTGGCTAAAAGCTTTATATGGATTTGCTGGCTGCGTACAGTCGGATCGCGTGTAAAAACTACTGCGTAAATAGCGTTATTATTTACTCCGTAAGAAAGTGCGACGCGAATTGTGGAACGGATGTACAGCAAATTTTCTCTAATTTTCCTTCAGCTTGCAAACAAAAATGGACAATTTGCGAATTCATTCGAGCCTTGCATCTTGTTTTCATAATTGTTAACACTTAGCCAAACTTCTACAGTTAGTCTATCGTTTTGATAGCAGTGATAGTGATATCGTCCAAGCAACAAGGCGACGAGAGAAAGAGTTCGCATAGATAGCGATTGCAACAACAAAACAAAATTATAAAACAGACAATAACAAAATTATAAAAAATAAAATATTGATTATTTTGCAAATTTCTCGATTTCAGCCAAATTCACATAAGTCCAATATCATTATAATATGTTAGTTAGTTCCAAAATCATACTAAATAATACGAGGGTCTGTAAATGCCCGTTTCTACCGAAAAGTGGCGCTGAGTAATGGTTCGGAGTGCTAAGGGTTAAATTCAGTCGGTTGACGACCGAATGGATGATTAATAAAAGATTAAAAATGATTGCTTAATTTGATTAATATTTGCAAGAGGTACGAATGCTGAAGAAGTAATCGATGCCATATAAGTTTGCTTCGTAATTTTTGTTTAATCGAATAAAATATTTTAATTTTGTGAAAATTTTTGAGGTTTCTAGCACGGTCGTGAAAGTGTTAATATTGTGCAACTATAAAAATGTATCGCGAGACTAATAATCGTAGCTCCTCTTCCCAAATTGTCCATTTTTGTTTACAAGCTGAAGGAAGAATTGGGGAGAATTTACTGCACTCGTTTCGAAGCTGTCTCGGCAAATTCAAAACAAGTTTGCCAAAAGCAAGAGACAATAGTCAACAGAACGAGGACTCGTCCTTGTCCCATCGATCTCTACACGATATCTCCTTTCATTTCCTCGTTAATCAGTCGGCTTTCGAACGCCGCGAAGAACAAGAGCGCCTGTTTTTAACCCTTCGCCGGTGAATTCTGAATAAGTTTGTTATTGGGTTGGCAACTAAGTAATTGCCGATTTCAGTTATAGATGTCTCTCACTCCCACTTTTATGATATCCGTAAACGTTATATTATAAAATTAATATTATTATTTTTATGTTATTTTTTATTATCCGTAAATGTTAGCAACCGGACAAATTGAATGCAGCGGTCAAGGAAAAGCGAGCAGAATTGGTCAATCGTAAAGCTGTCATTTTCCAGCAGGACAATGCTAGGCCGCACACGTCTTTGTCCACTCGGCAAAAATTCATGGATATTGCTTGGGAATTGATGTTACACCCACCATATAGCCCTGATCTCGCGCCACTTATTTCGATCCCTGGACAACTCCCTTCGTGGAAAAACTTTTAACGACGATGACGCTGTAAAATCTCACTTAACTCAGTTTTCGGTCGAAAAGGATCAGACTTTCTACGAGCGTGGAGTTTTCAAGTTGTCAGAGAGATGGCAAAAGGTCATCGAACAAAATGGGAAAATACATTACAGATTAAACTTCGTTCCAAGTAAAAAAGAATTTTTTATTTCATTGAACAAATCGGCAATTACTTAGTTGCCAACCCAATAGAAGCATGAGGGGATCGTTAACGGAACGAGGACTCGGATAGGTCGGATGTTCGGGAAACAAGGACAGGTCGGAAAAGACACACACTAAAAATGTATCAGCGTCTATTGTGGTCTCGAGGTGGAAAGAATCTCCACTATTTTCGCGCCCCTGTTGCCGCACGCTTCACCGGAGACCTGTCATTTCCGAAGAAGGGATGGTTCTCGGGAAAATTGATGGCCGTTTCGAAGCGCGGGGGTTTAAAATTCCATTTTATTCAATATATTATACATATGGGACACGGGCACTCGGTGGGTGAACGCGCGGAATCGATCGCGTAAAATCGATATCGCGCAGGATGGAAAAATTGATCTCTGTGAAATCGCGCGATCTCGAATTCACGGAACGTCGAGAGAATGTCCTATGCCGGCTAATTAGCCCGTAGGAATATAATCGCGCCGAGAATAGCTCACGGAAACCAAGCTCAAATATTTGTTCTCGCTACAAACGAGCTGCTCCGGCAAGAAGCTGCTCGTGTCGCAATAGATTCCGCAGCTAATTCGCTGGGCTAGCTCGAAATTCCTCAATGTTTCCCCATGGGGCACGATAGTTACGACGGCGATTCAGCGCGACAAATGTCGAAGACAATAGTGAAACTGCGATTATTGTTTTCAGTCGCTCCTAAATTCGTTATGTCAACGCTTTAATAATCCCGAGTCTGCGCGGTCGAACGTCGCCAGGGGGCGGCAATATTTTCGAAGAATTAATTTTAAAAAGATCTTGTGTAAATACACAAACACTTAAACCAAAAAAAATGATAACAATAATAACACATTTAGTACAACAAATTTAATATTTTTCCTTTGTGTGATAATTATTAAAGCCAGGGGGCGGCAATATTTTCGAAGAATTAATTTTAAAAAGACCTTATGTAAATACACAAACACTTGAACCAAAAAGAAAAAATAACGACAATAATAACACATTTAATGCAGCAAATTTAATATTTTTCCTTTGTACGATAATTACTAAAGCAATCGTCTACGTAATTATTAAAGCATCGCACACATGTTGCGTGCGCGGCCGTTAAAGTGTTAACAATGAAAATTCAACTTAGTAATTACGACAATATAATCGTCTATCGAACGGGAAATACTCGTGTTGCATACGTTGGCACATTTTAAACGGGACAGCGAATGGACACGAGCGTCGATCGAACGAAAAAGAAAACCAAAACCGGACGCGATCGCCGCGCAGCGTAATTACTAATTACGCGAGACCGATTACGGCTCGCTGTAGAATGCTTATCGGGTAAATATAACCCGATTCGTTCCGCGAGATTCGGTCGAACGGTGTCGCGATCGGTAGCCACGGATCGGTAACCCGGAGGCTGGAGGATACTTTTACCCTTGCTGCTTAAGCCCGGCCTCGTGTAACGCGTTCGTTCGAGTGGGTGACTAATCCGGAGGAGCGGGGAGGGTGCGGGGGTACAATTAACCGGAAGCCGAATAACCGGACTGCGAAATAATGCAGGCGAACGAGTAGAAGAAGAGAGCGGGGGTGGAGGGGAAGAGATGAGAGGAGATGAGGAGGATCCGATGCAAAGGCATTCTCTCTCCCGGGGGATGCCGTTCGACCGGGAACAGTTCGCTGGAATAATCAGCTTTGAAAAACAAAAGATTCGAAAGCGCTGCGCGCTGTTCAAGGGGGATTAAACGATTGTCGGGGCCGTTTCAGCGCGCGACTGCTCCCTGTGGTCTCGCGCGGCGTAACACACAGTGGCGCGGCGGTTACGCCGCGGTTACCATGAAATTCGTGAGCGCCTTATCGAATGGCTCCCCCCCTCTTTCTATTTTCCCTACGCTTCCCACTTTCTCTGCCCCCCCTCGTTGTCCGACCCCCTTTCGGCCGCCGCCGCTGACCGCTGTAATCAAAAATTAAGAAATCGTTGTTCGATTTCGAACCGATTACAGCAATGTCTCCCTTACTGACGCTCAGATTGTCCACTGAAAGGGACAATTTGGGGAAGAGGAGATACGATTATTCGAGCCTTGCAGCTCGTTCTTATGATTGTTGACAATCGGTAACTATAAAAACGAGTTGCAAGGCTCGAATAATAATGTCTCCTCGTCCCAAATCGTCCACTTTTGTTTCTACGCAGAGCGTCAATTAGGGAGACATTACTGTACCTGCCTTGCGATATTATCGATCGATCGGTAACCTGTGCAGACGTAATCGTTAGAAAATGGATAGCGATTCGATCGAATAAATCTTTCCATCTGCTTATTATAACCGTTTGAGTCCCATTATTCAGAAAACACGGTCGAAAAATGCCGAAGAGCGTGACAGCGCTTGTCTTAATCGATCGCGAAGAGAACCGAGCGGCGCGATAGCGCTCGTCGAGATTGACGAACGAAACAAAAAGAAAAGAAAATGAAAAAAAAGCAGTTATAGGATGTACGCGCGTCACTAAAGTTTGATCGCGACACAAGATCCGAACAGCGCGATCGCGCCGCTTGGGACTCGAACGTTTAAAAAATCAGCTCCTTCGTTCGGTATACGTTGTTATCCGTTAACGAGCGTTAAGAAGCGATTGTTAACGAGTGTACCCGTTTCTCTGACGAGTGTAAACGTCGTAACATAAAATGCTGGGTTACCTTGAAATCACCGACAATTATTTCACCATTTTCATCGACACGATTTCAGCGACACCATATTTCACCGACATCGTTTCTATACCGACACGTTGAAATCACCGACAAATGTTTACATCGACTCTCGTTTCGCCGGACAAATGTTATTTTCGACGCTATATATATACACTATACATATATTCTTGTATAAAAGAAACGTAGAAATAGAATGTGACAGCATAGTATACGAGTATACTCGTAAAAAACAGCCAACTGGTTCGGAAGGCGTTGCATTACACTGCTACTGTAATCTTTTTCTGCGACAAACAGCTACACTGACTCATCTTTTTTTGTTAGAGATATCCGTACATACACGGAGAAGGATTTAAAACAAGAGACCAGTCAACATTTTTTCGAGTTCGTGCAGAATATACGGTTACTCACAAAATCGAGGGTACACCTTTTAATGCGCGATAACCTTTTGAAAACTGGAAAAGTTATCGATTATGCGAGTACAGTAATGTCTTCCTTACTGACGCTCTGATTGTCAATAAAAATGGGCAATTTGGGAAGAGGAGATGCGATTATTCGAGCCTCGCAGTTTGCTTTTATAGTTACGAATTGTCAATAATTATAAAAACGAGCCGCAAGGCTCGAATAATCGTATCTTCTCTTCGCAAATTGTCCATTTTTGTAGACAATCCGAGCGTCAATTAGAGAGACATTACTGTCACTCCGAATCGAGCTATTATTATATACTATATATATTATATACTATATATATTATATATTATATACTATTAGTATACGAAACGTCCGATTTTTATTACACGCGAATGCTCGTTTTTATAGTTATTGAGAATCGGTAATTATAAAAACAGGGCGCAAGACTCAAATTAATCGTATCTCCTCTTCCAAAATTGTCCATTTTCGTAGACAATCTCGGCGTCAATTAGAGAAACATTACAGTAATCGTAGTTCTTGCAGATAAGGGAGAAAATTCAATTCAATCGAGTATTTTCAGTAATTCTGCGAATCGGTATATTTGTTACAGCGATTAACGTTAAAGATTTTTACAGGTTTCAATTACTAATTTCATATTCCGCGAATACATGCGAATATTTTGACATTTACAAGCGAGATTGATTTTTCTCAAAAATTCTTCGATTCGGTCTCACCGTTCGCCATGGAAATTCCGCGACTCGGCAACAACGCTCCTCGCCGCGCCGCGTCGCGCCGCGCGCGAATTGCTACTCGCATACACGCCCCCTTTAGTTATGCAATCTCACCGCGTGCGCGATACTCCCTCGACCACCGGTCATTAGAAATTTAAATCAACGCCGCGGAACGATAGAAATTTCTGGATAAACCCGCTCGCGCCCCGAGCATTACGTGTTCCGAGCTTGTTCTTATCCGCCGCTTGTAAAAAGAAGAATTTACCGTTTCCACCGATTAGGCGAGCACCCCTCGAAGCGTGTCCGACCGCCCTTCGATTCGCCCCGTTTTTGCCCGCTGAATATGCTAACGTCGTCGTCGCTCGCGAATGCTTCACGCACGAGTTGCTCGTTCTCCTAATAGCGGAGCAAGTTTTCCGCGAAGCTCGCCGCCGATTTTGATACGGATTTCTCTTGCCGATTCGATCGACCAATGCTTTGCGATTAGGTTGTCAAAATTTGCTTTCATTAGTGTAGAAATTGCCCAATATTTAAACAATACAGAATCAATATAATATAGAATATTATCAATACAATATAGAATATTGATCGATATATATATATAGATATAATATATATCAATATAGAATCTGTATCGATTAGGAAAGGACTATGCGTGATGAAGACAGGAAATATCGCGTACCGTACCTACAACTAGGATTACAACTACTTCACTTAATTTGACAACTTGCAACGCTCCTCACTCGACGACTCTCGAACACTCTCTGTCCACTCCAAACACGCTCCTTCGACACAATGCCTGCCTTTTCTAAAAACCTGACAATCGCATCCGCCGGCTCTCCGTCGCCAAGGGTTTTTTTTTTCATCTGACCCGGCCTTCGCCAACGTTTCTCTTTTAATACAAAGTCTTAAAACTACGGTCTCCTAAGCCTAACACTCCTCCTCGTCCTATATATAAACGTACCCACTAAATGATCACCACAATCATGAGAGAACCGCTCGGCAAGTATGGTTATTTAACGCATCGACTGCAGTGTCACTCGCGTACAGATCACGTAATTGCTTGTCTAGATTTAGGAATTACAGTAATGTCTCTCTAATTGACGCTTAGATTGCGCACGAAAATGGACAATTTGGGAAGAGGAGACGCGATTAATCGAGCTTTGCGGTTTGTTTTTATAGTCACGAATTGTCAACGATTGTAAAAACGAGCTGCAAGGCTCGAATAATCGCGTTTCCTCTTCCCAAATTGTCCACTTTTGTGTACAATCTGAGCGTCAATTAGAGAGACATTATTGTATAGTGATTTCTGCCTAACTGTCGCTGGGTCGGAATTGTAATTAGCCAGTTTGAGAATCGTAGTCGTGGTTCTTCGAGTCTCGCAAGCTTCGCTTTTATAGATGCCAGCACCTCGTGAGAGAGAGAGAGAGAGAGAGAGAGAGAGAGAGAGAGAGAGAGCGAGAGAGAGCGAGAGAGAGACAGAGGGGGAGAAAGAGAGAGAGAGAGAGAATGAAACTACTTGAAAAGGCAGCGACAAGCATGTCGATATACATTACTATGAATACATTGTAATGCCAGAATAAAAACGACGACTTAACTTTCTTTATTTCTAATTTTTTAAACAAGAAAATTATTTTAATTCATTGGTCAGATTTTTCCAATTAAAACGATAGCAAACACGACATGCTTTAGACCATACTCATTCATTATACATAGTAATTTATTAGCACAATTTATTTGCGAAAAGAAGCATTAGAAAAATCCGATTCTTAACATATGAAATATTAAAGGCAACGTCGAAGAAGTCGTTCGAAAGAAAATATCGGTGAAGTTTTGCTATTCGAGCCTACGTTCGCGATGACAGTAGAAGAAGGGAGGACTCGGTTAGACGACGCTAGGAAAAGACTATGATGACTCGTTTAGACGACAGTAGAAAAACACCTGGCTCGATTCGACGACAGTCGGAGGACGAGCTTACGCGTTCGACGGAGAGTGCGAAGAAACTGTTCTCTTTACTTTCTTTTTTTTTTCATCAACCCTGGAATTTTAAGAAGAATTACATCGAGGAAGCACGACACTGTTTAGATACGAGGTCCTCGAAACTCTGCGCCGATAGCGCAACGGATGGGTTGCAGAGGTGGCGGCGAAGGACAATTACCAAAGTAAAAAGTCACACAATTTGCCTCGGTGGCTCTATTCAGCGAAATTAAACATTAAGTACTGAGTAAATAAACGTAAAATAACGCTATACCTACCGAGAGCACTAACGACGTCTGATACGCGTTGCCTTGTAAGAATTATAAGACCGAATTTAGTTAAACATCTTGAATTTTTATTGCAACGAGTGCATCAAAAATTTATTCGAAATTTATTCGAAATTTATTTCGGCAATTTTGCTATAAAAAACGTCGAACCGGCACACGACGAACGCAAATATTATTTTTCGTCCAAGAAAATATCGCAATCGGAAAAATCTAATCGGCGAAACTGCGAAGAGAATGGCAAGAGGTTAATCAGGTCTTGGATATGTAATCTAGCTCTTCGAGGGAAATATTCTTATCGCTTGGAAGGGACCTCGTTCGCAAACGTTTGCGACTGTTCTATCGTGTTTAGAACGGTCTGATTAATAATGCATAAAGATAAGAACGAGTTTGTGTGGACGTTCGTCGAGCACCGTAGCCCGGCAGCATTATAGCATCGATCGAAATGTAACGTGGCACCGTAGTCCATTAATGTTTCCCACGCGATATCGTATTCTCGATCTTAAAGCCAGATTGAATTCCCCGCGTTTCAACGAGCCCCCGGCATCTCCATTTCGATGGAAATTATCGCCGCTAGTTGTTCTCGCCCTCGATAACCGTTCTCGGGGATCGCTGCACACTATTTCAAATCGAGAATAATCCGTTCCCCCGTTCCGTGCGGCCCGGCCCGGCCCGGCGCGGCGCGCGCGGACGACTTTCGAAAAAATAAAATATTTCATTCGATTCGCGAGCCTCCCCTAAAACAGTATTTCTGCGCGTCCGTATCCGATAACAAAATCTATTTTATTCGGGCGAACGCGAAGCTCTAAAATAGTATTTCTGCAGCTCGCCCTACGAATATAAAATATTCCATTCGACGTAAAAGCTTTTCAAATATTTCATTCGATAGGAAAACGCTTTTGAAATAAAGCCTCCCTGCGGGGAGCACTGAATGGGAAATCAGGGTGTTGTACGCTTTGAAAAATGTTTGGAGTGGCGCTTTATCCGGCGAATACAAAGGGTTTTTTGACCCGGAAACGTTCAATAAATGATCATAATAATAATAATAATACCGGAGGTTTTTTTTTTTTACTTCTTCATGAAGCAAGCGCGTTCTTCGTTCTCGACTCAAGAATTTTGCACGATTATTTGCCGTTTACGTTAGCATTTCTTTATCCGGATCATTGTTCCTCGATTTTTTTGGGATGCCTCGTTGTTAATAAAAATAAGTTGGCAAATTGAATTGCTGAATTATACGGATCCGATTCACTAGAATTCACTGGATTGGTCCGATTGCGTTCTGCACATGGACACTGTTTCACCGATATACATACGTATGTTTTCATCGACGGTCTTCTTTCACCGGGAACAGTTTTCATCGACATTCTATTTTCGCCGATTATTGGACTCCGCAATACATTATAATATACGATACGATATACGCTTCATTGTATGCTCGATGATTATATTTATTTACCGATAAGGTTTAATGAATGCAGATTTTTATGCAAATGACGTTCAATATAATATAATGCGTGAAAATATAAACAGAAAATCGATAACAGAACGGACGTATTTACATAAAAAAAAATATATCAAAGACAAGTGAATGAACCATTTGCAGCATTTGGTCTCTTTCACATCGTACATTCAAACACGTATACACGTTGCATCGATTATCTTCCATCGGTCACGTTTATATTAAATAATTATACGGGATAATTCATAACGATGGACAAAATTCCATGACATGATCCACAACAATAGGATCGAATATGTCGTCGGGACAGCGTGTCTTATAATCACGTTAATACCCGGGAAGAGACAATTCCAGAGGTCATTTGAAGTAACTTTTTCCTTAGCGAAAATGCAATCCGCAGCTTCGTTTGCGAGTTATTAACGAAAAACGGTGACCAATGAGAGGCGAGAGGCGAGGCCTAGCGCTAGGCGGCCGAGCCAATGAGCTGGGCTTCGACCGCTCGTTGGCTCGGTCGCCTCGCGCCGGTCGAGCTCGCTTCTGATTGGTCCGTGTTTTCCGTTGATAACTCGTTAACGATGCCTCGGAGAAAATTTTCGCTAAAGAAGAAGTTACTTCGAATGACGCGAGGAATCGCTTCTTTCCGGATGTTAACCCTTAGCGGACGACGACTTTTTCGGCCGAGTCAGGTAGCAGGACGAGGCGATGTTTGCAAATATGTCGAGTGTCTTATATGGTACAATAAAATGATCTTACATATATAAATTATCTTACAAAAACGTTATGTTTCGTTAGTTTATCTATATTCACGCTTTTATGAATATAATTTTACAAAAATTATGATTTGTAGTTTCGTTCGGTGTGATAGTTTATAAAACATTGACCAAGATGCGTTCTTGGTTTATCTGGACATGTATCACAGAAACAGGTCGTCTCATGTCTTCCCTCTGGTTTGTTTCGACCGGAACAAACTTTGCAATCTTTCTTTGTGCCAGTAACAATTACATGCAGTTTCCCGTTTAGACGAATTTCGTCGGAGTTGGACGTCGAACTTGAAGATCTATCTCGTGGTTGACGAATATCTTCTCTCGATTTGTTGATCAAAATTTTGCGAAAGTTTAAACGTGTAACTGGCCGTTCGTTTCTCTGACTTTTTACATGTTTGTAGAGAATGTACGAATCGATTAAACAAATTTCCAGTCCCCGGAAAAATAATTTGCTCCACCACTTCAGGGACTTTCGCATAAAACAGTACGTTGGATAATGTTGGAGATAACGAAATCTAACATAAACACCGATTGTCGCCTCTCTCACTCGCCATTCGTCCTGTCGCGCGAAACGCCGTGGCGACCGAGAGTCGTCTCTCGTCCGCTAAGGGTTAAGATAATTATGGGACACCATTACATTATATATTATACATTTTACATTATATATTACAATACATAATACATTTCCGTGATCGACCACGACAGAACGTCGATGAAAGCAGATATTCTGATCGTACATCGTCGATGTAAACATCGTCGAGGTACTCATTGTTCGCGAAGTGGCACGGACCCGGCTTAAATAACT
The DNA here is from genome assembly GCF_051020955.1 of Megalopta genalis. Lineage (NCBI taxonomy): Eukaryota > Metazoa > Arthropoda > Insecta > Hymenoptera > Halictidae > Megalopta > Megalopta genalis. The sequence continues at coordinate 933,676 of NC_135019.1, read as the reverse complement.
TTTCGAAGGGAACAGGAGTCCGGAGAATAGTCGAAATAAAAGGAAGTTCTGTTCTCGATCCTTTCGAAACGCAGAAATAGAGTTTCAGGGTACAAGATCAATCGGACAGCGGATGCCACTTTCGGTTGACTGATAAGACGGGGGTAATCCTCGGATATCACCGTCAGCAGCTGCGTCCGCTCGGGGAGATCCATCCTCGGGGATCGCATAAACACCCCGGGTATTGCGATCCAATGAAGGAAAGTGAATTTTTCGAGGAATCTCCTCGGAGATGGGCGAAAGACGAAGTTACGGCCGCGGTTGCGGCAGAATTAATCGGACACTTGGAGCGGCCGCGTGGCCGTGGATCCTCGCGGTTCCGAGATAAATCGACGCGAGTAATCCCTGGACAACTCCGAATGTATCTCCATTTCGATGGAATTTATCGCCGGCAGTTTCGAGCCCACTTTCGAATCGATCGGCGGCGCGCCTTACTCTCTTAGGCGGACTCGTATCAACGACCAGGCGGAGACAAGGACGGGACGGGAACTTTCGCCGGGGTCTCTCGCTTTCTAACAAAGTTCTTGATTAGAGAACGATAAGGGCGGCGCCGAAACAATCGGACGCGCGGAACCGCTTCATTAACTGTGCATTATCCCGCCGAAAGATAAATCGCCGCTCGTAATCGTCGGATAACACCGCGGCGCGAGCATTCTGCTGTACATCTCGTCGGTTATTAGAAACTGTACATTAGGCTAGTGGAGACAGTTACTGCCAGCTAACCAATTACCGTGCTTTTTGTTTATATTCCAGCGTAATTAGCATCGTATTTATCGTATAAGACGTTGTACCATCAAATGGTTTTAATTAAATTCAATCGATTATTTATTTGGTGAAACGAAACGTATAGAAGACGCAAGTTTTTGAAATACAGTGAACGTTATTTAAATTTTTTGATACTGCATTCACGAAATTGTCTGCGAAGCTTGTGAAAATTCTTAAGAAAATACCGAAGACTAGTGGTCGGTTAAATAAATCGTTTTAGGTAAGATGTCGCAACGTTGATTGTATTGGTAAAACGTATTAAGATTACGGAAAAACGAAACGGTGATTATTTACTTGAATTCTTGTTTCTAATTTCAATTTCAGGAATTTATTTACGGTGCACAGTGATCGAACCTATTTTTCGCTCGATGCGTCGGTTACTGTGCACACAAGCGAGTGTTATATATAATATATAATATATAAATTATAAATATATATAAATTAATAAATTTATATATATTATATATTATATATTTATAATATATAATAGATATATATTATAAATATAAAAAGAGCTGCTAGTAAAAAGAACTGCTAGTTATAACGAAAGTATAATAAACGAATTCATGATTTCTAGTAGCCTCGACGATTCGACGATTCGACACGTCCTGTCTTGATGATTGTTGGCTCAGTGTTGCTAGATTATTGTTAGCTGAACAAAATTGGGAAGACCCGCTCGTTTCGGAAGAAGTGCTCTTTGTGCAAACCCCGGATCCGACTTCCTCGAGACAGAGGCGCGAAGGAATAAGGAAACCCCTTTGCTCCCGGGAATTTCACATTTAAATCCATTCCTGCGAGCTTCTGGCGGAAAACCGAGCGACTTTGGAGGTCGCGGTACCGACGAAATCCATCGAGCCCGATGAATAATCGATTTTATTCACGCCCGACTTCTGAACGATATCCGATGGAACGCGGAACGACGCGACCGGCTCGCGAAATCGACTATTTTCGAGTTAAGCTCGCGTCGAGTTATTCTTAATATTCAGCGTCTCGCGGTCGCGTCGTTAGCGGTAACGCGTCGAATTTTCGAGCACGAGGTCGCATCTTTGTCCGGGGAAAGCGAGCGAGCGCGTGGACCGCGCGCGCGAGCCGCTTTAACGCGCGAAAATGAGAATTTGCATAATGATCCGCGGTCCGATAATCGTTGATCGTCAATTATTCAATGGTCATTCGTTTAACTATTTAATGAACGTTGCCGGGCAGCCCGCGCGAAAGTTGCGGAATTCTGTCGGGGGGGAAATGGGCTTTTCGGCCGCGGCGCGGACTCTCGTTGCGGCGGCCGTCTCTGTTTGGCGCGCGGCCGCGAACGGCCACGGCTCGTAATGAATAAAAATCAGCGGAAAAAGCCCCGGTGTCGCGGCGCGTTTTACGCGTGCTTATCAACTTTATTTCATCTGGCATCCGAGATATCCGCCGATACGCGCGCCCAGATATCCGGAATTTTCGAGGCAATATTTATACCCGTCGAGCCCGGCTAAATTCCATCTGTCGTTCGTTACACGTTTCGCGGCAATATTCGTGGGACCCGGCGGAGTGCGAAAATGAAATACGCGATTTCTGGCCCGATCGCGTCCCCGGCCATTCGAAAAATTCATTCGGCCCCCGGCTTTGCCAAGCGGCCGCTGCCAAAGATCCCACGGAGAGATATATCGCCTCGATCCCTGACGGATTAATACCGTAATGGTCGCCCAGAGACTCCGGGGATCCTCCTACCTATAAATTAGAGTCGCCGACGCTGCATTCCCACCGCGGCATTTATTTAATGAGCAATTAAACCTAACCTGTTCTACGAGATCGACGTTTCGACCCTAGACGCGACGCATTCGTTTTAGGACCTCTGTTTATCTCTTAGCTTGCTTGTCCGTTCTCTTCGCAATTTTTTTATCAAAATCGTTGCTATCGGAAGGGTTGGAAAACACCTTTGAAAATTCTAAATTATTTTTTAAATTTAACCCTCCTACGATGTTAATAGAAACTAACGAAATGCGTTCGCATTTTTGGAAACTTCACTACAATAATGTCTCTATAATTGAGGCTCCGATTGTCCACAAAAATGGACAATTTGGGAAAAGGAGATACGATTATTCGATCCTTGCGGTTCATTATTATAGTCACGAATTGTCGATAGCTATAAAAACTAGCTGCATGGCTCGAATAATCGTATCTCCTCTTCCTAAATTGTCCATTTTTTTGGACAATCTGAGCGTCAATAAGGAAGACATTACTGTATATTGAAATGTTTTTTTTTAAAGATGTTCCATGAAAGGATACGATACTGGATTTCATTTTACAAAACGAATTGTATCAAAATAGAATATACAAGATTTTATTTATTTATTTATTTACTCATTTTATTAAAATGTAAAGATTTATTTCGAGAATCCAATAAAGTTTACTCCAATAAGGTGGTATGTAAACAAGTTACATAAGCTTGTCGCACAGTCTGGGTTATTTAAAACACCACAGAAGGGTTAATCAATTTTTCTCGATTCACTTTTCAGCTCTTCCTGTCGCGATTATGACATCAGTTCGATGAAAATAGATACATATATTCGAAAGGTCGATGAAAATAGTTTCAACGAACTTCCTCGGTCACTGATCCTACGACATCGTGATTTTAACTCACGAATTAGACTGCAGACTTTTATGCGAAATAAAATTTGTCCGCATTAATTGCGACAAGCTCGAGTTACATAGACTTTCTATTTTTGATCTTGATCGTTTTTTATCGAGTTCAAAATCCCACAACGGTATTTGAAAATTCTTTAAACGTTTTCTGTCGATCGACGTGTCTTTATCGCAAATATATACAAATTTTCGGTTCGCTTAAAAAGCACTACCATAAAAATCGCAACAGAAGATTTACAATAAAATTTACAGAAAAATTATGGTCGAACGAAAGTTATCAACCGTTAAGAACCTGTTCGAACGCAACGATTACCATCGAATCGCAAAATTATTAATTTGTGTCGAAATGCAATTTGCTCGGAACAAAGTTGCAACGAATGAAAACGTTATGATGCGGTGTACGTCGATTAACAGACAACATTCATAATGCATCGCGGCAATAATTAGTGGTTGAAAAACGTTTTGAGTTCCGCGCGCCGGCGGATACTCGAAAATCATCGTTAATTATTAAATAAATTCGTGTTACGCCCTCGCGTAGGACAACAGCGCCGCGAAAGGCAAAAGCAACAAATTAAATTGCGGGAACTGGTTCGGAGTCCCTTTGCCAATTAAATTTCAAGCCTCTGCTTTACTCGGCCCGATTGGATCAGTCTCCGAGCGTCCAATTAATTCAATTTCAACTGTACTTAACCCGTCGAGTTTGCAAAAATTCGTCAAACTTTTACTCTTACCTGCGCATCCGTACCGACAAAAAAAAAGAAAGAAGAGGAATCGATGACACGTTCACGGCTAATTAAACCGTAACGCGCTGATTATGCCGTCTTTGGTTCGCGATCGTGCTCGAATTCGCGGGGAATTAATCGCCTCTTCCGCCACTTTGTTTCGTTCAACAAATTATTCAGCATTCCCCGTGATCTACGACGAGACTGTATTATTTCTCTCGTACAACGACTCTCTTAAATTCTAACCGCCGCTTTCAAATTATGCACAGCAGCGGACATCGCGGGCTTTCAAAAACATTAAGGTGTTTTAGATTAATTCGCGCGCGAGCGCACCGCGAACCGGCTACGCTGTTGCAATATTAATTCAAATAATTTATTTCACCCCCTAGAATATTAATAGTCGTTGTTGTAAATGGATTCGGTATGGGTTCTAATCAATAATATAGACAAATGTAATTATTCTCCGCGTCCAACGAATTATGCAGTGACCAAGAAAATTGCGATGCTACTCAGTAACCAAATGCGAAATCATTAGCGCAATTTTCGAGCGTACGCCGCGCGTATTCCGAATTTTGTTTGAACTCGTGATCACTGTTCTCCGTGCGATGAATTATACAGTAACCGGTGAAGTCGCGAAGCTGCCTAAAAGCTTTCCGAAAATCCGTCCGTAATACTTTCCAAATATATTTTTTCCCCGCGATTAGTGCAATTCACGGGCGTGCGCCGCTCGCGGTCTAAATTCCGTTCGAATCCATGGTCTACGTTCCATTCCATCGAGTCCGTCCTACGTTCGAAGAATTATACGGTGACCCATAAAGTCGCGGAGCTGTCCGAAAGCTTTCGAAAGATTCCGTAACAAAAAAGGGGAAAAAGGGGAAAACTCGTTCGTTCCATCTTTCCAAGCATTTTACCAGCCTCCGGTATCTCAAATTTCGCGCGAATTCGCGATTACTATTCCACATTCCTTGGATTACACGGCGACCTAAAAGCAGCAGATCTATCCGAAAAGTTGTCGAAAAATTCCCGAATAATTTCCAAAAGCGGCGCGAACGCGTTCTACATTTTGCTCGAATTCGCGATTATTCCTGTGCACTCGACGAATCGCGCAGTGACCGAGAGAGTCCGAGATATCTACCGAAAAGTCGTCGAAAAAAGCACGGCAGCGTTTTCCAAAAATGAGACACGTTTCTAGCGCGTCGACCGATTCTACAGAGTGTCCCGAAAATGTCTCGCAATCCGGAAATGGGAAGTTCCCGAGGTCATTCGAAGCAACTTTTTCCTTTGCGAAAATGTTCTCCGAGGCTTCGTTCACGAGTTATTAACCAAAAACACTGACCAATGAGAGGCGAGCTCGGCTGGTGCGCGGCGGCCCAGCCAACGAGCGCACGGAGCCCGGTTCCGCTCATTGGCTCGGCCGTCTCGCGCCAAATGATCTCGCCTCCGATTGGTCACTGTTTTTCGTTGATAACTCGTAAACGAAGCCGCGGATTGCATTTTCGCTAAGGAGAAAGTTGCTTCGAATCACCTCAGGAATCCCCTGCTTTCGGATTGCGAGACATTTTCAGGACACCCTGTACGTTTTGCGGTCGAGAATTCGTGCCGGCCGCCTGCGAAACGATAAAATTCCAGAAATCCGGAAACGGTGGGAAATCGCGGTATCGCGGACGAAACGAAGCGGACAATTTTCTCGGCGGAGGAAGGAGTTTCGGTGCACCGATCCGGGTTCTTCAATTATCCTCGATACACGGTTACGATCGCGGCGGAGATAGCGTTTCGACGTGGGTCGGTTCGCTCGCAGTTCGCAGGAAATACAGGAAACACGGCCATTCGGAGGCGGACAGGGCTCGTCGATAGAGAGGCTGCACCTCCGAGGAACCAATCGACTCCCGTGGAACGGGCGAACGGGAACAGAAACGGGAACGAACGACCAAGGTCTCGGAGATTTCCCTCCAATTCGGGAAAAGGTCCACGGATCCTGCGAGGGGACCGAATAAAACGGATAAACCCGGGGACAGCCTTTCTGTTTCCCGGAACCAATGATCCGAAGAAGAGCCGCGTTACACGACTCTCGAATTCGTCCGGATCGTTTCGTCCCGAACCTCGTTCGCTCTCCGGAAAATGGTCCCGGACATAACTCCGCCAGCTGTTTAACTACCCTAAACCGAACGATTCCGCGGGTCCAGTTTTACGGAGCCGAACAACGGCCGCCTTTGCCACCGGGGATTCGTCGCACTAATTGTTGCCTGTTTCCGCGGGATAATGGCTCCCCGTATACGATCATTTATTGCGACACGCCCGACGACGCTGTTGCTCGTCGGTAGCAATCGCGGTATCCGGAGCATGACGTTCGAATGATCAGGATTTTTCTGTATGTTACAGGATGGGGCGAAAACTTCGCCCGCCTTTTATATCTCCGTCACGTGTGCTCCTATGAAAAAACTTTTCAGGAAGAGGTTACACTCTGTTCCGGGGGGGACAGGTTTAATCAAATAAAGTAGAATTTTTTCCAGGGTCGTTTTTTCGACGAGAGTACAAGGTTATGGATGGTTTTTCTTTTTAATGGAATATAATAATATTTATGGATATGTATTATTATATATATTATATATATTATTATATTATATTATTATATATATTATATATTATA